>NC_136900.1:14051259-14532226 GCF_949152265.1 Phoxinus phoxinus
TTACACGAGGAGGATCTTCTAATATCTATCAAAGTGCTGCTAAACCTTAGGCTCCCATAGCCTAGTGGTCAATTCACTGACATATAGAGCTGGTTATTTGTATGTGACACAAGTTCAAGTCCTGGCTCGTGGACTTTTTTTAATCCCATATTTTCCTATCATAATAAAAGTAAAAAACTCCTAAATATATTTCTTTAGACTGGTCCCAGGTAAGCTCCATCCTCACACAAATTAAAATAAGCATTTTTTAGGCCACTACATCAACCCCTCTCATAATGGGAGTGGGGGAACGGATTCCGACAGATGTTTTTCTTACAGGGGGAACAGAATCCGACGGCAAAAAAACAGCCGTCGAGATCCGTTCCCCCTGTATTTTTTTACACAAGGAGGATCTTCTAATATCTATCAAAGTGCTGAAAATGATTAGGCTTCCACAGCCTAGTGGTCAATGCACTGACTTTAAGAGCTGACGATTTTTAGGTGAAACAAGTTCATGTCCCGGTTTGCTGACTTTTTCTGATTCCATATTTTCCTATCACAATAAAAGGCAAAAACTCTAAATTATATTTATTTTACACTGGTGCCAGGTAAGCCCCATCCCCACACAAAAAATATATAATCAGCATTTTTTAAGCCACTACACCAACACCTCTCATAGTTGGAGTGGGGGAACGGATTTCGACAGCTGTGCTTTGCTGTCGGATTCTGTTCCCCCTGTATTTCTTACACAATGAGGTTCTAATATGTATTAAACTGTTGCTGATGTATTGACCCATATAGCCTAGTTGTCAGTGCACTGGTGTTAAGAAATTTAGGGCTTTGGGTGACCCGAGTTCAAGTCCCAGTTTGTGATTTTTCTTGATCCTGTACTCTGCTATCATAATAAACAGCAAAAACTCCATAAAAATGATCCCTTAAACTGATGCACTTATTTAAAGAGCTTTCCTGTAGCTCAAACAGTAGAGCATTGGTACTTGCAATGCCAAGGTCATAGGTTTGATTCCCAGGGAAACCAGAAACTGATCAGAATACAAAATGTGTACAATGAAATTCAATCTACGTCACTCGGGATCAAAAATCTGCCAAATGCTGAAATGTAAACGATGAGAGTTAACCTCAAACCACAAACAAAACACTATCAACCTTTATTCAAAAGCCGCTACATCAACACCTCTAATAATGGGAACGGATTCCGACATACGTTTTCTTGCCGTCGGATTCTTTTCCCCCTGTATTTCTTACACAATGAGGATCTTCTAATATCTATCAAAGTGCTGTTAATTTATAGGCCCCCACAGCCTAGTGGTCAGTGCACTGACTTCAAGAGCGGATGATTTTTAGGTGACACGAGTTCAAGTCCCGGCTTGTGGGCTTTTTTTGATCCCATATTTTCCTATCACAATAAAAGGCAAAAGCTCTAAAATATATGTATTGTACACTGGTGCCAGGTAAGCTCCATCCCCACACAAAGTATAATAAGCATTTTTTTAGGCCACTACATCAACACCTCTAATGGGAGTGGGGGAACGGATTCCGACAGCTGTTTTTTTTTACAGGGGGAACAGAATCCGACGGCAAAAAAACAGCCGTCGAGATCCGTTCCCCCTGTATTTTTTTACAAAAGGAGGATCTTGTAATATCTATCAAAGTGCTGCTTTTTCTTAGGCCCCCATAGCCTAGTGGTCAATTCACTGACATATAGAGCTGGTGATTTTTAGGTGAAACAAGTTCAAGTCCCAGTTCGTGGACTTTTTTTAATCCCATACTTTCCTATCATAATAAAAGTAAAAAACTCCTAAATATATTTATATAGACTGGTGCCAGGTAAGCTCCATACCCACACAAAATAAAATACGTATTTTTAAACGCCACTACATCAAAACCTTTCATAATGGGAGTGGGGGAACGGATTCCGACAGATTTTTTTTTACAGGGGGAACAGAATCCGACGGCAAAAAAACAGCCGTCGAGATCCGTTCCCCCTGTATTTTTTTACACAAAGAGGATCTTCTAATATCTATCAAAGTGCTGCTAAACCTTAGGCTCCCATAGCCTAGTGGTCAATTCACTGACATATAGAGCTGGTGATTTGTATGTGACACAAGTTCAAGTCCTGGCTCGTGGACTTTTTTTAATCCCATATTTTCCTATCATAATAAAAGTAAAAAACTCCTAAATATATTTCTTTAGACTGGTCCCAGGTAAGCTCCATCCCCACACAAAATAAATAAGCATTTTTTAGGCCACTACATCAACACCTCTCATATTGGGAGTGGGGGAACGGATTCCGACAGATGTTTTTCTTACAGGGGGAACAGAATCCGACGGCAAAAAAACAGCCGTCGAGATCCGTTCCCCCTGTATTTTTTCACACAAGGAGGATCTTCTAATATCTATCAAAGTCCTGCTAATTCTTATGCCCCCATAGCCTAGTGGTCAATTCACTGACATATAGAGCTGGTGATTTTTATGGGAAACAAGTTCAAGTCCCGGCTCGAGGAGATTTTTTAATCCCATATTTTCCTATCATAATAAAAGTAAAAAACTCCTAAATATATTTCTATAGACTGGTGCCAGGTAAGCTCCATCCCCACACAAAATAAAATATGTATTTTTAAACGCCACTACATCAAAACCTTTCATAACCAGAGTGGGGGAACGGATTCCGACAGATGTTTTTTTTACAGGGGGAACAGAATCCGACGGCAAAAAAACAGCCGTCAAGATCCGTTCCCCCTGTATTTTTTTACACAAGGAGGATCTTCTAATATCTATCAAAGTGCTGCTAATTCTTAGGCCCCCATAGGCTAGTGGTCTATTCACTGACATATAAAGCTGGTGTTCTTTAGGTGACACAAGTTCAAGTCCCGGCTCGTGGACTTTTTTTAATCCCATATTTTCCTATCATAATAAAAGTAAATAACTCCTAAATATATTTATTTAGACTGGTCCCAGGTAAGCTCCATCCTCACACAAAATAAAATAAGCATTTTTAGGCCACTACATCAACACCTCTCATAATGGGAGTGGGGGAATGGATTCCGACAGATGTTTTTTTTACAGGGGGAACAGAATCCGACGGCAAAAAAACAGCCGTCGAGATCCGTTCCCCCTGTATTTTTTTACACAAGGAGGATCTTCTAATATCTATCAAAGTCCGGCTAATTCTTGGGCCCCCATAGCCTAGTGGTCAATTCACTGACATATAAAGCTGGTGTTCTTTAGGTGACACAAGTTCAAGTCCCTGCTCGTGTACTTTTTTTAATCCCATATTTTCCTATCATAATAAAAGTAAATAACTCCTAAATATATTTATTTAAACTGGTCCCAGGTAAGCTCCATCCCCACACAAAATAAAATAAGCATTTTTTAGGCCACTACATCAACACCTCTCATAATGGGAGTGGGGGAACGGATTCCGACAGATGTTTTTCTTACAGGGGGAACAGAATCCGACGGCAAAAAAACAGTCGTCGAGATCCGTTCCCCCTGTATTTTTTTTACACAAGGAGGATCTTCTAATATCTATCAAAGTGCTGCTAATTCTTAGGCCCCCATAGCCTAGTGGTCAATTCACTGACATATAGAGCTGGTGATTTGTATGTGACACAAGTTCAAGTCCTGGCTCGTGGACTTTTTTTAATCCCATATTTTCCTATCATAATAGAAGTAAAAAACTCCTAAATATATTTCTTTAGACTGGTCCCAGGTAAACTCCATCCTCACACAAATTAAAATAAGCATTTTTTAGGCCACTGCATCAACCCCTCTCATAATGGGAGTGGGGGAACGGATTCCGACAGATGTTTTTCTTACAGGGGGAACAGAATCCGACGGCAAAAAAACAGCCGTCGAGATCCGTTCCCCCTGTATTTTTTTACACAAGGAGGATCTTCTAATATCTATCAAAGTGCTGCTAATTCTTAGGCCCCCATAGCCTAGTGGTCAATTCACTGACATATAGAGCTGGTGATTTTTAGTTGAAACAAGTTCAAGTCCTGGCTTGAGGAGATTTTTTAATCCCATATTTTCCTATAATGATAAAAGTAAAAAACTCCTAAATATACTTCTATAGACTTGTGCCAGGTAAGCTCCATAACCACACAAAATTAAATATGTATTTTTAAACGCCATTACATCAAAACCTTTCATAATGGCAGTGGGGGAACGGATTCCGACAGATTTTTTTTTACAGGGGGAACAGAATCCGACGGCAAAAAAACAGCCGTCTCAATCCGTTCCCCCGGTATTTCTTACACGAGGAGGATCTTCTAATATCTATCAAAGTGCTGCTAAACCTTAGGCTCCCATAGCCTAGTGGTCAATTCACTGACATATAGAGCTGGTTATTTGTATGTGACACAAGTTCAAGTCCTGGCTCGTGGACTTTTTTTAATCCCATATTTTCCTATCATAATAAAAGTAAAAAACTCCTAAATATATTTCTTTAGACTGGTCCCAGGTAAGCTCCATCCTCACACAAATTAAAATAAGCATTTTTTAGGCCACTACATCAACCCCTCTCATAATGGGAGTGGGGGAACGGATTCCGACAGATGTTTTTCTTACAGGGGGAACAGAATCCGACGGCAAAAAAACAGCCGTCGAGATCCGTTCCCCCTGTATTTTTTTACACAAGGAGGATCTTCTAATATCTATCAAAGTGCTGAAAATGATTAGGCTTCCACAGCCTAGTGGTCAATGCACTGACTTTAAGAGCTGACGATTTTTAGGTGAAACAAGTTCATGTCCCGGTTTGCTGACTTTTTCTGATTCCATATTTTCCTATCACAATAAAAGGCAAAAACTCTAAATTATATTTATTTTACACTGGTGCCAGGTAAGCCCCATCCCCACACAAAAAATATATAATCAGCATTTTTTAAGCCACTACACCAACACCTCTCATAGTTGGAGTGGGGGAACGGATTTCGACAGCTGTGCTTTGCTGTCGGATTCTGTTCCCCCTGTATTTCTTACACAATGAGGTTCTAATATGTATTAAACTGTTGCTGATGTATTGACCCATATAGCCTAGTTGTCAGTGCACTGGTGTTAAGAAATTTAGGGCTTTGGGTGACCCGAGTTCAAGTCCCAGTTTGTGATTTTTCTTGATCCTGTACTCTGCTATCATAATAAACAGCAAAAACTCCATAAAAATGATCCCTTAAACTGATGCACTTATTTAAAGAGCTTTCCTGTAGCTCAAACAGTAGAGCATTGGTACTTGCAATGCCAAGGTCATAGGTTTGATTCCCAGGGAAACCAGAAACTGATCAGAATACAAAATGTGTACAATGAAATTCAATCTACGTCACTCGGGATCAAAAATCTGCCAAATGCTGAAATGTAAACGATGACAGTTAACCTCAAACCACAAACAAAACACTATCAATCTTTATTCAAAAGCCGCTACATCAACACCTCTAATAATGGGAACGGATTCCGACATACGTTTTCTTGCCGTCGGATTCTTTTCCCCCTGTATTTCTTACACAATGAGGATCTTCTAATATCTATCAAAGTGCTGTTAATTTATAGGCCCCCACAGCCTAGTGGTCAGTGCACTGACTTCAAGAGCGGATGATTTTTAGGTGACACGAGTTCAAGTCCCGGCTTGTGGGCTTTTTTTGATCCCATATTTTCCTATCACAATAAAAGGCAAAAGCTCTAAAATATATGTATTGTACACTGGTGCCAGGTAAGCTCCATCCCCACACAAAGTATAATAAGCATTTTTTTAGGCCACTACATCAACACCTCTAATGGGAGTGGGGGAACGGATTCCGACAGCTGTTTTTTTTTACAGGGGGAACAGAATCCGACGGCAAAAAAACAGCCGTCGAGATCCGTTCCCCCTGTATTTTTTTACAAAAGGAGGATCTTGTAATATCTATCAAAGTGCTGCTTTTTCTTAGGCCCCCATAGCCTAGTGGTCAATTCACTGACATATAGAGCTGGTGATTTTTAGGTGAAACAAGTTCAAGTCCCAGTTCGTGGACTTTTTTTAATCCCATACTTTCCTATCATAATAAAAGTAAAAAACTCCTAAATATATTTATATAGACTGGTGCCAGGTAAGCTCCATACCCACACAAAATAAAATACGTATTTTTAAACGCCACTACATCAAAACCTTTCATAATGGGAGTGGGGGAACGGATTCCGACAGATTTTTTTTTACAGGGGGAACAGAATCCGACGGCAAAAAAACAGCCGTCGAGATCCGTTCCCCCTGTATTTTTTTACACAAAGAGGATCTTCTAATATCTATCAAAGTGCTGCTAAACCTTAGGCTCCCATAGCCTAGTGGTCAATTCACTGACATATAGAGCTGGTGATTTGTATGTGACACAAGTTCAAGTCCTGGCTCGTGGACTTTTTTTAATCCCATATTTTCCTATCATAATAAAAGTAAAAAACTCCTAAATATATTTCTTTAGACTGGTCCCAGGTAAGCTCCATACCCACACAAAATAAATAAGCATTTTTTAGGCCACTACATCAACACCTCTCATATTGGGAGTGGGGGAACGGATTCCGACAGATGTTTTTCTTACAGGGGGAACAGAATCCGACGGCAAAAAAACAGCCGTCGAGATCCGTTCCCCCTGTATTTTTTTACACAAGGAGGATCTTCTAATATCTATCAAAGTGCTGCTAATTCTTAGGCCCCCATAGCCTAGTGGTCAATTCACTGACATATAGAGCTGGTGATTTTTAGTTGAAACAAGTTCAAGTCCTGGCTTGAGGAGATTTTTTAATCCCATATTTTCCTATAATGATAAAAGTAAAAAACTCCTAAATATACTTCTATAGACTTGTTTCAGGTAAGCTCCATAACCACACAAAATTAAATATGTATTTGTAAACGCCATTACATCAAAACCTTTCATAATGGCAGTGGGAGAACGGATTCCGACAGATTTTTTTTTACAGGGGTAACAGAATCCGACGGCAAAAAAAACAGCCGTCGGAATCCGTTCCCCCTGTATTTCTTACACGAGGAGGATCTTCTAATATCTATCAAAGTGCTGCTAAACCTTAGGCTCCCATAGCCTAGTGGTCAGTTCACTGACATATAGAGCTGGTGATTTGTATGTGACACAAGTTCAAGTCCTGGCTCGTGGACTTTTTTTAATCCCATATTTTCCTATCATAATAAAAGTAAAAAACTCCTAAATATATTTCTTTAGACTGGTCCCAGGTAAGCTCCATCCTCACACAAATTAAAATAAGCATTTTTTAGGCCACTGCATCAACCCCTCTCATAATGGGAGTGGGGGAACGGATTCCGACAGATGTTTTTCTTACAGGGGGAACAGAATCCGACGGCAAAAAAACAGCCATCGAGATCCGTTCCCCCTGTATTTTTTTACACAAAGAGGATCTTCTAATATCTATCAAAGTGCTGCTAAATCTCATGCCCCCATGGCCCAGTGGTCAATTCACTGACATATAGAGCTGGTGATTTGTAGGTGACACAAGTTCAAGTCCCGGCTCTTGGCCTTTTTTTAATCCCATATTTTCCTATCATAATGAAAGTAAATAACTCCTAAATATATTTATTTAGACTGGTCCCAGGTAAGCTCCATCCCCACACAAAATAAAATAAGCATTTTTTAGGCCACTACATCAACACCTCTCATAATGGGAGTGGGGGAATGGATTCCGACAGATGTTTTTTTTTACAGGGGGAACAGAATCCGACGGCAAAAAAACAGCCGTCGAGATCCGTTCCCCCTGTATTTTTTTACACAAGGAGGATCTTCTAATATCTATCAAAGTCCTGCTTATTCTTATGCCCCCTTAGCCTAGTGGTCAATTCACTGACATATAGAGCTGGTGATGTTTAGGTGAAACAAGTTCAAGTCCCGGCTCGAGGAGATTTTTTAATCCCATATTTTCCTATCATAATAAAAGTAAAAAACTCCTAAATATATTACTATAGACTGGTGCCAAGTAAGCTCCATACCCACACAAAATAAAATATGTATTTTTAAACGCCACTACATCAAAACCTTTCATAACCAGAGTGGGGGAACGGATTCCGACAGATATTTTTTTTACAGGGGGAACAGAATCCGATGGCAAAAAAACAGCCGTCGAGATCCGTTCCCCCTGTATTTTTTTACACGAAGAGGATCTTCTAATATCTATCAAAGTGCTGCTGAACCTTAGGCTCCCATAGCCTAGTGGTCAATTCACTGACATATAGAGCTGGTGATTTGTATGTGACACAAGTTCAAGTCCTGGCTCGTGGACTTTTTTTAATCCCATATTTTCCTATCATAATAAAAGTAAAAAACTCCTAAATATATTTCTTTAGACTGGTCCCAGGTAAGCTCCATCCTCACACAAATTAAAATAAGCATTTTTTAGGCCACTGCATTAACCCCTCTCATAATGGGAGTGGGGGAACGGATTCCGACAGATGTTTTTCTTACAGGGGGAACAGAATCCGACGGCAAAAAAACAGCCGTCGAGATCCGTTCCCCCTGTATTTTTTTACACAAGGAGGATCTTCTAATATCTATCAAAGTGCTGCAAATTCTTAGGCCCCCATAGCCTAGTGGTCAATTCACTGACATATAGAGCTGGTGATTTATAGGTGACACAAGTTCAAGTCTTGGCTCGTGGACTTTTTTTAATCCCATATTTTACTATCATAATAAAAGTAAAAAACTCCTAAATATATATTTTATAGACTGGTCCCAGGTAAGCTCCATCCCCACACAAAATAAAATAAGCATTTTTTTAGGCCACTACATCAACACCTCTCATAATGGCAGTGGGGGAACGGATTCGGACAGATGTTTTTTTTACAGGGGGAACAGAATCCGACGGCAAAAAAACAGCCGTCGAGATCCGTTCCCCCTGTATTTTTTTACAAAAGGAGGATCTTGTAATATCTATCAAAGTGCTGCTATTTCTTAGGCCCCCATAGCCTAGTGGTCAATTCACTGACATATAGAGCTGGTGATTTTTAGGTGAAACAAGTTCAAGTCCTGGTTCGTGGACTTTTTTTAATCCCATACTTTCCTATCATAATAAAAGTAAAAAACTCCTAAATATATTTCTATAGACTGGTGCCAGGTAAGCTCCATACCCACACAAAATAAAATATGTATTTTTAAACGCCACTACATCAAAACCTTTCATAATGGGAGTGGCGGAACGGATTCCGACAGATTTTTTTTTACAGGGGGAACAGAATCCGACGGCAAAAAAACAGCCGTCGAGATCCGTTCCCCCTGTATTTTTTTACACAAGGAGGATCTTCTAATATCTATCAAAGTGCTGCTAATTCTTAGGCCCCCATAGCCTAGTGGGCAATTCACTGACATATAGAGCTGGTGATTTTTAGGTGAAACAAGTTCAAGTCCCGACTTTTGGAGTTTTTTTAATCCCATATTTTCCTATCATAATAAAAGTAAATAACTCCTAAATATATTTCTTTAGACTGGTCCCAGGTAAGCTCCATCCCCACACAAAATAAAATAAGCATTTTTTAGGCCACTACATCAACACCTCTCATAATGGGAAAAAAAATGGCGGAGCGAACGCGGAGTACGGCAGGTGCTGCTGGAGTTCGCTCAGCCAAAACTAAATATAAGTACAATACTAACTTCAATAAGAATGGTTTTTGTTGCAAATCAAACTTCAAACCGAGAACTGGGACTGGATTAAAGCAATTTACTGGAAATACGGCGTATCGAGGCGGAATGATTATTTACATCTTGGCTCTCCTGCTGCTTTCGCTCCGTTGCTGCTGGCTTGGTCGAGTTGGCGGTGTTGCGCGGGGAAGCGTTGTTGTCTTCGCTCAGCTGAGTCATCAAGCTGTATATCAGAGTGTCCTGAGCAATGGAGCGGCTAACTTGCCAACTACTGTCCGACCACGCTCCAAGATGAGATCTTCAGGCCCAAACTACAAGCTAACCAGCTACCTGCTAATCACGATCTTACTGGCAGGTGACGTTCATTCAAACCCGGGACCAGTTTGCAAAGTTGAACGAGAGCCACTTTTACTGGATAGCGCTACGCCTCAGTTTGTAAACGCCACTGACCTGCATCAAGAAAGTGCCAATCGATCTGTAAGTCCGATCACAACTCCACAAAACACTATTCTTAACCTGAATGGCTGTAAAGAACATTTAAATAGAATGGTGACTAAAAAGAAGTTTGAACTTTTTCAACCAGTAAACCAGTTTAAAGTATTGTGGGATAAAAGACTAAAACCCAAAGGCCTGCTTGGCGGACATCTGAATATAAGAAGTATTTTATCAAAGACAGAGCAAATTGAGGGTCTGCTGACGGATTCGAACTTGGACTTTCTTTTTCTCTCGGAATCATGGCTAACTGAGTTATCACCAAAGACTGCTTTTGCTGTACAGGGTTATCATGTTTTTAGGAAGGATAGAATATCAGGTAGAGGAGGAGGAGTCCTTCTGTATGTTCGTAATCATTTTAAATGTGTGGAGGTTCATCTTAATTCAGCGCAAGATCTAGAATGTATTATTGTTACTATTGTCTTATCTCCTCAAATGTCTTTTACTGTGGTTGGATTATACAGACCCCCTAATTCTACAAAGACATTTTACGATAAATTGAAATCTGTATTAAAGGAGATTGGTACAAAAAATGAATTAATTGTTTTAGGTGATTTTAATATAAACTGGGCGGAAAAAGCTAAGAGATCTCAACTTAAAAGTGTATCAGATCAGTTGAATCTAACACAAATGATCATTGGCCCAACTAGGATTACTCAATCAACACAAAGTCAGATAGATTTAATTTTTACTAATAAACCTGAAAGAATTACAAAGTCACTTAATTTGGTAACAGGTATGTCAGACCACAACCTGACCTTAATTGTAAGAAAGTTGACCAAAAAAAGGTTTTTATACAGACAAGAAGGCAAAAGCCTTTTTAATATTATACCAAAATCCTTAATTGGCCAATTTGAGGAGAAATTAAAGCACCTGGACTGGAATGATGTTATGCAGTCTGGTGATATAGAACAAGCATTTACCTGTATGATGGATAGAGTTAATACGACTAAAAATGAATTTAGTAAAAATATATCTTACTCGAGTAAAGTACATCTGCCATGGTTAAATGAACAGCTCTGGAAGCTAATGAAGCAGAGAGACTTGGCATTAAAGGCTGCTCTTAAATCTAAATTACCACATGATAAGAGACAATTCCAGAATTTGCGAAATAAAGTAGTAAAGGAATTAAGACAAGCCAAAGCTAATTATTTTATTAAATTAATTGAGGATTCTAAAGGAAATAGTAAATTAATTTGGAAAAATATAGATAAAATTACAAAGAAGGAGAATAAAACAGTTCAAAATTGGATTATACGGGACCAATCGAAATTAATAGAAGATAAAGAAAAAATAGCTACAATCTTTAATTCCTTCTTCTTGAACTCTGTACAGTGTCTGGCTAGGAAATTTGGTGTTAGATCTGGAGTATTAGAACCCATAAACAGTGAAACGCCTGTCTTCACTATTGAAAATGTCTCAGAATCTACTGTATTGAAAATAATTGATAATTTAAAAGGATCTAGGTCTAAAGATGTTTATGATACTGATGCACGATTTTTTAAAACTTATAAATCATTTCTCTGCAAACCTCTAACACACTTGACAAATCTGTCAATAACAAACTCCTATTTTCCAAATTGCTGGAAGGCGGCAATAGTGACACCTATTTTTAAAGCAGGTGATAGGACTCTTCCATCAAATTATAGACCCATAAGTATCCTTCCAATAGCATCAAAAATTGCAGAAAGAGTAGTTTGTGATCAATTAATTTCTTATCTAAACGAAAGTGAAGTGAATCTACACCCAATGCAATTTGGGTTTCGAAAAAAATATTCTACCGAAACTGCTAATTGTTATTTTCTCGAACAAATTAGAAGTCAACTTGACAAAGGTGGTGTTGTTGGAGCTGTGTTTTTAGACTTAACAAAGGCATTTGACACAGTGAATCACAACTATTTAATGTCAAAACTTCAGAATTTTAATTTATCAGATGCTGCCTTGATGTGGATGAAATCATACCTCAGTAATAGAAGTCAATGCACAAGAGTGGCCGATAAATGCTCTTCATTTGCTAGCTGTCCTACGGGGGTTCCTCAGGGGTCAATTTTAGGACCGATTTTATTTAGTATTTATATTAATGATCTGCCTCAAGTATGTCCAGGTGTAAATGTTATAATGTATGCAGATGATACTGTGCTTTTTACTCATGCAAGAACCAAAGAACTAGCTGCTAGCAAACTGTCAACTGCAATGGTGAAAGTCTCAAATTGGTTGAATGAGTCTTGTTTGTCACTAAATGTAAGTAAAACTGTATGCACGTATTTCACTGCACGAAAACAAAATTCTGTGAATCCAGATATTATATTTAATGGTGAAGCAATTAAATTTGTGACACATGTTAAATATTTAGGAATAATAATAGACCAACACCTGTCTTTTAAAAAGCAAGTAAAAAGGGTTATAAATAATGTTAAATTTAATTTGAATAATTTTAAAAACATCAGACACCAGCTCTCTGAATCAGCTGCACTTCTTTTAGTACATACTCTGATTCTCCCTCACTTGTCGTATTGTATAACAACTTGGTCACAAGCAGATGCAACTACCCTTAAGCCTGTGTACTCCCTTCATAAACAAATCATGAAAGTGTTAGATAAAAAACCAAGGGACTACCATCATTGTACAATTTTGAAAAGGTTAAATTTTTTAAGTTTTAATAATTTTGTATTTTATACTGATGTGTGCCTGATGTACAAAATTATTAATAATCTCGCTCCACCCCCTCTTCAGGGATATGTGACCCATAACGGAAGTGCAGGTAGGACTAGAGCATCTGCCAGGGGAGATTTGGTACCGCAGTTCAGAAAAACAGCCTTTGGGCAAAAAGCTTTCTCAGTTAGAGTAGTGGGGCTGTGGAATTCCTTACCTACAAACATTCGAAGCCTCAATAGCTTCTCAATTTTTAAAAATAAGCTTAAGTGCTGGCTACTATCTCAACAGATCTGCAACCATTAATGACTGTGTTGTACATTATCTGTTTTATATTCTGGTTTTAAATTTTATATCTCTTGACCTGTATGTATTGTGATGTTTTATGTTGTTTATGAGTAATGTATGTTATTTTATTTGTTTACCTGCCCAGGGACAGCAGATGTAAACTAGCTATTAGCTAATTCCGGTGCAATTATTTGTAGTTGTGCATTGTCCCTGTAAAAATAAACAATAAAATGAAAAATGAAATGGGAGTGGGGGAACGGATTCCGACAGATGTTTTTCTTACAGGGGGAACAGAATCCGACGGCAAAAAAACAGTCGTCGAGATCCGTTCCCCCTGTATTTTTTTACACAAGGAGGATCTTCTAATATCTATCAAAGTGCAGCTAATTATTAGGCCCCCATAGCCTAGTGGTCAATTCACTGACATATAGAGCTGGTGATTTTTAGTTGAAACAAGTTCAAGTCCTGGCTTGAGGAGATTTTTTAATCCCATATTTTCCTATAATGATAAAAGTAAAAAACTCCTAAATATACTTCTATAGACTTGTGCCAGGTAAGCTCCATAACCACACAAAATTAAATATGTATTTTTAAACGCCATTACATCAAAACCTTTCATAATGGCAGTGGGGGAACGGATTCCGACAGATTTTTTTTTACAGGGGTAACAGAATCCGACGGCAAAAAAACAGCCGTCGGAATCCGTTCCCCCTGTATTTCTTACACGAGGAGGATCTTCTAATATCTATCAAAGTGCTGCTAAACCTTAGGCTCCCATAGCCTAGTGGTCAATTCACTGACATATAGAGCTGGTGATTTGTATGTGACACAAGTTCAAGTCCTGGCTCGTGGACTTTTTTTAATCCCATATTTTCCTATCATAATAAAAGTAAAAAACTCCTAAATATATTTCTTTAGACTGGTCCCAGGTAAGCTCCATCCCCACACAAAATAAAATAAGCATTTTTTAGGCCACTACATCAACACCTCTCATAATGGGAGTGGGGGAATGGATTCCGACAGATGTTTTTTTTTACAGGGGGAACAGAATCCGACGGCAAAAAAACAGCCGTCGAGATCCGTTCCCCCTGTATTTTTTTACACAAGGAGGATCTTCTAATATCTATCAAAGTCCTGCTAATTCTTATGCCCCCATAGCCTAGTGGTCAATTCACTGACATATAGAGCTGGTGATTTTTATGGGAAACAAGTTCAAGTCCCGGCTCGAGGAGATTTTTTAATCCCATATTTTCCTATCATAATAAAAGTAAAAAACTCCTAAATATATTTCTATAGACTGGTGCCAGGTAAGCTCCATCCCCACACAAAATAAAATATGTATTTTTAAACGCCACTACATCAAAACCTTTCATAACCAGAGTGGGGGAACGGATTCCGACAGATGTTTTTTTTACAGGGGGAACAGAATCCGACGGCAAAAAAACAGCCGTCAAGATCCGTTCCCCCTGTATTTTTTTACACAAGGAGGATCTTCTAATATCTATCAAAGTGCTGCTAATTCTTAGGCCCCCATAGGCTAGTGGTCTATTCACTGACATATAAAGCTGGTGTTCTTTAGGTGACACAAGTTCAAGTCCCGGCTCGTGGACTTTTTTTAATCCCATATTTTCCTATCATAATAAAAGTAAATAACTCCTAAATATATTTATTTAGACTGGTCCCAGGTAAGCTCCATCCTCACACAAAATAAAATAAGCATTTTTTAGGCCACTACATCAACACCTCTCATAATGGGAGTGGGGGAATGGATTCCGACAGATGTTTTTTTTACAGGGGGAACAGAATCCGACGGCAAAAAAACAGCCGTCGAGATCCGTTCCCCCTGTATTTTTTTACACAAGGAGGATCTTCTAATATCTATCAAAGTCCTGCTAATTCTTGGGCCCCCATAGCCTAGTGGTCAATTCACTGACATATAGAGCTGGTGATTTTTAGGTGAAACAAGTTCAAGTCCCGGCTCGAGGAGATTTTTTTAATCCCATATTTTCCTATCATAATAAAAGTAAAAAACTCCTAAATATATTTCTATAGACTGGTGCCAGGTAAGCTCCATACCCACACAAAATAAAATATGTATTTTTAAACGCCACTACATCAAAACCTTTCATAACCAGAGTGGGGGAACGGATTCCGACAGATTTTTTTTTACAGGGGGAACAGAATCCGACGGCAAAAAAACAGCCATTGAGATCCGTTCCCCCTGTATTTTTTTACACAAAGAGGATCTTCTAATATCTATCAAAGTGCTGCTAAATCTCATGCCCCCATAGCCCAGTGGTCAATTCACTGACATATAGAGCTGGTGATTTGTAGGTGACACAAGTTCAAGTCCTGGCTCGTGGACTTTTTTTAATCCCATATTTTCCTATCATAATAAAAGTAAAAAACTCCTAAATATATTTCTTTAGACTGGTCCCAGGTAAGCTCCATCCTCACACAAATTAAAATAAGCATTTTTTAGGCCACTGCATCAACCCCTCTCATAATGGGAGTGGGGGAACGGATTCCGACAGATGTTTTTCTTACAGGGGGAACAGAATCCGACGGCAAAAAAACAGCCGTCGAGATCCGTTCCCCCTGTATTTTTTTACACAAGGAGGATCTTCTAATATCTATCAAAGTGCTGCTAATTCTTAGGCCCCCATAGCCTAGTGGTCAATTCACTGACATATAGAGCTGGTGATTTTTAGTTGAAACAAGTTCAAGTCCTGGCTTGAGGAGATTATTTAATCCCATATTTTCCTATAATGATAAAAGTAAAAAACTCCTAAATATACTTCTATAGACTTGTGCCAGGTAAGCTCCATAACCACACAAAATTAAATATGTATTTTTAAACGCCATTACATCAAAACCTTTCATAATGGCAGTGGGGGAACGGATTCCGACAGATTTTTTTTTACAGGGGGAACAGAATCCGACGGCAAAAAAACAGCCGTCGGAATCCGTTCCCCCTGTATTTTCTTACACGAGGAGGATCTTCTAATATCTATCAAAGTGCTGCTAAACATTAGGCTCCCATAGCCTAGTGGTCAATTCACTGACATATAGAGCTGGTGATTTGTATGTGACACAAGTTCAAGTCCTGGCTCGTGGACTTTTTTTAATCCCATATTTTCCTATCATAATAAAAGTAAAAAACTCCTAAATATATTTCTTTAGACTGGTCCCAGGTAAGCTCCATCCCCACACAAAATAAAATAAGCATTTTTTAGGCCACTACATCAACACCTCTCATAATGGGAGTGGGGGAATGGATTCCGACAGATGTTTTTTTTTACAGGGGGAACAGAATCCGACGGCAAAAAAACAGCCGTCGAGATCCGTTCCCCCTGTATTTTTTTACACAAGGAGGATCTTCTAATATCTATCAAAGTCCTGCTAATTCTTATGCCCCCATAGCCTAGTGGTCAATTCACTGACATATAAAGCTGGTGTTCTTTAGGTGACACAAGTTCAAGTCCCTGCTCGTGTACTTTTTTTAATCCCATATTTTCCTATCATAATAAAAGTAAATAACTCCTAAATATATTTATTTAGACTGGTCCCAGGTAAGCTCCATCCCCACACAAAATAAAATAAGCATTTTTTAGGCCACTACATCAACACCTCTCATAATGGGAGTGGGGGAACGGATTCCGACAGATGTTTTTCTTACAGGGGGAACAGAATCCGACGGCAAAAAAACAGCCGTCGAGATCCGTTCCCCCTGTATTTTTTTACACAAGGAGGATCTTCTAATATCTATCAAAGTGCTGAAAATGATTAGGCTTCCACAGCCTAGTGGTCAATGCACTGACTTTAAGAGCTGATGATTTTTAGGTGAAACAAGTTCATGTCCCGGTTTGCTGACTTTTTCTGATTCCATATTTTCCTATCACAATAAAAGGCAAAAACTCTAAATTATATTTATTTTACACTGGTGCCAGGTAAGCCCCATCCCAACACAAAAAATATATAATCAGCTTTTTTTAAGCCACTACACCAACACCTCTCATAGTTGGAGTGGGGGAACGGATTTCGACAGCTGTGCTTTGCTGTCGGATTCTGTTCCCCCTGTATTTCTTACACAATGAGGTTCTAATATGTATTAAACTGTTGCTGATGTATTGACCCCTATAGCCTAGTTGTCAGTGCACTGGTGTTAAGAAATTTAGGGCTTTGGGTGACCCGAGTTCAAGTCCCAGTTTGTGATTTTTCTTGATCCTGTACTCTGCTATCATAATAAACAGCAAAAACTCCATAAAAATGATCCCTTAAACTGATGCACTTATTCAAAGAGCTTTCTTGTAGCTCAAACAGTAGAGCATTGGTACTTGCAATGCCAAGGTCATAGGTTTGATTCCCAGGGAAACCAGAAACTGATGAGAATACAAAATGTGTACAATGAAATTCAATCTACGTCAATCGGGATCAAAACTGTGCCAAATGCTGAAATGTAAACGATGACAGTTAACCTCAAACCACAAACAAAACACTATCAACCTTTTTTCAAGCCGCTACATAAACACCTCTAATAATGGGAACGGATTCCGACATAAGTTTTTTTGCCGTCAGATTCTTTTCCCCCTGTATTTCTTACACAATGAGGATCTTCTAATATCTATCAAAGTGCTGTTAATTTATAGGCCCCCACAGCCTAGTGGTCAGTGCACTGACTTCAAGAGCGGATGATTTTTAGGTGACACGAGTTCAAGTCCCGGCTTGTGGACTTTTTTTGATCCCATATTTTCCTATCACAAAAAAAAGGCAAAAACTCTCAAATATATTTATATACACTGGTGCCAGGTAAGCTCCATCCCTAAACAAAATAAAATATGCATTTTTTAAGCCACTACATCAATACCTTTCATAATGGGAGTGGGGGAACGGATTCCGACAGCTGTTTTTTTTTACAGGGGGAACAGAATCCAACGGCAAAAAATACAGCCGTCGGAATCCGTTCCCCCTGTATTTAATACACGAGGAGGATCTTCCAATATCTATCAAAGTGCTGAAAATGAATTGGCCTCCACAGCCTAGTGGTCAATGCACTGACTTTAAGAGCTGAATATTTTGTAGGTGAAACAAGTTCAAGTCCCGGTTTGCTGACTTTTTCTGATTCCATATTTTCCTATCACAATAAAAGGCAAAAACTCTAAAATATATTTATTTTACACTAGTGCCAGGTAAGCTCCGTCCCCACACAAAATAAAAAATGAATTTTTTAAGCCACTACATCAACACCTCTAATAATGGGAGTGGGGGAACGGATTCCGACAGCTGTTTTTTTTACAGGGGGAACAGAATCCGACGGCAAAAAAACAGCCGTCGGAATCCGTTCCCCCTGTATTTCTTACACGAGGATGATCTTCTAATATCTATCAAAGTGCTGAAAACAATTAGGCCTCCACAGCCTAGTGGTCAATGCACTGACTTTAAGAGCTGATGATTTTTAGGTGAAACAAGTTCAAGTCCCGGCTTGTGGACTTTTTTTGATCCCATTTTTTTATATCATAGAAAAAGGCGAAATCTCTAAAATATATTTATTTTACACTGGTGCCAGGTAAGCTCCATCCCCACACAAAATAAAATATGAATTTTTTAAGCCACTACATCAACACCTATCATAATGGGAGTGGGGGAACCGATTCCGACAGCTGTTTTTTTTACAGGCGGATTAGAATCCGACGGCAAAAAAAAAGCCGTTGGAATCCGTTCGCCCTGTATTTCTTACACGAGGATGATCTTCTAATATCTATCAAAGTGCTGAAAACAATTAGGCCTCCACAGCCTAGTGGTCAATGCACTGACTCTAAGAGCTGATAATTTTTAGGTGAAACAAGTTCAAGTCCCGGCTTGTGGACTTTTTTTGATCCCATATTTTCCTATCACAATAAATGGCAAAAACTCGAAAATATATTTATTTTACACTGGTGCCAGGTAAGCTCCGTCCCCATACAAAAAATATAATCAGCATTTTTTAGGCCACTACATCAACACCTCTCATAATGGGAGTGGGGGAACAGATTCCGACAGCTGCTTTTTTTACAGGGGGAACAGAATCCGACGGCAAAAAAACAGCCGTCGGAATCCGTTCCCCCTGTATTTCTTACATGAGGAGGATCTTCTAATATCTATCAAAGTACATTTAAGTATCAGGCCCCCATAGCCTAGTGGTCACTGCACTGAAATTAAAACTTGATTATTATTATTATCTGACACAAGTCACAAGTCTACAGGAAATCCGTCACAAGTCACAAGTCACAAGTCTCGGCTCCTGGACTTTTTTTGATACCATATTTTCCTATCATAATAAAAGGTAAAAACTCCGAAATGTACAGTATTTCTTTAAACTGGATAAAATATTATAAGGACAAATGTTCATGAGTTATTGTGATTTTTTGCGGGGTGGGTTAAACATTTTTTTAAAGGGGTGGTATAATCCTCCTTTTTACAATATGTCAAATAAGTCTCTGTTCTCCTCAGGGTGTATATTGTCCCTTTATGAGGGTCAGGAAAAACGTGTGTGTCCCTTTAAATGCAAATGAGCTGCTGCTTCCGACACAGGGTGCAGAGCTTCAAGAGCTTGTGTGTGTTAGCAGCTCCGATTACCTCACGCAGACAAGCACTAAAATGTCAGAAACTGTCCTGCCTTTTTTGTTTAAACTGGAGTAGGATAATGATGGAGAGACTCAAGAAGTGTCAACATGTAGAATGCAACAGGACGTTTTTTTTTTGAATGGTTAGTTGATGAATTTATGTTGCTGATGTGGATTTAACTATCTTCAAGTCTTTGATTAGCATATTCTGTCATGATAATCTATAACATCGCTCGTGTGGGAACTGCTGTAAGATGCCTACGGAGTGACATGCTATTGCATTTGTGTTACGTACTGTAAGGACCACCCATTGGCCCAACGACCCAACGATGTGGGCGAAGGGATAATGCGTGTATATCTTTCCAGCGCTCCAGTGAAGTTCACTTAATTTATTAGAATTTAGTTTGAATATTATTTTAGCTCTACGTTTAATCTGACTCCAGTTTCAAGTGATAATCAAATTTAGATTGTGTTTCTTATTAGAAAATAGTCATAAATATTAATTATGAATTAATTTAAATCTTTGGTATTCTGAGTTTCGTATCTTTCATTTATTTATTCATTACGGACCCAATGCCGCACAGAGATCCCGTCGGCCGCGTCGTGTTTCTCACGGACACAAAACTTGTCAGTTCTGAAGTTAGTCAGAGGATGTAGGGTTAACTAATACCTCTTAAGTCGGTTGCTCATACACTCATACAAAAGAGTGTAGTTGATTTTAGCCATTTCCATACAACTTGCTAAATCAGTAATAGACAGAAATCAAAGGTCTTCAAGATGTCTTGCCTACTGCTCCATTCATACATGCGCCTTTAGTTTGACCTATCCTGCAATATTTGCGGTAGCAACAGCCTCCTATAATCTACTAAAATAATGATTTGAGAAAACTTCAGAATAAATCAAGATGTAACATTTATTTGTCAGGTAAAAATGTATCATACCAATTACACAAGTAATTAAAAGCCAATTCAGAAATAATAAATACATGACATAAATTACTCAAAGATGACTCTAAAAGTAAGCAATGCATTCCTGACAGAGACACACAGTGGTGTGTGAGTGTTTTCCAATGGGAGAACACTGACACAGCACTGTATGGGGGTTTTCCTGGTTACAGTATCCCAAAGACAGCTCTGTTACCTAGCCTTAAATACCCAGACCAGAACAAAAGGGTTGTTCCAATATTTTTCAGAGTTTGTTTTGGGTCAGTTCCTGTACCCCAGGGGGTAGCACCTGGTCTCGGGGGAGTGGGGAGATATCTTGAAGAGACATCACCCAAAGAGGAACACAGGATTCTCCTAAGTTCTTAATCTTTCTAATATTACCAATGACTGCAATGAAATTAAGACCATTTTACCAATCGCACTGAGACATCTAAAATGATACCAAACATGAAAAGGAAAAACAATAGATTCTCAAGATACATCATATGTGATATATAGGCATAGTGAACTTTTTGTGACTTGAGTCAGGGGGAGAGGGGACGAGGGAGAGGGGATGCAGGGATAAGGGAAAAGTGTTTGGACAGGACAATGTCCTATGCTCTGTCTTTGCGATCTTCTGTCCAGGGTGCGTTTTATGGCTTTATTGCAGGGTGAGTTTTATTTTATCAGTTATTTTATTATTTTAAAATCAGTTCTTACAGTACTGTATTGCATGTGAAGAGACAGATGCTACAGTTTGAGCAGACTCACAAATGTGCTCTACTACAACAACTCTTCCTCTTCTCAACATGGACTGCGTGTTCCCGGGGGCGGGGTTTATGTACATTTTAGGGTTAGTAATGTCACTAACCCTGCAGGAATGTCGTGTAGTCCCTACCAGCCGTTTGTTGTAGTCCTTGAAAAAAAAAATCTTTAAAATCTTCCTTTGCTTTGAACTTTGAACTTTGCAACTTTGCAGATGTTGTTTATGCTCAAACAGCAACATTACACACTAACTAAAGTTATAAAAGTGAAATCATAATGAACCAGACTTTTAAATAAATGAAAATAAACTCATCCTAATACTGTAAATTACAATATGGTAATAATACTGTAAATGCAAGTACAGTAAACCGTACAGTATACGGTAATTGAAAATACAGTAATAATACTCTATAATTTCATATTAAGTAAATCATAAATCAGTCAAGTCATCAGCCTTTTAAGTGCACTTAATTGGCCCAAGTTATTTCATACTTTGATATTAGTTATGGTTACATTATAAAATGTCATATGTAAGATTTAATTTTTTTCTGCTCATCATTATTAAGAGTCCATGTTTATTTCTGTATGCAATGCTGTCAATTCAGTTAAAAGTTTTCTTACCTGTCAAGGTGGTCAAATGACGTTGTTATGATCCCAGCCTGTGTTCCCCTGTCTGGTGTAAGGACTTTTGTGTTATTTCCTGTCTTGTGCCATGTTTTGTAGTTCATTGTAGTTTTTCATGTTGATTAGTCTCCCCAGGTGTGTCTGGTTAGTTCCCTTGGTTACCCTACTGTGTTCCCATGACAATTTACCATGCCCCCCTTGTTACCTTGTTAGCCTGTGTATAAATTGCCCTTGTGTTTCTCTTTTGGTTTGTCAGTGGTTGTTTGCTGTAACCTGCTCCTGTCCTGAGTTTCTTTATTTGCCCTGGATTCCCTGCGTTTGTATTGTTATTAAAGTAGTGCTTGCATGTGTATTCTCTCTCCCCGTCATCCCTGCCCCATCGCTACAGACGCTAAGTGAAGTTTCCCAAGCAGACGATGTGCTTTAATTTAAATTAGTTTTTCAATATTCAGTCTGTGGCAAGACAGTGTGACGGTCTTCGACTACTACTTAAAAAGCGAGATTTGGGCATTATAATTAATGTATAATTACAAAATGTAATCATATTTTTTTCGTGTTTAATAATATTGCTTTAACTTTAATATTAAGATTACGCTACGACATACAACATGCAGTAGCATTTCTTTAACTTTTCTACTCACCAGAAAGAGCATGGGATCCTGGTAGTTTTTTCAGGATTGTTTTAAGCAAAATTAAATCAGCAATGAACAGGCCAGGGTGTTAGTATGCAATAAAACTACAGCACAAATGCTTAAATTAACCAATCAAGCATGTGATAAAAAAGGCCTTTCTTTTTGCAGCAATGCCAGATAGGAAAATGAACGTCGACTGTCAAGTAGCCTATAGACTGATGAGATCACATTTTGTCTATTGCAGTATGTGTTGTGACATTACAGTACTGAAAGAAAGTGTGCAGTTCGCAACAGTTTTTAGTAAAAAAAAAGTAAAACAAAGACACTGACAGAGAAGTGTATTTAAAGCATATTTATTAAGCATTTATTAATCTGTATTTAGAACATTTATTGTAATAACAAAATTAGACAAAAACACTTCAAGAGACTCACAGTCATATAACAACATAGCACAAAAAAAAACTAGATTCAACACTGCATATTTTGAGCTTTTCTGCATGCTGTGCAATTTGGACTGACATAAACTATATGGTACTGCTTTTTTTTCTTAGCTGCATATGAAAGACTCTCAATTGAAGGTGTTATATGCTAACAGATAGGCATCATTATACATGTAAAGTTTCCTGTCAACAGGATTGTAGTTCAGATTGGCTATTCCAGCAGAAACCTTCTCAAAAGGCAAAGAAAGGGTGTTTATCTCTTGGCCAGTGGTTGTATCAAAGGCATAAAACACCTCTTCTTGGTAAGTACTAACATAGCGTGTAGCGTACAGGACCCCGCAGACCATAAACGTGCTGGTGACGGACCTCTTAAAGAGATGTGTCTTCCAGGTGTGTGTGATATTGAGCTCCAGTGGATTTAAGCGACTCACAACAATGTTGCCGTAGTTTTCCTCGGTGGCGTATATCACCCACACGGCGTCTTGGTCAGCCTCCAGGTCGATGTCTGTCCAGTCACGGCAGCTGTAGTAGCAGAAAGGGAACTTGTTGTCGATTCCGGCATCATCCAGTTTTAAACGCTTGGTTGCTTGTGTTGTAATGTTAAAGCTACAGATTTCAGCAGTGCTGTAGCATTGGTAAAAAACGGTATTGTCGTACAGTATAGTGCCAGAGCCCTGAACAGCATTTGTGTGGCTGTAGGATGGTGCGATGGATTCATCTTTGTAGTTCTTGCTGGCCATGAAATCTTCATATGAGTTGTACATCCTGATTGTGTTCCCATGCTTGTGTCCACTCACTAGACAGTGTTCCCAATAACGTTCCTTGCTGTTCTGTTTGGCATCCCTACCCCAAGCACCAGAGATATAGGACTTGCTGATGGAATTGAGCTTGGTGACCACTGGAGAACTTATGTTGGACATGATACGCTGATGACAAGTGCCTGCAAGTGCATCGTATGGATTGGTCATATGTTCAATATTCAGGTAAACATATTTTACAGTCTCTTTCATGTAAAGAGCAAACCAATTTTCGCAATGCTGTTGAAAACATCAATGAGACCACAACGTAAATGTCAAAACATTTCTCCTCTCAGTAGCTATGTTTCCATCCACACATTTTTATCTGAATTAAGTGATATCGAATGAAAAATGCCTTATGGAAACATCGACTCAAATGAAATACGTTCGGTCTCATCGGATTTTATCTTGAACGATATACGGCTTATGCGATAATCGCTGATGGAAACGTTATTTGCTGAATAAATAATGAATTGCATTTTGTCTAGCAAAACTTTGTTCGCAAATGTTGGCTTGAATGTTGTGCGATTCAGTGCGAAAATGAATGGAAATACCTTAAAATGTCTCAAATCAATTTGATCAATTTGATCGCAAAACAGCATGTGATGTCATTTTTTTTACCAAACTTCAGATAATTCGATTGACAAGTGGATGGAAACTTAGCTACTGAGAGTCATGTACTTACTTCTGAAGTCTTCAGGTATAGTTTTGCAGGTCTGTGCTCTGTTGTTGAGGTCACGTAGCCTCGATTTCATTGTCTCTAGATTGAAGACATTGCTTTTGTACATGTTTTGGACGTCCTTCTTTGCCCTAGTCAACTGAGAGAAACAGAATTACAGAAACATTGTCAACATATCTTTGAATCCATTAGGAAATCTGTTTTTCGTCTTCCATTTTTTGGCGAATCTTTTGTTAATTTGCAATTAAGGAATTTTCAATTCATGGAGCTTCAATGAGGAGCAAACCGTAATCAGAGCACATTTTCTGCCACTTCTGATTTTTGGATACGAATGCAGAATAAACATGAGCTTCGAACAGCAGTTATCATGAATAATGTCTTACATTTAAATGTTTCTCATTCAAAACTATCATATGACTTCAGAAGACTTGTAGCAGCCATTGTTATTGTTGACTAAAACTACTAAAAATTGAAATAAAGTTGTATTAAAGCTAATACAGAATTTTTATAAATACTTTAATAAAAAACACTAAAATAACATGACAAATCATATGGACTACTTTTATGGTGCTTTTTTATGTTGTTTGGGTATTTTTTGGAGACCTATCACTATTTTAAAAAGATCTACCTCCTTCAGAAGGTCATTGGTCTCTTTGCTGGGGCTTTTCTTGTGAGCATCACTGGCAGTAGAATAGATTTCGTCAAGTTCCTCCATCAGCTGTCGCAGGTGAAGGGCGTTGTACAGGCCGTTTGTGTTCAGATACTCAAACGGTTTCAGGCGGGCTGTGATGTCCTTAAGAGTGAGTTCCATCTTTGGCAGTTGTACATTTCTGTCCTTTACCTGGAAGTTTACAACGCAAATGAGTTCACTGACATTACTTACGTCAAGAATTAATCTAAAGTAGGATCTCACCTTTTTATGAAACTGAATAAGGTTGTCCTCACAGGTCTGGACTTGATTTGAGACTCCCTCGAACTTCACAGTGGGGAAAGCCCAGATAGAGCTGCTCAATTTACACACGCAGGAATCATTCCTCTGTTCACCTGGAACTCTCTGAGCCTGGACAGTCGCCTCATTACACACAAACACAAGATATTGAATGCAATTCATAATTCTTTAAATTCTGCCTTTTACTGAATATTTGCCTTTAATTATAGTTAAACAATTACATGAAAACTTAATGCGTGAGTTTAATTTTGAGAGCAAAAAAGATTATTAACTTTGTTTTATTGTATTATAATAAACGATTTAAATAAAATAACCTTTAATTAATGGTTCAATAAGTTTTTGGGAGTCAAATAATGAGATATATTATATAACCACTGTAATATGTACAGAAAATAATTATAATAAATATAAATAAACAATAATGTATATTCATATTTAATTTTATATAATAAACATATATAGAAATATCCAGATCATTTAACTAACATATTAGTACAAATTCATTTTATTCCATAAAAAACAAACAAAAAAAAAACATTCCAAATAAGACATTAAAGAAATCCAAAACCTATAAAAGATGGGACTTACTGTGACTGTGAGGACCAACAGGTATGGGAGCATGATGAGCAAATAACCCCGAAAGGCTAAAAGTCCTGCTTTAAACAACACAAACATTTTGATGTTGCAAATACATGAAGTATTACAAAAATCAAACCAACAATCTCACAAATCTGCAAAATCACCATTCAGACATGAGGCAAAACAAACGTCGGAAATGTGTCAGTTCATGATTAGGCAACGCAGTAAACAATAAAATTTTCCATTACTCACGGACCTACTAAAGGTTGTCCGCAAAGATAAGATGAAGATTGCAACAAACTGTTCCACCCACAGAAATAAAGAAGTATCTCTCACTTTTTTTTATCAGTTATTTCACCATAATGATATGGCTTTAAAACTCTGCTGCTGCTACCAATCATTGTTTATTTAGGGTCCGCTTTCTACCTTCAGACATGAGTCAGTCTAATATATTCATTTTGTTGATCCTCATTCCTCTAACTTTTACTCAGGTAAGAAAGAAATGAAGACTATATTCCTACATGACTATACAATTCTAAATGATGTGTTTTTGCTTGTTTTATATAATGCAATGTCCTGTCATTTGGTCATCACAGTCAGTGAGAAGGAAGGACTGTGTGTGCGATCTAAAAAATTCAGATCCTGCTTTCCCTGAGAAAAAACTCAAGAACGTAGAAACCACTGCCTTACAATGCATTGGGACCATCACTTCAGAAAAGGTAGAATACAATTATTTAAAAGTATATTTTTTCTCTCATTTTATCCGTTGTTCAAACATATTTACTATATTACATAAAATGAATAGTGTTAATGTAAATATTTGCAGATGACAGACTTAGACAGACTTGTGCTGGGTCTACAACATCGCATCAAGCAGCTGGAGGGAAACGTGATCGTGCTAGAAAAGGAGGATGACAGGAATTTATATGGAGCCGTGTCTCTACGCATAATTGAGTTAGAGATCGCCGAGATTCAGGACCTCCTCGACAAACTCAACAGGACCACCCAAAATTACCAGCATCTCAGTGTACAGACTGCAGCTCAGGTGACTTGCTGTACAAAAAAAAGTGCAGTATTATTATTTTCTAATATGAATTTATTTGGTTCTTTTGTGTATCTGGAATCATTACTTTTACATACATAAAAAATATCCCAGTTTTAATAGGCACATCTGTTGTCTTGAAACCACAGATATACAGATTTTTTTTTTTTTAAATGTATATGTGATTTTTTTCTTAAAGCTTGAAGATATGAAAGACGCAATGGTGGATCTGGAGAAGTTTGACAACATGCAGGTGATAAAGACAAATAGAGAGAACCAGCGCTTTAAGAGGAACCTGGAACAGTGTAAAGAAGAGCTCAGTGCAACAGCAGCACCTCCTACAGTTCCCCCAGGTTTGCTAAAGACCCCAATAATAGTTTAACTCAAGCTTTCTGAGCTTTTTCATTATTGACCACAGCAGAAAGTCTTACGTTTCTGTTTCTCTTTGTAGCCCGCTGTGGTCTGGGCCGTGCGGTCAGTGTGGCGGGACCTAGAACGTATTCCCTCACGGTATACGGCACCTCCTATACTTTCGGTGCTTGGGGTCGAGATGCAAAGCCGGCTCCAGGAGACAAGAACAAGTACTGGCTGGTGGTGCTGTCAAGTGGTAATGTTTATGGCCACTTTGTCCGCCAGTACAGTACCTTGAGTACTCTTTTATTAGGTATAGGGCCAACAGATACATATATATCAAGCTCCAACCCCACAACAAACACAATTCAGGGGCCAAACATGGTCATGTACGGAAATGCGCTCTATTATAACTGTTACAACACATACTCCGTCTGTCGGTTCAACATGACGACTCGTTCTGTCAGTACTGTTGCTTTACCTAATGATGCAGGTTACAACAGCAAGTTTCCTTTCGCACACCTCGGCGCCACATACACCTATACAGATATGGATTTTGCCACAGATGAATTAGGCGTCTATGTTATATACGCAACCACAAGCAACTTTGGAAATGTGATTATCAGTAAAGTTGAGACTAGTAACCCTCCTGTTTTCAACCAAACATGGTCCACTTCTCTTCACAAAAAGACTGTCACAAACACCTTCATGGTGTGCGGTGTGCTTTATGCTACTCGTTACCTAGATAAAGAAACAGAAGAGATCTTTTACTCTTATGACACCAAGACAAAAGAAGAGCGCTTTGATTTGAAAATTAATATTAAGAAGATGCAGACTAATATTCAGTTTCTAAACTATGACCCCAGAGATCATCTGCTGTATGTCTACAGTGATGCCTACATTCTAACTTATGAGCTCATCTTTCAGTAAGTCTCCAGTTATTTGAGACATGACTTGAGCTGCATCCCATTTCACATACTGTCTGTACTAAATAGTATGCAAGATTAAAAATAGTACATAGCAAATGTTTGATTTTTTTTAATGTGTATTTGCATGGTTAAGATAAATAAGTTAAATGCTAATGCAAGGCAATAAATATATAAGTTGCTAATTTTAGTTTTTACATCTACAACAGATTACAGCTACTTTCAAAGAGTCTATGGTATCGATACAATTTGGTCCCACTTTATATTACGTGTCTTTAACTATGTACTAATATTGTCTTTAAATATACCAAACCTGTCCCTGACCTATACCCATATCTCACCTCAGTAGCAGCAAAAAGAGTTTTGAAATACAATATTAACACAACATGTGCATTGTTCTATTTTTTATGAAAGTACATAGTAGCCTAGTTAACAACACCTAATATAAAGTGTGACTGGAAATTTCATTAAATATTGTAGTATTCTGTACAATTACTAGTGTCTTATATTACACATTTAAAAGTATATACATTCCCATCACCAATGAAGAATGTACATTTACTGTATAGAAGTATGTTAATTGAAATGCAGCTTATGAATGTTTTTTTCACTGCATGATTTTTCACTGCATCTTTAAATGCTTAGCTTTGTAATGCATGTGAGGGGAAGAAATTCACAAATGTATCGCAAATGTATGTTGTTTCTTGAAATAAATTACAGCAAAGTTCATAAAATGTGTGCGCTGGACTTTACTACTGCAGACAAATTATGACAAGAACAATTATGACAAAAAATGTTTTGTTTTTTTGTTGTTGTTTTTTTGTTTTTATCTTACCCATCTTTTCTCATATGTGGCAGAAATAGATTTCCATAAAAGCAACTTAGAACGATTTATATATTTTGTGTGTGTGTGTGCGTGCGTGCGTTTTATTTTCTTTCTTGGGAGTCGACACAAGTCAAGCTGCAAGAAAATAACTAAAAGACCAGATCCTGTTTGTATATCCATTTTTATTTGTTGCACGTTCATATTTGTAGTACACAGACAGTGACAGCTTGTATATAGATGTACATAATACATAAACACATTATTTTTCATAGTTGTCTTATGTTAAAGCAGGTTAAGAGTGACTCCTACTGTATCTTTAGACATATTTGTAACAACCAGCCCCCTTCCAGAAAAAAAAACATCAACAACTTATTGCTTAATATAAAACAATGGCTAATCATAACAATTGTAATCATATTATTAATAATAATACTCATTGAATTCTCACAAGAAGAGATGCAACACGTGGTTAAATAAGAATTACTATATTATAATAAAAAAAAGGAACTCAAGGAAAATCCAAAGTATAACAGTTCCACATGACAATAGTGGTACGGACCTATTTTTAGATGTACGTCCTAAAAACAGCAAGTATCTACAGCGTAGAAGATAGACTGAGAAGGTAAGGGTTGAAAGGGAAGGCAGGTGTGGCAGGTCAAACTGGTGCAAGCCCTGATTCGAGTAAAGGTGATATGGGGCCACGGCCACATCGACAATACTGTACAGCACTTCCAAAGGACATTATACATTCAGGGCCCCCGGGCAGAGATCAGGGATCGGAGAAAAAATGTACCTTTGAAAGGTGGGCTTAATAAGAGCTAATGACTGCATACTTCAGACAGGAAATCAGGAAAACAACACAAACACCAGGTTGCATTATCAAAACTCATGCAAATCAATACTGGGGAAGAACATGTGTTTGTCTATTGAGTCTTTAGGAGGAAACCTGTCGACATTTTGAATTTGTCTTTAACCCTCCCGCTTTGAACACCCTGCATGGGTCCTTTCGTTCCATCTCTCCCTCTCTTTCTTTTTTTCACATTCACTGTTTATTCCGTTTCATGCATTCATCTTTCTCTTTGTACAGTATCTACAGTACTGCGCCCAGCTTTGCACGGAGTGAGGTCGATCACGATGCGTTGCCTGGGTCGATAGCCCTTTGGGGGCGACTGGAAGTGTCTGTGAGGGGCGGGGCACCTTGTTTTTGGGGGTTGGGTTTGTTGGGGGGTGGGATTTGCCCTACATTCCGAGCTTGGAGCGACATGCTCCAGAAAGCCCCGCCCCTTACAGACAAACACACAGGAAACACCCCTGAAAAGTTGTAATTGTGCACTTCCTGTTTGAGGAAGCTGCAGGAAAACTGACATTCAATAAGACAGAAAAGAGCGAGTGTGGAATGGAAAGTCAATGGTTGCTTCGCCCTCGTAAGTCCCATGTTAGCAGCTCCGGCCAATCAGATCTGAGCTCATGTCAGTCATCTCTGGAAGTTAATTCAATTTCAATAAATTATTTGTTCAATCATATATTTGCCTATTTATTTTGTTTGTCCGCTGATTTGTTCATTTATAAAAAAAAATCATTGGTTGGTGGTGCTTTTTTCTGATTATTTTGTACGGTTTGTATTCATCAACAACAGATCTTTCCAATAATGGACCTTTTTCACACACTGAGATGGCACGTCCCACAGTTATCAACATCACAAATCTAGCATTTTTTATATTTTCATTTTTTTTAAATGTCATGTTATAACACTATTACTTGCCATTCAATTTCAGAAAACTAGTTAATGCTGATGTGTGAGTGTTTCTAATACAACGGCTGATGGAGTGACGGAAAATATCTTTCTTCTGACCACCGTAATCAATCTCTCATTTTTTCTTGCTAGAAATGCTTTTTTTTTCTCAAGTCAAGTGGAATGCAAAAACAATTATTTGTTGTAGTTACCATTCACATCATTCAAGATTACCCAACTATGTTGACTAAGAGCTGTGTGAAAAGATCCATTGAGAAAAGGGTCCACTGTAAAATAGCACAAAAAAGAACTAAATGTGAATGTGCAGATCTAAATTATGAAACAAGCTTCCATTTTGTAGTTACAATCATATTTAAATAACTTAATATTGCTTGATTCTAATACATGTGAATCCTTCGGTGTCATTTATTTGCAAGCAGTGTGAGCGAGTATACATGAATTTTGAGTGTGTGTGCAAGTATATGCACAAAAAAGCTCTGTTACCTTGCAGAGCCCAGCCCTCATTGGAAAATGTATGTGTACATTCGTGTGTGCATTTATATCAGTAGCTTTGGTATATTCTTCGTGCGGGGCTGGGTGCTGTAAGGGAAGCGGGAGGCCTTACTCTGTACCATTAACGCACTGAAAGCACTATCACACAGGCTTTGCCTCAGTCGATGGTTCCGGTTTGGTTTGGGTTAGAAGCTGATTGTCTATAAAAAGGAGATTGTACAGAAACAATCCCAGGCAAAGCCACTTTTATATGACAGTGAGTGCACACTAAAAGGGTATTTGTGTGGGCCCATATTATTGTCTTTTATGATGTAAGACTTGATTTGAAAGTGAATGGCAAAATTAAGCAGTCTAACATGGCAAAAACCCTTTAAGGCAAATCAGTGGTCAAGTCATACAACTTCTGCTTCTACTTTAATGGGGAAAAACTGTTTAAAACTGTTTTTCATACTTCATTTACATATTTCAAATAAGAAATCCAATCATGGCATCAAATTTAGCTCAAACAATGCAAATAAAACTAAAAAAGGTTGACTTCCTTACAGTATGAGGCGATACATACACTCCCAATGACTGAATGAGCTGAGATGATTAGCCGAAAGCAACTGTTTACTGGTTATGAGATTGTCGCCCTCTTCCACTATACAATCGCTTTGATTTCGTTCACAATTGAGAGGGAGAGCATAACACGGTTACAAATGTCACTCACACAAATGTAAATCACCCTCTGGTTTAAGAACACTTCCCTTCTTCTTTCTCTTGCTTTGTTTCGTCCTCTTCCTCAGGACCTACATGCGACCCAATCCATCAGTTACTCCTCAAAGACTGTCATAGGACAGGAATGAGTGAGAGCAAGGGCTGATGGGACTTGTAGTTTTGTCTTAGGAGAAGGTGAAGGCCGGAGGCAGCAAGCGAAGGGTGCAGAAACACTGACACATTGAGCGTTAAGTATCCGTGTTACAAAATTGGGGGAAACCAAACACTGTTCTGAAGAGGAAAATGATAGCAAGTCTTAATTTTTACAGGTTAAAGGAAAAGTTCATATCAAAATAAAAACCTTCTTCAATGTCTTTCTTTATTCTGTGGAACACAAAAGCAGATGTTTAGTAGAATGTCCAAGCTGCTCTCTTCCATTCAATGGATGGGGACCGAGAGTTGTCGTGCTCCTAAAGCGACAAAGCACTATGCAAGCATCATAAAGGTGATGCATATGACCTGTCAAGTCAAGTCTTCTGAAGCCAATTCATTCAAGACGTGATCACCATTCACTTTCATTATTTGGAAAACAGTAGCTTGGACTATATATATATATATATATATATATATATAATTTTGTGTTCTACAAAATAAATAAAGTCAGACAGGCTTTTGAAGACTTCTGGGTGTTTAAATAATGAAAGTATTTTTCATTTCTGGATGAACTAATCCTTTATGAGGGCTAACACTGAAAATCTGAGAGAAAGGGACATAGAAAATGGCTGAGAAAGAAAGAATGAAAGCAGTATGAGACCTTCATTCTTCTCACGCTCTCCTTCCATGCCACGTCTCTCTAAATGTGTGCTTGTGAGACAGTGCACGAGGGTTCAGCAGGACACTTCCATGGTGTGGCTGACCTGCCCAACTCCCTCACTGCTATCTGAGTTTGTGCATGCGCGGTTGCGAGAACCATCCACGGAGCCGGCGCTGGTCAGAGAAGCTGTTCGAGAGCGAACAAGACGGGTCATACTGGCCGAAGGCACTGAGAGAAAAAGAGAGAAAGAGAGATGAATAGTCATTTCATATCCACAGGGAAGTTCATCTGGGCTGCATGATGTGTTGCAGAGGAGGCAGGGATGACATGCTTGAACTTTTGGTCGAGAATAATTTCAGCCTCAAGCTGATAACATTCCACCGCAAATACACCAGAATGACTCAAATCCAACTAAAAAATATCCAATAATAATCTTTATATCTGAATGCCCATGTTTTCAATGCAAAAAGTCAATTTCTTAATCATTATTTTTCTTGTTTTTCAGTAAAAAAACAATATCTAAACAAACAATTTCATTTTTATTTACATATTTTCATTTCAGATTTCACTTCCCTTACCCCATTTGAATATTTCCCCTTGTTTTAAACATAAACCAACCATTTTGATTTTTGATCAAAACAAGAAAAACATTTTGTGAATAGGGCATGAAAAGAAAAAAATATATATATTATGCATATTTGCTCCTCAAGTAATTGTGTCTGGTTTCATGTTTAGATATTCGTACTGGAAATTATTGTCATTGACTTCACACTCATTCTAATAAATCTGAAACAGAAAATCGTATGTAAAAATATAGAAATATTATAAATATAAAAAATAAAAAAATACACAAAATACAAAAGATTTTGCAGCCTACGAACGCTCGTTTAAAGGTGAAATTTTAGGAAAAGGGTGCATATTTTTATATATTTTAAACTTTTTTAAATAATTACTAAAAAATATATTTAATGTTATTTTAGTCTATAAGTTTATGTTTTCAAATAACTGCCATGCAGAGAGCTTGAGAGCGCATTCAAAGCACATTTTTCCTCCAGAGGAAAAATCACTGATCAATAAAGGAAATAATGCATGAATGGAAATGTCAGTCTGGGAAGGACAAATACATAAATTAATCAAGGCCAATCAAAAAAGCAAGGGATTAGAAGACTAAACTACATGTATCATCTACATGAGGAAGAGGGCAGGCGTGAACAGGAAGCAGGAAGTACCTGGCCCCCCACTCATTCTCCGATCCTTCACATAAGCAACTGAGAAAGGGCAGGAAAATACACATACAGTACAGATTATAACAAATACAACCTCTCCACACAGACATTTATTTACATGCATACACTCACAACTGTCTCAAAATGGGATAAAGACACACATGGGAGAAAGGACACACTGAAAATATTAGATCAGTTTACATTTGGCAGAGAAAGAAACATTCGATGAACTGATTTTGGTGCTGATTTGCCCTGAAACATTTGTTAGTAAATACATTGACAGTCAAAATGATTAACAATTAAATGAATTAGACTTACTGTAGCCCATTCCCTGCAGGAAGTACTTGAAAGCCTCTGTTAGTTTTCCAGGCTGTAAAAAAAAGTATGATCGAGACTTCAGGTTCAAATGCAGAGGACTGTCACGTGTTTTTTCTACAGCATTTTATTGGCTGCTGAGATCATGAAATTATAAAAATTCAGTTTGAATTTAGTTTTAACTTAAGTTTTTCCGTATTTGTTTTATATATAAAAAATAATATTTTATTCTAAGGACATTTTTATTACTTTTGTGCAATAAAAATCCTGGTACTGTGTTGGGTCACCATTGTTATGGACTATTTGTTAAAGTCTGATCTGAGATCAGACACATCAAGCAGTCTCACCTGTGTAATTTGAGGCATTCCGCCTGAATCGGCCATCTGAAACAAACCAAATACATTTTTTATCATATATTTCTGAAAATGTATGTGCCAAAATGTTCAAAGTGAAAAGTTTTGCCTCTGTTTCTACAGTATGTTTGTTCGCTTGCCTTCAGGAATGTGGTGTTGGTTGGATCCAGCTTTGAGTTGCACTCAACCTAAGAATAGAAAGCATTTATACTGTTTTTAACATACATGTAAACGTACGAATGTATCAGGGCATTTACAGAGTTTTTTAAGTTGGCAGTTGAATGATGGGAAGGAAAATGGTGTGATGGAGGGAGGAGATTATATTTATATATATATAATATATATATATACAGATTACGTATGTGTTCTTGAGGTCTGACCCAGTTACAGCGGCACTGCAGAGATGAGTCATATTCCAGCACTAAGGAAAGACAGCTGCGCAGACGCATTTGTTTGCAGGCTCTGTTCGGACCACCGCTGACACTTTTGGAATGGGATAGGTGCCCACTTTTAAACATGTTCACGATTCTAATGAAAACTTCCGCCACAAGTGTCTGCATTAGTCAATGGATGTGATACTGATGGTGGGAACCCATCTTTCCTCTATGTGTACTTCCCTCAACCAATATATTTAAATATATATCACTTTTATAGATTTTTAATCATTTAAGATATGGATGATTTAGACCAGAAACTGAAGTAAAACCAAACAATTAATATTATTATTATTGTTAATAATAATTATAGATTGGGAATATTGTAATAATCCGAAATGAGTAGGTGCGTCCAAACATTTCACTGGTAACATCTTGCTTTTCTGAGCTGTCTTTTTCCCCCCAGAATTTTCCATGCTTTATTTATTTATTTTTCGTCTTAATCTCTCACTCATCCTTCTGTTGTTTCTTCTGTTTTTCCTTTTCATCTTCCTCCTTTTGACCCAAATTACTCAAATCTCTTCTATCCATTTACCTCTCACTCATCCATCTCATCCCCTCCTTTACCGTGTCCCTCTTTTTCCTCATCTCTCACCCTGTGTGTCTGATTAGATGTGATGGGGCACTGACCCAGCTTTCATATGTTAGATTAAAGGACCATGGCACAGAGTTAAAAATATCCAGTGCACAAAAGCTGGCAAAGCCCGGGAGATCAACCCTGGGGCCGGTGCCATCTGCTCCCGAGAGAAAAATGGAAAAAGAGGGAGCAAAACAAAGGAAGAGAAAGGAATGCACATGCAGAAGGGATTTACCTGTCTCTGAATTACAAAATACGTACTCGTTCGACAATTATGACAGAAAGACGGAAAGGAGGACGTTTGGTTGGAAGAAGAAAATTTGAAATGAACGATGAAAATGAAATGAACAGGATTAAATCTTTTTTCTCCCTAAATATCACACACAAAGACTCACCACGCCTTCCTCAGCCGGAGCATTATCACCAACGACCAGCATGGCCGGGCAACTGCAAGAATGAGAATTGAGAATTTAGTCTGATCACACAGGTTAATGTAAATGTGACTACTAGTCAGAGTCAAATTAACATAGTCCTCACCTCAGGGTCTTAGCATTTAGCACAGAGCCGCTGCGATTCATTTCCAAATCCCTGCGGCTGGGGAAAAAAAATCCATGTCATGTCATGTTTTTTTTTTTTTTACCAAATCAGTATTTCTATTCAATGCATGCATGTATCACTTTGTATACATATTAGCGAGGTGGTGTGCAGTTACCTGTTGTACATATTCCAGAAGAGCTGTAGGTTAAACTGGTTGACGGTGTTATTGATCTGTTGGCGGTAGTTTTGCACAATTTCTGTGTTGTTCATAAGCTCTTCCTGTAATTCAAAAACAATAATACATGTTATGGTAGCTAAATATTTAGCTTGAGATATCAATTTAACATTGGCATTTATACTTTAGAATTCAAGTCTTAGATATGTATTTACTATTATTTTAATTCTTATGATTTATTTATAAGGTTTCTCTGTGTATCCATAGTGAAACATAAGAAATGTAGAATCATTTCTACCTGGCTGAAGAGGTGGGCCAGGACAGTGTCTGGTAAAGCACTGGTGAGTCCAGACAATTTTGTAGCAGCCCAGTCGATCCATCCTTTCCCATTGGGGTCAATGTTGAGTAGAACCAGACCCTCCACAAGATCAGGGAAAATAAGCTGCGTGTAGAAAGCACAGTTGAATTGCACTAAATGTGAATGAAAAGACCATTGGCCAACATAAAAAACTGAGATTTAATACTAACAGCAAATTTGGCGAGGATGTAGGCACCAGCCCCGACTCCAATTCCCACAATGCTCTTGAAGCTATAGAAAAGTGAACATTGAGTAATGTATATTAGGAATAGGTTATCATTACATTAGCATAACAGCCTATATTTAAAGTCCCCTATAGTCAAATAATGTTGTCCCTTAAAACACATCTTTGATCACCAAAATGACCTGTGGAAAAAAATATATATATTCATGACTTAAAATAGCTTTAATGTAACTCTACACCCTTGTTTAATTTAGTATGTGGAACCATGGATATGCAAATTAGCCCAGCCTCCACTCACTCATACAGGCTTGTCTACAAGTCAATGTATCAGAGTGGTAATAAGTTTTGTATCGCTCTCTACAATGTTGGACACATAACGGTAATTAAAATGATTGGCCTTTTGCTTGACTATGTTATCAGACATGGTTTGTCTTAATGCATAACCTATTAAAAACACAGACATATTAACCACATTAAAAACTTGATTTTTTAAACTTTATAAGTGTAATATAACTCACCCAAAATGTTGCACCACACTAGGAAGCATCCCAGCTAGCTGATCCATGGTGGGATACTGATACCTAGGATAAAAATAAAATAAAAATACATGAATTATGGCTCCCTGGAATACTTGATTCTGATTGGTCAATCGCGGCATTCAGGCGCTAATTTCATCGTCTCACTCCGTGAACTCATGCACTTCAAACGCAACTGGCGCCATCTTGTGTCTCAGTTATCAAATGTAGTGAAAATAGTAATAATTTTACAGTAATATTGACGAGTTGTTCGAGGTGCTAGGACAACTGTTTAGTACATTGCACATTTTTTCACAGATGCTTCAAGGTCATATAGCCTACAGGTAAGATTATAAAATAATTTCAACTCAAATCAAAATTTTCAAGTCCACATATTTATTTGGCGAGTAGTCATGCAATAAGTGGGATAATGTGTAGCCTACAGTAACCGACATTACAATACAATAATTTATTTATTTAACCTGTCACCTGCCTTTTTGAGCATAGATCTGAACTTAAATGGTTGTAATTAATGCTTTGGAATACATACAAGGTTGGTCTTTATTTAAAGAAGATTGTAGCAGGTTGTTGCAGTGACAGTTTTGAACTAAAATTATTATTTTTCCAAATTGATTGAATGTCTACATATTCCTTACATATCCTGTGCGTAAAATGGCTAATACTGGTGTATAAATGTTAATGTTTGTGTTCATCATACCCTTGTGGCAACTGGGGGGCACCAATATGCTGGCCTGGGGCATCCACGTGGCACACCACAAAATGCTTAGTGATCTCCTGCATATCTTCATTGTGGAAGAAGGTGTTGAAGCACAGCTTGTCTGTTTAGAGAAAGAGAGCAAGACATTGTAGCCTTTACAAAAACGTATTGTGTGGTTACCTTTGTAAAATGATGGTATCATATAGTGTGGTACCTTGATAGGCTATATACTGTACCATACATGGTACAGAAAGATTATGTTGCTATACTGTGCCTGTGGTATTTACATGGTACATCTCCAACAACCATATAATACATTGTTATCCCAGATTCCATTGGATCCCCTTTCATAACGTCGTACATTATATAACATTACTGATTATAAAAGAATACTTCAAATTTGGGACAGTTCGTTCGTTCGTTCGTTCTCTCTTTCCGCTAATCTCTTTTGCCAGAATCATTGGCCTATTTAGATCATAAAATGAACAAACAAAACAACTTCAGTGTTCTAGCTAACTGCTCAAGCGGCACTAATAACTCATTTTAGATCATGCCATTTCCCTAATCAACATCAAATGGTATTTTGGCAGGTCTTCAAGTTTATTTAAAGGAATAGATTGACCAAAATACTGACTCATCCTTATGTTGTTCCAAACCCATATGCTGTTACCTATTCCGTGGAGTACAAAAGTAGAAATCTTGGAAGGCATCCATATAACCTGTGTGCAGTATTATAAGTCTTCTGAATCCCCCCCCCCCTTTTTTTTTTTTTTTTTTTTTTTTATAAATAAATAAAACAAGAATACAACATACAGGTTTGCAATGACATGAAGATGGGTAAATAATGACAAGATTTTTTATTTTTAGACGCACTGTTCCTTCAATGGATTTAATGATCTACTAACTTCCGAAACTGGATTTCTAATATTGACCCTCCTCATGGTTTTAACCCAAAAACTTGCATTCTTAAAGGTGCTGCATTGTGGTATGAATCATATTCAAGTTTTTATCCTTTAGTGAATGAACCCATTTTTTTCATTCCCTACCAGCTGTATTGCTCACTTGGCATTTTTTATATAGGCCAGTCGGTGTTTCCTGTCGGTGGTCAATGTCTCTCTCTCTCTCTCTCTCTCTCTCTCTCTGAGTCATGTTTTGTGATGGAACGATGGCCATGCATACTAATACATGTGTCTGCAGCAGAGAGGAGAGTCAGAGTTACTCTATGCCGCAGTGCTGACCTTGCCCACTCCCCTCCCCAACACTGCATGATCGGTATGTTTTTATGACCTACATATTCTCTCTCTCTCTCTCTCTCTCTCTCTCTCTCTCTCTCTCTGTTTTCACACTGCATAGAAGAACTGGCAGACAATAACACACTTCAGGAATAGATAATGAGAAATGGGCAGATATGGAGAGGAGGAGAGGAAGGGATTAGGTGGAAAGAGGATGGAGAGAGGAGCAGTAGAGGAAGCCATACTGTGAGTGATGAGAAGAGCTCTCGGCCAAGGTTGACATTGACAGAATGTGGAATTCAAAATCAAGGACAATAGCGACCTTTGTTCTACTGACCATTTTATATAGCATTTTATTTATATTTATTTACATATATAATCATTTATATATTATATAAATGTAAGTATTAAATCAATGCAATATACATGCATTTTAACAAATACATAATTTATATATAAATTATTGAAAAAAACGATATATATATATATATATATATATATACATATATATATATATATATATATATATATATATATAGTATAATATGAAATATAAATATTCTAAATAACTACAAATAAACAAAAGATCAAGTTCAATCTAGTTTGCCATATCTGTGCCTATTTTGCCTTGTATGTCTTTTTATAAATAATTCCTTTGTGCCTGAGCTTTTATCACATATGTGGCGCTGATCACCTGCCACCTGAGATCAGCTTCATCGCACACTGCATGCAGTCGGTTAAGAGAACTGATAAACTGCAGTCAGCTGGCATCCAAATTACAGCTCTGATCACAGCCCACACACATTACTTCCAGAGGCCTGCTCTTTGAACACGCACATATGCAGAGTACACACATAAACACACAAGCGTCTCTTTTTGGTTGTGAAGATGGGGAAATTAACTTCAGGTCAATGCGTGGAGACAGATGCTGTACCAAGATTGAAATGGTGCAGTGCGTATTGCTTTGGGTATTATTGGAGAGCAATGTGGGTGTAGTTTACCTTTGTTCAAACAAACACAAACAACTTTGTTTACTTACGGTTGAGCCCAACATCATGGTAGGTAAGGATAGCTGGCTTGTTGCCCTTGGGAGCCCCGCGGATCACCACATGCAACATCCCATAAGGGGTTTCAATGTCATGTTCCTACAACAACAACAACAAAAAGCGATTTCAGCAAACAGTCTGAGAAGGTCCAGACTTTTCCCAATGTCCACTTTTTGACATTGGGTTGAAATAGGCCCCTGATTTCAGCCTGTATGTTGTAGCTAAATACAAGCTAAAACAATGAACACTTTTATTGTAGTTACAATAATTGACTGCAAAAATTTTAGCAAGGAGTGAAAAAATCAATTCAACCAACAGTCACAAGGGTTAAAAACAAGACTGCGGTAATTCATTTATCATAAAGCATCTCTGATCTCAGATTGACTGCACACGGTCACGTAACAAGCTTTTAATTGGCAGTTCCAATGGCATTTTAATCTGACCCACATTTAGTCTCAGACTTTATCTGTCCAAGCAGAAGAGCGATGAATGTATGTGTGCGATTTTTTTCTTGTCCTGAGGATTATTTCAGCATAGCTTTCCATAGTTATGCACAGATCCCAGCAGACACCTCACAGACAGCATTATGCAGATAAATCTCCTGTGGGGTTTAAGAACCTTTCATTTAGTGTTTTTGATGTTGGAAAAATCATGGAAGGTCAGACCAGATGCCAATGGTCTGTGTGTGTGAGTTTAGTGCAGCTGTTTGTGTCTCTCTGTGTTTAGGTCAAAATTAAGCTGTCACTGGCGCAAAACGATGAGCATGTTTTCTAGGGAGATAATATTCAACAAACACTGATAGGATAAATAGGAATGTTGACCTATATAGCACAATGCTACGCAAATATGGGGCAGAAAATAGTAAAGCAGCATAATCTCTCAAGAAATCCTCTTGTAGCTGCTCATTTGTATTGCTCAAGGTCACACATTTGTCCTTGTAGGATGATTTGTATTATTAGACTGAAGTGCAGACATAAGATTTACCATCAATACCACATGCACAAACATTGGTTTCTGAACACACACGCCAGGTTACTGCGGGGGTACATTAGAGCGCACGTTTCACCCGTGTCAGTGTGTTAGTGTGTCAGTGCAAATGGCCACCTCACACATGACTGGACATTTCTGCAGAACTCAGAATCCCAACATCACAAATACATGATTTAAAAGATGAAACAATTAGTGTCTATATCTTATTCTTCTTATTTATTTTTCTTTTCTTGGTAGTTTTTTTTTTTACTATTAATTATTTTTATTTTCAATTGTTAAGAGGATTCCGTTTTTTAATGTTTTTTTGTGGTGTGGGGGGGGGGGGGGGGTGTATAATAATTAGCTATTATAAATTAAAATAGTTTGACATTATTATAAATATGCAACAGTGGAACTGTTTCACAATTATCGGTTCAGTAGGTCAAGCTAGTTATTTCTGACCACAGGGCAAATCAAGTAAATAACAATTTATCCAAACACCTAAGAATGATAATACAGCCAACAAATTGTTATAAAACCATTTCTAGCTGTTTATTATTAGCAAAACGAAAGCATTGTCTCTCTTACTCTCTATTTACATTCCTGTAATCACAGATATCCCACTCACCCCATCCCAGCACTCCGGCATGGCTCTTTAGAGATTGTGTACGCTTGCTTAAAGGAGTATATGAGCAGCAGAAGACAAGGTCCGCTCCGGGCAATAGGACTCAGATGCAGGCAACCAGAGAGATGCTGCAGTTGCTACGGCGTCTCTTTGTCTCTCCCCATCAAGCGAGTTTTGCAGCGCTGCTGTCCCCTCCCCCAGTACATTTCATACCCCACCCCTGCCCTCTCATTGGCTGACTGCAAAACAAGCCTGCCTGTGATTGGCTGAGCTTTGTGTCAGTCTAAATCTATTGTGTGAAGATAAATCTATCTTTATCTTCCGCATTCTCATAAAGGGCTTTAATATGGCTATTCAATCATTTTGTTTATTTATATAGCAATTTATATAGTGCTTGATTATCTGAATAGGGATTTTTTTAAAATTAGTCATTATTTACGATTTACTGCTTCTACATGAGCAAATTTATCATCTGAATATTATTATTACAAAGACACAACACGCAGAGCAAAATGGGCCAGGTCAAATAAATGCCAGTAAATATTTCAAGGCTCTAGCAACACACTCAATGTGACACAAGTCGTGTATGTGGCAGCGTCTGCAGACTCGACTGCGTCTTTTGAGAGTATTTTTATCTGTGTATGTTCAAGATTAATCCCTTTGTGGCTGACTTGGCTTTTGCTGTCTTGCTTAAATGCACCACCTCTATCTCTTCCTCTCAATTGCTGATCTTATACACAGATGTAAAAACAGTTGCATTGTCATTGTCAAAAAAGACTGCCCACCGCATCACACCACACAAATAAGTGCTAACAGATTTTAGTACAAACAAATGAAATGATAAATTTGTGGCAACTACAATTTGGTATCAAAAAATGCTGGGTTGTTTCAACCCAATTTTGGGTCAAATATGGACAAACCCAGACGTTTTTAACCCAACGTTTGGGTTTGTCCATATTTGACCCAAAATTGGGTTGAAACAACACAGCATTTTTTAGTTACTGCCCGCATATCCCAATGCAAATACTGTAGTAAACTGATATAATGTACCTTAAATTCACTGCAAGTTAAATAGCTAAATGTATCATAAAATTAGCCATTTAATCTTCTGATGTGTAATTCTGTTTCTAAAATATTTTTTAGAATATAAGAGCCTGTATTTTAAAAACAAGAAAATGCATTTCTATTGATTGTGTTCATTGTTTTAAACGGGACCTAATTGTGCCCCTTTTCACAAGATGAAGTTAAAATAAGTCTCTTGTGTCCCCAGAACGTGTCTGTAAAGTTTCAGCTCAAAATACCCCACAGATAATTTATTATAGGTTTTCAAATGTGCCACTATTTGGTTGTGAGCAAAAACAAAAAATTGTGTCTCTTTAAATGCAAATTAGCTGCTGCTCCAGGCTCCAGGAGCCTTTAGAGCTTGTGCTTTGGATACTCTGGCAACAACAAAACTGGAGAATATCACTCAGCCAAAATGTCAGAAATTGTCAGTAGCGGTGTTCAGCCTCACATGTTCCAACTGGAGTCGGACACTGATGGAGAGACTCCGGAAGAAGTTACAACTTTTAGAATGCAACCGAACGATTCTGAATGGTTAGTGGATAAATGTATGTCGTTGTTGTGGAGTTGATTCAACGCGCATGGCACACAAAATTGATAAATAGCTCTGGTGGAGAACAGTGAAACCTTCTAAAACCTTGACACAGCTCATATCTCCATCACAGCAAGTTACCGAAGCCACACGTTAAACCTCGTCGCATCACATGGTAGACGTGTTTGTGCAGCACAGAGTGGCTTACTTGCACTGTATGACGTGACAGGCAACTAGTTGACCAGTCCAGTTTCGTTCATATGGGCTTTCCGAGATTGTGGTTTTGAGTCCTGATAATGTGCGGGTGAGTTAATTGATGCGGTTCTTACTCCCGTAAATAACTGTGTGAACATATACCATATAAACGAGAACGACTCAAATACAGGGCTGACAACCGTATTCTGTTGCTGTGTAAACACATCAAAAGTCAAAATATGTTTGGTTTATTAACTTTCAGTGTCATCTTTTCTTTCTTTCTTTCTTTGTACATCTTTTTTCTTTTTTTTTTCTTTGCTTGCCATTAGGTAACCATATTGTACTTCCAAACACCTATTTAATTATCCGTTCTCCATCACAATTAAAACCTCTCACTCGATGAGTGTGCAGCTTCCAAATCCTATATCATCTCCAGCCCCATCCGCTGTTTGGATTTCTCACATTTTTTATTCTGTGATTTAGTTCTATTTCTGTTAGAGGTGTGAAGAAATTATGCAAACTGTGAGACAGAGATACAACTGAGGTGATAAAGTTCTCATACCTCAACTTTTATCTCAGATTTCAACTGCAATTTGATTTCTGTAACTGAGTGTAACTCTTGGTTATATAATGGATATATTATATTATTGCACAATAAGACCAGAGTGCATAACATATTTAAAGGGCCCATTTGATATCATATTAATTTTTAAAGAGATTTATGTGAATTACAAAATCTGTAATAAAAAACAATATGGCACAGAACAATTAAACAACCAGTTTTAACCAGCAGGCTGGTACTGCATTTTTCCATTAGTGCTCTAAAGGGGATATTGATTGAATCTACTCTGGAGGTCATCGCAGTGTTGCCATGTCTTTCATTTTCACTTTCACTTTCTTTGTTTTCTGTCTTGCTGTCTTTAATAATCAAATGCCAAAAAATAAATAATGACGCTATGTCAACCACACCATTTTGAATCTGACATGTATGGCTCAAAATCCCTCACAGATGGGCAGTATAAAGTCAACATCACATATGCACTGGGAAAAGTCACCGTACCTTCCAGTCTCCTGTAGCCACAAAGGTATCGCAGTTTTCCTGAAGGAACACAAAAGGTCAGGTTCATCAAAGCCAAAGTACATTTGTTTTTAATACGCTATTACAATAAATAAGCATTTGGAGCAACACTCTGCAAGGTCCCGTCACAGAGAAAGGGGTTTCTGTGATGGAAACTGGAACTGTGAGTTTTTCTCAGGGGTGTAAAAAGTTCTGAGAAATTATACTTAAGTTAAAGTATAGAAACCATATTTTTATCTAGCTAAAAACATTTGGAGCGAAAGCGAAATTGATTTGTACAATTGGAAAGTAAGGAATTTGGAAAGTATAATATATAGATTTAAATCACTATGACCCAGTGATATATGTATTTTCAAGGTCTAAATATAATTCTAAGGAGTAAAACATAATTGCATAAAAGTGCAGGTATTCCTTTTATATTGAGTACAGTAAAAATGCCCCAAAATAATACTAAGTATAATAATAAAGTATAATTTCTCAAGTACTTCAGTTACACCACTGGTTGTTTTTTTCACTATAGACATGATTGGTTGGTTAGTATGTGGGTGGCTAAGCTGGCTTCAGATCAGCAGCTATTTGTGGAAAGATAAAAACTGCTGCTGATATGAGGCCTGTTTAACTCTATTATACACAGAAGTATAATGGTAAAGTGTTTTGCTGGTCCAGCCTCAGAATTAATGAGTAAAGACAATAAGAACACAACATGCAAAGAAAAAAAGGTGAAATGGGTACAAAAATGGTGTAAAAGAACAGCTTGAGAACAGGACTGCATCTTCTTGCCAGACAATTGTATCCCTACAGCAACTATAGGAATGACAAAAAAATCCATCTCATTCTTCTGAAAAGGCAAGAAAACACGAGTTAGAAACGATCTAGATATAAACAAAGCAAATATTTTGGAAAAGCAAGTATAACTTATTATGTTATTCTTGTGCAGATTGGCAGAAGCTGGAATGAACCTAAAGAAAGAGGTTAATGCATGCAGTTAGAGCTGTTGGCAGCAGAAAAGCAAAAGCTGTTTTAATGTCGGACCAGCAGGTGTCACTCTTTTTCAGGATAATAACTCTAATGCAGTACCTCAGAAGTTCAAAAGGGGACAGCCTTACGGGTAAACAACTTTGCTTTTGAGGAACTGAAACTTATAAAACATTTCTTATAAAGAAACTTATAAACTTATAAAGTTTTCAGGTTATAAAGCTTTGTCCACATTGCACATAAATCTGATTTGCATTTCTAATACCAGCCTGAGCAATGCTATTTTGGAAGTGATCTATTTGTTTAGACAGTGTAGTCAATATCCAGCATAATCTGCATATGTTGCCATAGCAATGATGTAGGTGTTAGCACAATGCTAAAAGACAAGAGTGTGGTATCATGCTATCATGACAACATATTCAGAGCCATTACTGTACTATTTACTCATTTATGCATATGTTGTGTACAAAATCATTCACTTGTTAATCCATTCACTATAGTGAATGCCATTTGTTAACATAAAGGAGTGAATTCAGACACAACTATTGGCACTTCCAATCTTTACATATGACGTTTTAGTCATGTTTAAAAAAAAATCAAATTTGATAAACAAAAACCTGAATTAATCTGTGAAAATCAGTTAAATGAATCAGTAAAAATCAGATGTCATGTGATATTCTGAAGTTCTGACTTTAAACTACTGATTTGTCAAAAAGATTTTTGCTGTTTGTCTGAACAAAGCCTAAGTGTTATTCACAAATCTTACTTGTTGCTTGTTTTTATAGCCTACTATTATCATGTGAAAATCCATTAGTTTAAGCCAAAAAAAATACTATTAAATCTATTGACTATTGCTTAAAATGTTGCAAATGCTTATCAGCAGTGTGTACTTTATGAAATATTGTGCCAAAAAGAACATTTCTACAGTATGTTGTACTCATCACACTATGTGAAACCAAATGGGTTTTTGGGTAGAGAGAAAATCAGGCCTTGTTTGGTCTTTTCATAATTATCATAATTCAATTATCATAATTGCATTTAAGGATTTGACAAAAATTAGTATCCCTTAGTTGGAGGGGTGGACATGGTCTGTGCAGTTATCAGCCTACCGGGAAGTACCCGCTGGTCCGACGGCGCGTCAGGCCGAGCCAGTGTCGGGCGATGGCATGCCAGCGTTTTGGGGGGCGAGCCGTTTGGGGGGAGGGCGTAGCACAGGGCAGCGGCACGTGCACACACTGTCCTTTAGCCTGCCACATCACACATAGACACAAACACTAGTTACAGCACACTACAGCAGACAGTGCCCTCAATAGTATCGGAGGACAATGCTTTGGTGGTGGAGGTGAGAAGCTGAAGAAAAAAAATTATCAGATACTGTACGATATGTGGGAAAGTAAGCAGCAGACATACTGTAACAATCCATTCAACAAGCTTTGACGAATAAATTGTGATTAGTTGATAAGGATTTTTATCATCTTTTTTTAGGGTTTACACTTGAGATCCTTTTCATTTGTGTAACGTTTTATTTACCAATATTTATAAATGAATACAAACCAAGACACTAATAACCCAATACATGCTGTAAAATAGATGTTTCTCGTCGCTTTCATGAATGAACTAATGTGAACACATAACATTATTGTAAAGTGTATCTAAGAATTTATACAATTCCTGGCTTGGAAAATTAAACATTTTGAATTTCCTGATGTTTTCAGCTTTTTATGGCTGTAAGAACCCAATGCTTTTGGTTGTCTACATTGATTTAATTAGATAAGGGGTAGGAATTACAGTAGATTGCATCATTAGGTCCAGAGCACTGATGTTTAGGGGCCAAGGACCCCCTTGGAATTGCTAAAAAAAAAAAATATAAATTGATTTCAGGTGTACTATCACTTAAATATCTATTATTAATTGTGCTCTTAATATCAGAGCACTTCTAAAGAAAAGCAAGAAAGTAGCACACCCTTTGTTGCCAGTGTCCCATATTTTTAACTGATATTTTAAAGCCAATTATTTCTACTGACATTAAAGACATGCCATGCTTTTCATTTCACATTAGCTTAAAACATATGTGTGGATTAAGATAAAATGCAGTATTTGGTGAGCATAGATAAATCATTTATCAAGAACACACACATCCAAGTTTTTGTACTCTTGCCTAAAAACAGGGAGACGTTTTTAACCGGTCTACTATATTTAGCTATGCACACACTCACACATACTCACCATCTCTGTTTCCTGTCCCCTGGATTCTGGCAGTAGCGGTTTCTCCTCAGTGAATTGCTGATCCTTCATGCCAGCCATCCTGGAGAGCAACCTGCAATCACCATGGCAACACACACACCTGAGATTAACAAGGCTATTCGACAGCAAACCCTAATCCAATCAAATCTGTCTTGCTGCTCCAATATTGTAATATTGCCAGCACTACTCTTGCTCAAACCATGTATACAGTCGTATCACACCAGCTTAAAGACCCGATGATATCAAAACTGTAGTTTTGTGGCTTTTACTCCATGTCTGCTTTGAGGTCATCTATACTGTAGTGCACTTCTAAAAGTTATAAATTAACTTTAACTAGATACAGAATTTTTATTCTAACAAAATGGACCACAAAAGTTAATGACTCATCCTGCACTACAGATTTTTGTCCAATCAGATGTTAGATGTTGTAGAATCAAAATGTCCCTCCCCCTTAAACCACCTGTAGCAAATTACGGTAACAAGTGCGTAGGTCTACAACTGCGAAGTTACTAAAGCCTGTTGACGTAATCTCTTCATTATGCCCTGCCTAAACTTCCTGTTTCAATAGGAAATATGTACAACTGCACTTTTTAAACACGGGTTTCCCACGGGTCTTTAAGGTGGTAAAGCTTGTCAACCAATCAAGCTGTGTTTTGGAACATAGATAAGCTGGTGGGGACTAGGTGGACCTCTGACCCACTGTGTGGCAGGCACCTAAACCAGCTTGCTTGGACCAGCTAGTAACCATGTGTCTCTTTCCACTCCCTAGTTCTCTATGGAAAGAATCCATAAACACATAAGCATTTGGTCCTTGATCCAATAAGTATTACGATACTAATGACTCAATTACATACAACATGATTATGACATTGTGCATTAAATCGTATCAGCAACATCATTATTCTGATGACTTGAAGAAGACAACATTTTCCATAAGCAGCCATAAGCAGCTTATGCTTGCTGGAAATTTCAAAGCAGTGAATGTTTTAGTACATTGCAACATTCTAATGGCTGCCTACCTGGGCAGTGTACTGAACTAGGGAGCGAATTGAGACACACCACATGTAAAACCAGCTACCATCAGGAGTTGGTTTTAACTGCATTTTTAGCAGGGCTGAATTTTCCATCTGGCTCCAAACAATATAAAACTGCATGTGAGTATGGGGTTTTGTGGACTTATAATGAGGTGGCATTGTGAACATGGCTTGAATGTTGTTTGGTGGTTAGATTCAGGATGACACGAAAAAGGTACAAACTTTTCAATCGCCAGAAGCACATCGCCAATTGTGACACTAGCTCACAGGTTGTCTCAAGGGATCTTTTGATGGATGAGACGATGTACCTTTCCATTAGGTAGGCTACTTGTTAAACTCCAGCTGTGTAGCTGAGGGTTGTCGGCTTATGGAAGCTCCATCAGTGTCAGTTGATATTTCAATAACATGATGCTAAGCTAACAAACACCTCCACAACCAAGTGCTAATTTACTAATCTCTAATAATTCTACAAAAGCATAGACAAAGATTATGATGAATGGCTTCATTTACAACCTTAATGGAAATATTGATAGCATAAACATGTAGGCGAAGCAACAGTCATTAACATCTTTTAGTTACATTTCACCTTCTAACCTTCTTGGCATCTTTAAAAATACAAGTGCTTTGAGGACGAGTTCTTCATAAACAAGAACATGAATTAGAAACAAAGAAAAGAAAAAAACTCATCCAAATATTAGTGCCGATTATTGCCACCTTTACCCAAGAGATGACAGAGAACTTTGACATATAATCTTCTCTCAGAAGAGTCAAACAATAACTGAGTTTAATTCAAAAGCCAACAGAAAAGTCATAGTCCTGGAATCATGGGCAGTGTAAATCAAACTCTCGGATGTGAATGGATAGAATGATTCAAAGCCCTGCAGGGAATGATTATTTTGGTTGCATAACACCTCCCATGAGTTGATTATATCGAGGTCTAGACATGACCACAATACCCTCAATTGGCCTCTCTTCCTCCCTCCCTTCCTCTCTGTCACAATTTTCTCGGTAGATCCATCTCATCTTCCCTCCTCCTCCCCCACGTGTACTGACCTTTCTCAGATCATTATTATAATCATTAGCACTCTGTTTTGGTATACTATAATAGAGCTACATTTTGACTCTTTCTAAAGAGAACATGAGCGGTGCTTGCCAGTGGCTCCACGCAACTACCATTGCTATGTGGTTGCTAAGGTATTCCGAGTATTTTCTAGCATGTGGCATGTGGTTGTTCACTAGCTGAAGTCAACAGAACCCACCCCCACTAGAAGGTCCCTTATTCAACTCTTTTATTCACACATTTTCTTCACCAGGTGAAAATGTTAAGTCCAATTGCTTATAAAAGTAATTCTACACCTCTTCAAATCAAGGTGCACAATTTGAGGTACCTAAACAAAGAGTTATGTGCCAAAGTTTAATATTTAGATTTAGAGATTTGAACAAACCTAAAATCTTAAGTATGATCTTGATAGTAATCGCAACCTTGCACCACTAATAACTGGCTACAAATGTATTGGTCCATGGTTTATGGTCAATGTAGATATATAATTTAGGTCTATAATATTTAAGTCACATTTTCTATGGGTTAAATATAACATTTTCTTTTAAATTAGTTCTTAATCAACAACTTTAGTGTTCTCTTGTAATAAAAATGAAAGTACAGGGAACTAATACATTCATGTCAAAAACCAACCTGTAGCCAACCATATCAAAGAGATTTATTTTTTGTGGGTTCTGTACCCTGTCAGTGTTGCCATGGTAACCTATAGTAATGCCAGTAGACAATCTTCACGGATTTGGATAACCTTTACTTTCCTTTATCCTTTTCGACAGCTTCACTACTAATCTGAACTAGAAGAAAAAAACTAGAGTTTGGAGTCACTAAAATAGATGGACACGTTTAGAGAATGTTGGCCATTTATCTAGTTAGACTTCACATATTGAGTGAGATTGAGCAGACAACATCAGCCAGGGCCCATATGACCTGGCCCAGTGACAAAAAAAGAGTGCATGAGGGAATATGACAACAGAATGACTATTGGAAGAGAATATGCCAGACACCAAATCAATAAATATGTTTAAAGGCAAGGGTCTGACCTGATATACAGAATCCCATCAATACCTGGAAACTGGGTTAGGACAAGACAATGTGTGTTTATGCTGTGCACAGAAAAATATATGTTACAACTAAATCTATGTCAGACGGATTTCTGTAGTCATTCTCTAAACACAAAACAGGCAAAAAATCTTGGCACAAAGCTGTCAAGAAGTTGAGCAATACAGTCTCATTGGCATCGCTATTAGGTTATACAAGTGATCAAAGTTTGAATTAGCCATTTGGATGCTAACATTATCAAGGTAAATAGATATAAAATGGCTGCTTAAGCAAGGTGTAGAGAGTGCTAAGTACCACCCACATACTGGCAGAATCAAATATATACCAGGAAATAAAAATAAATTAATTTATGTCAATGTGGAAATATGGGAGAAATCAGCAGAAGACCTGAGCTATAGCTGTTTTTATAAAGCACTTGTTGCTGTCTGGAAAAATTAAAACATCAAGGCAAATAAACTATCCTCCATTTACACACTAAAACCTATCTTGGCATCATTGCTAAGTTTATTTTCTATGTGTTTTTATAGAATGAATGATCTTCTTGTTCTTCTAATGTGTATATATATTTTTCAAGCCCAATATTCTTATAAGGAACCACTTTATAAGCTCAAATGTAGAGGTTGATGGAAGATGAAACAGAAAATACTCAAATGGGAATAAAACAAGCTCACGTAACCCTTACACTGACTGTTCCAGGAACGTTACAATCATAAACTGATGCACACCCAGTCCAGTGATTCCTAAACTTCTTCTGCCAGGCCCACCTTTTGCAGCGAAAAATATTTATGTCATGACAACTCTAGGAGTGTTTGGCAAGGTAATGGATATGACCATGTTGATATGTTTTGTCTTGGCGGAATAGATCTGCTGTTATTGCTGCTGCTTTTAGTTATTGCTGCTGCTGCTGCTTCAGAGCAAGTACAGGACTTGCTACTGCCAATACATGCGCGACACGCAGCTGTGAGCAAGTAAGACATGCTGCTGATCTATTCAGGTGGAGCAGGGGAAGGTGGAGGGTTTCTGAAAGTGAGCTGCAACTGCTACAGCAAATGTTGAGCTGCGAGCACAATGACTATTGATACAGCAGGAACCAATCAACTGTGCCCACGAGAGAATGATGTGATTGCAAGCAGATTGAGTTAAGGACATATTGAAACATTGTAATTAATACAGAACTACAGCTTCAACGGGCTTCTCTTCGTGTTTGGATGTGAAGTCTCGAAGTTGCATCTTTCAGCTTCATACCGTCAGAAGCAAATATTTTAGACACACAACACAATGTGGTCTCTTTATTACCCACCGTTGTACTGGTGAATCTGAAAGTGAGATATGCCTCATCATATTTTCTTTTCTTGGGGGTGTCTACACTGGACAAACATTTTTGTCCTTTGTGCCAGAAGTTGTGCGGTTGCTGGAATATGTCAGAAATAGAACTGGCATCAGTTTACTGTTGGGAATTTGTTGTGTCGTGCCGCATCCAGTGTACCGCATCACAGGTTTTCTATTTGCTTTTGTCACACCAGGCTGCTCGCATCTGGTGTAAACACATTGTTTTGGTAGTTGTGACATTAGAAGTAGATTCATAGCCTGCTTTACATTTGGCACCGACAGTACTTTCACAGTCTTGTCTATGCTTAGAACCATGCATCGTTCTTTTATATTTTTACTCAATTCTGATTCTTTAACCACGCCATCTAGCAGTCTGTTAATCCATGACAACTACAACTGATAACAGACCATTCAAGCAGGTCCTGAGAGTCATCTTGAGGTAACAAAATGTCAAATTAACATTTTGTGTTCATATATTTACTTATGTGGCAAGTAGCCACATAAGTGGGATAATTTCACAGTGGGGTCTTATATCACCCTGAAGAGGTTTCTCTGCACAACAATCTGATGACTGTACACTATCCCTTGGCCTCGCCACACATCCCTTTTATAACCCTGAGCCCCCTCTATGGGACGTATTTCCCACTTTGGGAAACACTGCCCTAGTCCAATAGACAATAATAGAATATGGTTTTGTATTAAACTTGAGATAAAAAGCAGCTGTGGAGCTCAAAAAACTCATAATCTTGATCCCTCAGAGAACTCACTTCACACTTCCAGAGGGATTCTGGTTAACATCCGAAGGGTCAATAACAGCTATCTGCCCTGATAGTGTTGTATTACCAGAATGAACCATGTTTCCAACCCCTCACACTGCCTCTTATCAGGAGCTGCCTAGTGCTCTAAGCCAGGCTGACAGAAGGTGAGTTGGTATGTGGTCCTCAATAAGGCTGTTTTACCTAGGCCAAAAGTACAGTAAGCTGGCTGAACCTTTCCTTAAAACAGGTTTCTACTGTATGGATCACTAGGAAACCAATCCATGGATGTTAGGTGCATTTTCCTTGAAAGATTAATGGTTCCATTTTGATAAATAGCCTGCATCTAAAAGCTTTCATGAAGCGATTTTTCGCTTCGGCCTGGGCTTTTATCACAGCTGCACACCTATTTAGGTCAGAATATAATACAATCAAACCCATAATGGCTTTCTTCAATCATGTGCAGTCAAATTATTCATGGAAATTTTGTTCATTTATTGTTCATGAAAGTGAAATTGGTATCATGTGGCTCAGTTGATTACAAGCTTGGGGGCACTAGAGGTCAAGGACTGCAGAAGTTTTTCAGAACCCTTTTGAACAGAAAAACATCCAAAGTACCAAAGCCACCAAAACAAAACAATGGACATCAAGGTCGATACACATCTCTGAAGGGAACATATATGGACATTATTTTTTTATTATCAAATAACATATAACTCAAGCAACAACTGATTGTAATATATTCAAGACCTCATAATTCAGATCCCTATACAGTTGATGAAGCCTAAATTATCAAATTAATCTTTTTACATTAAATAAGCTTGGACACATAAACCTACATCAATGGATTGGTCACAGACTCAAGGCTGGAACAATCAACAGCTATTGGCCAATGAATTATGAGTAATGATCTAGTGCTGAGTAATGATGGTTTTTGACACTTGACCTTGTTTGGCCATTGTCCAGTGATTGGTCGACAAATCAAGGTGGTCAGACAGCAACGAGCCATGGAATTCACAAGCAAAGAGACAAACAAAAAATGAAGGCATGGATGCTAAAAAACGGAGTTACAGGCGGAACTACGTACATTGTCTGCAGCAGGCTCTGTGGAACCGTGCAGCTAGTCTTGGATGGAAAGTTCCAGAACAATCCGGGTCCCATCTATCAGTACAAAACAAGATCCATTTGTAATTCAGCTATACACAATATTTGGTATTCAGAAAAATCTTAGTATTCAGGAAGCCCCCTCCGAGTGCTGCACACTAAAATGTAAACTTGTCCCAGGGCATGCCTCTTTTAAAGATATGTTTTATTGAAAAATGTTCCAGGCATTTTTTTTTAAAATCCTCTATAAATGACATTCTTTATATAAATAAAGGGAGCTAGGAGCTTCTATTAGAGTAAAGCAAACATGCAGTTTATTAAAAAAATATTTTTCCATGCTCAGTGAGGAACAGTCCAACAGTTCTAACAGGGAAGGCTTTCAGGATGTGTAGGTTTTGAAAGAGTGAGACAGGAAAGTTTCCAAGGCGTCTGTTGCATTATTATGTAATGTAGAAATGGGGGCATCTCCTTGTTGTCTTGCAGGGATACGTAGCAACAACAAAAAAGGGATCAGCCTTGCATCAAGTTGCGTCAGTAATGCCATTTTTCTTATTACAAGGCTAAATATTACTTAAAATATTTACTTACTCTTTAATCACTTGTTTAAAAAAAACAAAAAAAACATGCCACATATATACGTTATTCATCTTTGCAGCTTTAATGATCACACACATGTAATTAAACTACCTGCTTGAATGTCCACCAACCTTTGAGTTACATAGATAATATATCATTCAGCTTCATGCTATGTTGTCAACCAAAGGTGTGGCAGTCGCCGTTTGCTGTATTTAAACCACAACTGTTTTATTTGAAACCCAACATAAATATTTTCATCTTTAGGCAAAGGCTAACAACATCATCCATCACCCCTTTAAAGCTGAAAGTGTCAGGGCTCGTGATAAGTCCCAGTTATCCACCCTGGAAAGTTCCACGACCCTCCTGGCCTCCCAATGCAAGCTGGCACCCAACCAGGTACACTGGCGTCAGATATTTTGTGAAGTGTTATTGAGATTAAGAAAACAATAGCTGTGCTTATCAGTTATTACACCGACCCGGATACATCTCAGCACCATAGCAGATAGCATTACTCCAATGAAGGGAAAAGGACACCTGTTAATAGACTTACCCTGAATTTAAGGGGTGGTCTGGATGGACCGCCACTGGCTTGCTGTTTTTGGCAAAGCGTCCCTGTCTGACGCAGTTATTTTGTGGGGTTAATAAATTTAACCTGTCGACTATCCATTGACGCCAATGCAGAGGCTGGTACTATGAAGCGTAGCTTATGACACAAGCGCTGGAATACTCTCAGCAGGGACTCTAATGTTTCTCCTGAGGTGGAGTCCCTCAAGGCCCATTGTTGAGGCACTTTTTGATCTGCTCTGTCCATTTGCCACATCTTCAAACACCTTGCACCAAAACAACTAAGTAGTCAACTTAACCTAACAACAGATGTCTTAGAGTTCTCTTAAATGATCTTTCGAATTTGCACCTTTTAACAACAATCACCGCAATGACTAAGGAGATCTTTCTTACCTTTGCTTAAGGACTGTGTTCCTGTTGTCGTCTAAAAAGATTTTGATGTGTTTAGCCTCTCTTTTTGTTTGCTTGTGAGTGCGTTTCAGAGCGATGCTGTCTACCAGGGCTATTTTGTGTGAATCTCTCTACCTCTGTTCCACCCTCCCTCGATCGCTCACTCTCCCCCTCCCTCTTTTTGCTCTATAATAAACAGAGAACACGTGTCCTCTTGGATGATGCAGCCTGAGCCATACCAACAGATGAGAGCGAGATAGAGGGAGGGAGAGAGAAAGAGCAATCACAGAGAGGGACAGAGAGGGACAGACAGGAGAGAGACGGAGAGATAAGAAATTGGATACAGGAGAGGACTGAAAGAAGAGCAAAGGGTAGACAGGAAGGAATCAAGGAGACAGAGAGGAGAAAGAAATAGTGAGGGATATTGAGTAAAGCCTGGAGGCTTAGGATGAAAGGCTGTCCAATTAGACCACAAGTGGCAGCTCTGTACACGCAATTCTTACACTTCAGGGAGAAGGCATGAATTTGGCAGCATGAGCTTTCATCGAGGCAGTTTTTACTAGAAACTGTTCTCCCAAGTGATTAAAAATACATACGCATATACCCACCCAAACAATGGCACAACAAACCCACACATTTACTTATCATAGCATTATTCGAAGACACAGACACATACGCCCATGCACATGTTGTTACAGAGCACTGTTAACTTATTTGTACTCTTTTATGGCAATTTACTTTCCCCCCTGAAGACTACTTCTAATCTTAGTCAAGGTTTCTTGCACCAAAAACAGTTGTAATTCAGCCTATTTTTCATCCTCCCTCTAACTCTAGGAATTGGTCAGTTTTTGTTACCATACCTTCTATACTTAAATGCTGTCATAATTGGCTTATCTCAATGTATGGGGTAGTTCAAGACTGGTTAGCATGGTCCAGGTAGCCAATCATCGTTGTTAGATATTGTACCTACATCAAAATGGGAGCAACACAATCTTTTCAATTAATGGTCATTCAAAATTAGCTGCATGTCCTGACTACATTTATTTTATGCAAATAAATAAATAAATGTTTGTGCTGGTGGTAATATTGACAATGATGATGATATTGAGGGTGATAACTGCTTATCATTTGCAAGATGCCAAAAGCATTGAATCATAGCAAATCAATATCCTAATTAACACATCTAAAGGATGGAAAAACTGACACATGCCTTATCTCCTCTTGCGGTCTCACTGTATTTAATATTCTTCAATCCTGTAAAAAAAAAAAAATGCTGTCTATGACTAGTCTGACTCAGCCCGTAGCTTCTGGGTAGAAATCGTCAGCAATTTTGAAACGGCTATAAAACTTTTCCCTGGCAATTCTGAGGGTATTTTGCTGTTGGATCGTCCATATAACCCATTTTGGAGCCACAATCAGCAATCTAAATAAACCTTTCTCATTATCTTGTTGGAACAGTTAAGAGGGGAAAAGGTGACCATGCCAACTCACTCCTCTATTGTTACTTTTAAATTTTAACTATTAAAATCAAATCAAAAGTGTTCTGATCGAATTTATTCGGCCATGGCACCAGCCTGTAAACTTATGAGAGTACAGTATTTCAGCACACTTGTTGAGTTGACTGAACAAGAGATGTCAACTCACGTTATGCTGCAGTCTGACATATTCTTTGCTAAAGGTTGCTTTCCACGAGTCAATGTAAAATGTGCCAATACACTAGCTCAAACCAGGCCCTGACCGATTATGTTTACTTTCATTAGGAATTATGGGCCAGTTATCACCACTTACTGTACACAACAGTGCAGCACAGTGTACATTCCTCTCGGTTTCATTGTTTGATGCAAATTTAAGACAGTAACACATTCTTGGCTCACAGTCTTGCTGGCTAATTAACCCTTATTTGTCTCTATATTAGCTCTGCGATAAGGAGAAATAGGTCAGACGCCTTTTTTGGATAGGTCTATAACAGTAGATGGACTATAGCCAGGTTTGAAGTGGTGAATTGGGAGAAACCTGGCAGCGCTGTGGACCACAGTTGATAGGCGAAGCACGTTTTGAGTCTTTTGTTTATCTGAGGTTTGTTTGTCTGTACCTGTGCCAATGAGAACTTTAAACTGCTCATTGGTAAGCAGGACATACTCAAGGCATGTGCTATCAAGGAGGCAAAACTGTTGTCCCAGTGCAATGTGGAGTGTCAGTGCATCTGTCTAAAGGACATCACATTTAGGAGTGTCAGCGGTACTTTAGGCTGACTTTTATTTGACATAGCACATGATTGAAGGAAAAAAAGTGAGAAATACACTTACACTATGGGACAGGCATTACTCAAGGATACAACGATGGTAGCTCATGGCTGGCTACTTGCAGATTAAACCAGCAACCTTCTGGTTACAAGCCCTATGCCACTGACACAACACCTAAAAAAAAGTAGATTGTAACTTTGTCTAAAGAGAATGCCTGTGCAAAATGCACTGCCACAAGTAGGTCGTTGCAATTTAGTTGCTAAGGTTGTCTCAGCACAATCTTAAATACAAATTGGATTCTGTGTGAAGCACGATGCTTCATATGTATGTGGTGATGTGCCACTCAAATGAAAAAAAAAGAACATGAGAGATAAACATGAGAGATTGACAGCTTAGCTATGACTCATCCCTCCATTATAGCAGGAACGAAGCAGAACAGGTCACTCGACTGATATTTATGGATGTTTTTTCTTCATCGGCCTGAAAACATTTGTCCTTCAAACTGGCATCATCTGACACTGATAGAGAGAATGTGAAACAAGGTAATGAGAGAGGTGGTGAGAGAAAGATACATAAAAATACAGCAAAATAAATGCTTTTATAAAAGCTCAGCCTATTCATAAAAGAGAATCTGCTGTGAAAAAAGCAATTGGATCTCTAAAATAATGCAAAAAAAAAAGGCAAAAAAACAGATGAATGAGGCGCTGCAGGTAGATTAGAAGGAGAAGGGCAATACTTTCCAATATCCGTTCCAACACATCCAACATCAACAGTTTCCATGAGGGGGCATTTTGCAGTGCCTAGTCAAAAAAAAAACAAATGACGGTACAGAACCATTAGGAAACATGAGATCAAACAGAATAATTTGGACAAAGTAAGAAACTCACATGTTGGACATCCACATTTTAATTCATTTTGAAATTTTAAACAAACTCAAAATGAGGATGTAGATGAGCTGAATTTTAGTGACCAGACCACTCAGCACATTTAAATGTGATTGCACCTGTAGTGTTTACAAAGAATCTGATGACTAACGGTTTGAAAAGGAGGTCATTATTAATAATAGTCTAGCAAAAGGAAGTAGTACAAAAGAAAGCTATGGAACAAAAAACAGAGAGGGGACTTTGCCTCCTCATGTCAGATGTCAACTACAGGTTAAAACAATTTAAAAGAGGGGAGGGGGGTTAAAACAGTTTTCTCAAACTCCCACCCGCTATAATAGTGCACTGGCTTGCTTGAGCCGGTGTTTCAGAGTGAATGCAAACCCAGTCAGGGAGAGATTAGCCACATCTGAAGAGCAGTGTGTGGGCGTAAGCTTAGATACGGCTAATCCTGACACCTCTGTTTCTCTCTCCATCTCTCACTCTTTTTCCTCCAAGTCGTGTCTGTTCTTTTTAAACGAAAAGGTCTGAAAATAGGCTTAGTGAAACAACTAAGACACTAAAAGTCTCAAAGACGGACATTAGGGAACACTACTTTTCATCCAACTCAATTTAAAAGAGATGCAACACAGTCAGCTGAGGACAGATGGGATCTCAAATCTTTAGCAGGATTCTCGCAGTTAAAAACATGAATAATTCTGCAGTGAATGAGAGGACTATTGAGAGAGGAAGGGATTGTGAAAAGACAATGTTTTTGTAAAATTACAATATTGTTTTGTTTTTGGGTGTGTTATTCAAATAAAATTCAATCTAAAGGCACAATGACATGTTCTAGCACCACAGTCTTCTCAAAATATGCAGCGTTGCTACAGAGATGATGCTACTGTGGATACATTGTGCTTGCATGCAAACTCTGTGAAAGGGTTTGGTGAGGAACTGCTGTTTTCTGACACAATGGACTACATCTTCATAAAATATTATTGCCTAAGTGTCACTTAAAAAAAAAAAACATCTTGCATGCACTTTAAATAGGTTAGCCATAAATGCCAGTCAGATTCTTAACAAAAACACAAGAGACTACAGGTTTATGTGGCAGTAGTTGGGTCAGCTCCATGTTCACGTCTCTTAAGAGGAACAGTACATCACTAGCTCATGCCAGAAAAGCCACCACTGTGAATCCAGGTCAGGAGTGATTCATTGAGCAACAAGAAATGGCAGTGTTCTTGGAGACCCGGCATGGTGAAAAACTACACAATTCACTTTGAGACCATTGAATGGTAACCTAGGATTTTTAAGTATTTAGTGCACCGAAAGATCTACAATTATATACAAAAATGTAACGATATATATCCCACTGATGGTTATGTGATTGCAAAAATGTTTGAATAATCTTTAACGTGGTGCTATAGACCTTGTTCACAGCAGTACCATATTTTATTCTTAACGGGAATGAAAGTGTGGCTGTTAGGGATAGACATACATCTCTTCAGTGGGTTGTACTGTTATTTAAAGTGTTCGTGGATTTGTGGTTCTGGCAAAAAAATACTGCAAAAATATCTTTCCAAGAAATTACACACTTCCAAATGCAGAACAAATAAACAGTTATTTAACAGTTCTAAAATTGTTATCATATCATTTTCTTCTTGGGATCATTAACCATTTTATTTTAATGTCAGAACATGTTTGGTTATTCAATAAAGTCATGGCCCCATTTGTCATCAAATTATGTAACTTCATGAGTGACTTTTCTTTAGTTTAGACCTTTCAAAAAGTCAATAAATCCCTCCTGCCCTACCCAAACCAACTCGGCGGCTGAGGTTGCAGAGATAACAAGGTCAATATGACCATCCCAGAGGGATATATCAATAACTTCCATTCCGAAATCACGGATGAGATCATCCACATCAGCTGACCCACATTTTACACATGAACAAGCAGCTGGGTCTCTGTATTCATAAACATGCTCATCAAAACAAGAAAACCAAGACATTTGAAGTCTTATACCGCAGAAAGGAGCATTCAAATGTACGCTAGATCTTAAGGATAGGTTAACTTGGTGGGGGGTTTTTTAAAATGAGAGGTGAGAGAACTGGGCACAGAGATGTGGAGAAATCCAGTGATTTGATTTGTCCTTGTGTTGACTGACGCAAATGAGGCTTGTTCGCACACACATTCTCACGTACAACCTGGTGACGCATACAAATGTCACCTCCAGTATTCTAAATGTAAGAGCTCATGGATTACCAGAAACTAGTGAGAGCTTTACATGAGAGCATAAATGCATTCATGTTAATTATTTATGTTTCAGTCTAAACACCGGAAATAATCATTGTTAAAATGTTTTAGATATTGACGTGGATGACATGCGAACTCATACCCAGGCTTTAAAAACACAGACAGAGCCCATCAAAGGAGAATCTCAATTACTTGATAAAAAGCACATCTCTGGGTGAAAATATATATATATATAAATATATAAAATACATAATATATACTTAAGTGATTATGAAGTTTCAAAAAATAAAAATAAGCAGTGAAAACAATATAATAAATTGATTTATTGACCATATACCAAATTGAAATAGTTTATACACAGAAATATTATAGTAAAAAGTTCACAATTTAATACAAGTCTCTCAATATCACACATATGCACACACTTTCTCACACATTCACAAGAAACTCTACTTTTACCTCCTTCTTTTTTTACAATCTTTTGGACTTTCAGGCCTGTAGGTCTGTAATTTTCCTCTTTCTGTAGTTGATAACTAGACTAGAGGCAGTGAGGTGAGAGGACCGGCCTTTTTCCCACAGTTGGAAACTGTTAAGTCCACTCTGCCCTGACTTAAACAAGCTTCTCTCTAAGCAATCCAATCGCTCCACCAGCGCTGATGTGTCCTCGTTGTAGGCGTTTTGGGATGAGTCCATGGTCCGACGGAAACGACCAATGAAGGTCTGATAAGAGAGATGGGGAGAGTATAGATAATATGGAGGTACAATTATACATCCCTAGAGGATGCACGGACAGTTGATGAAAAAATAATAAAAGAGGTCTTAATGCTTCTATTCAGTTACACCAATAAGCAGTCTGTTTGAGCTAAATATAAATCCTAAAATGTAATTAATTCAGGACTAGAAATGATCAAAATAAGAAGACTTTATGGTGCAATCCACAATTTCTCACATGGTTTTAATTTAACACTAAAAGTCATTTTGTATTTGCAATTTAAAACATAATAAAATAATTTAGCAATATTCTTAACCCTCTGGAGTCTAAGGTGTTTTTGGGGTCCTTGAGATGTTTTGACATGCCCTGATATTTGTATTTTTTTCAGTTGCTTATAAACATATTAATGGCAAAGGTGTAATTACACTCTATTTAGCACGAACATGGCTATCATAATATGTGAGCAACATATATGTACATGTTTGCATTTTTGAGAGAATATTATTTATGCGTGGTTATTCAAAAAACTCAAATTGTCTGATATAAGACCACAAACGACCAACTTCACATATTCCCACAATACTGTTGACTAATGGATGTTGTCGGCTAGAGTATTTACTTCAAAATGATCTGAAAATCATCCGGGCTAATCGTTCACATTAAACAATAGATTGATTTAAATTTTGTAAGACACTTTTTGTTTGGAAAGGCAATATGCAGGTGGGCGTGAATGATCCAACAAGGTCATGAATAATGTCCTCATTCACACCTGGAGACAAAGAAGACCTGCTAATGCTGCAGTGCATACTAATGAGCCTTAGGTGTCACTGTGGCTACAAGAAAAAATGCAAAGACAACACACACACATATATACATACATATATACATACATACATATATATACCGGTATATATATATATATATATATATATATATATATATATATTACTACAGAATTGGTTCAGAGTTGGAAACATCTTGAAAAAAGTGTATTTTTCCTCAAACTGTGTATGCTTGCAAATTGTATAATATCCAAGGTAAACATTTCTAGTAATTGTACAGTTAATTCTCATTTGTATTTTCAGAAAGTTTTGGATTATGTAGGCTATCCTCTCCCCAAATTTGTCACTAATAAAACACAAAAATAATTTATAGAGAAGGCTTATATTGACCTTTTAAGATTTTGTTTGCACCTTGTAAATTAGGTTTTGATGTGGCAGTAAAAGCTTTATAAATAATCTATCCAAAACGAAATTTTGTCTTTCATATTTCGTCTGTAACATATGGTCTTTTATAATATATATTAGGGCATAAATGTTAATTTGCAGTTTAATATGTTGCTTATACAAATACATTTTATTTAAACGTATTCAGTTGATTTTTACTCATCTCAGTAGGCAATATAGATAGTTTGCTAAAAGCGAAACTCGCGCGAGCTGTAGTAAACAACAGCATGCGCCGTTCATTCATTCAAACACAGAAACGCGATTCAAATTTAAACAGTCTTTTGCGGATTACAGACACCAGTTCATATCGCGATTAGAACAAAGCACTTACTGATGATCTGCAGCTGGATCCGTTGTTCGGCTACTCCAGCACGTTTGAGGTAAAATGTCCAGGATTATCACGATATTATTATTCCTCACAGCGAGTGTGTTGTCCAGCTGTTGTGGGCGTTGACTGGTTTGCATGTGTTGCTTCAGATTATCTGCGTTTGAATAGCGCGCGCTCTCGATGGGCGTGTCACATTAGCGGAGTAATGAGGTGGCAGAAAGATAATGAGCACAGCTGATCTCTCGCTCTTTTTATATAGATTACATAAACAGAGAATATTTGTTTTAGTTTTGAATTAGATAATTTAAAACTACAAACTTAAATGATTATAGAGATATATAGCTCATGTCTGAGTGAATAGTATTCGCTGAGATTTGTTTAAATTTAGAAACGTGCTTCAGAAAAAAAGTTCACGGAGACGGAGAGGCATAAAGCACTCCCTGTTTACTTTCTTTATTTTACAAAAGCACAATGTTTTATTTCGATTGTAAGTGGACACATAAAAAAGTAGACATTTAACAGCTTATTTTCTCATATTTCTTAAGGCTGTATGACCAAAACTGACTGAGTATTTTAGGTCTATTTTGCTGCTATGTAAAAAAAAACGAGCAAAACGCGCCCGCGCGTTTGCCGACCCCAGGGGGTTAATGTTTAAAACTGCTGGTTGAATTGCAATAACCAAAAGCCAGTGCCAGCCATAATAACTATGCCGCAGATTTTTAAAGCCCTAAATTAAGCAAAATGTACTTTCCCTATGCTTAAGTAACAAGGAGGTTTAATTGCATTTACTGATTTAACACAACAGATCTGTACGTCCTATTAAAACCTGCCATACCAGTCTGCCCAGCAACTGGTCAGTGCTAGTAATGATTTTAAATGTATTGCTCCCTCTACTGGTTGAGGTAAGAAATAGCAGATGGATCAATAATGCATGTCCCTTAGTTGTTCAACTGACATCATTTTAGCATGTGAAGTTGCGAACCTTAACAACAAGCCTTGTTCTAACTACCCATTACTAACTAGGTTAAAGTACATTAAACAAAACTCCTCACCATATCTTGCAGGGTTAACATTTAAAGATGATTTGCTGTGCATTTGCATGCTCTTTAAAGTCATCATTTATTGTTTTGCGACTACCTGTCCTATCTAGACATGCTCACCTGGAGGATGGTATTAGCAATCTCTGGGTTTTCTGGGCTGTCAAAATGCAGCATCTGGGAGCCTAAACCATAGTAATATGGCCCCATTTTTTGCAGGTCTACAACAGCGGGATCTGCCCCGAACACTGTTCTCCAGCCCTCGCGATACACCTTCGGCAGCTCCATGGACAGCACTCGCCTCTTCTTTTCATACAAGCCCTTGGCCAGCCAGAGCGGCATCTCCATCTTTGTGCCCTGAAACATACAAACACAAGAATAAATCTGCGAAAGGACACTTTCTTCTCATATGAAGTTGCCATTAGACCACCATATAAACACCATAGACATATTTTGTTATTATTGATGCTGCACCACTGTTGTTAGGATGACACCAAGTTATAAAAGTAAAAATTTTAGGCTGATCTGCCTCAGTGGACTATTTGACAACGGTTTCATGATATAAATGTGAAACTGGCAGTAATATCCAGTGATGCAAACTTCTGAACTTTTTTTTATTTATCAGATTGTTTTAAATTCAATATTATTTTAGTGGTAACACTATCATTTTTGTCATGACTATTTCCACGGTGCCATTTCCATCACATCTCAAATAATTGAGATGTGATGGAAGCACTCAAAGCATTTCATAGCTGCCATGTTATGTATTAAACAGAAATGTGACTTTTTATTATTATTTATGTTTTGCTCTTCTTGGTAAAGTAACGTTACACTACAATACAGAAAAACTTAAACTTAAAAAACTAAAAAAATATTGATTTTGGAAATGATGCCATTATACTAAATGTGAGGGACATAACGTTAAGTAACGTAATTTGAGGAAATATTTTTTATACAAATACATATTCACGTTCGGTTTAAATCATAGCTTAAACATAATTATTTTTATTTTATAAAGGTTGTTGTCTTGGATTAACGTTAAGAGGAGATCTGGGAAGAGGAGATCTGTGTAAATTTGAAAAACAGTTTAAAAAGTTGTATCATCTTTTTATACCATAGCACGTAAAAGTCCTCGAAAAGCGATTAAACACTTTCATAACCGATTTAAAACTAAATTTAGAGGTAAATGTATTGGTACCTCGGGTATGTCGCGGCTGTCGCTGGATTTCTCTAGGAACCCGAGTCTCGGGAACGCGCTCTCAGTCCTGCACGGTAGTCGCTCGTGAGACAGTAAAATATCATCCAGAGAAAAGAAATTCTCCTCCATTCCGATACCCGGAGGAACGGACAAGTAGGATAGCGCGTCCATTTATTGATTTATTTACAATAAGTGAAGGATAAATGAGCAAACAAAATCTAACAGACGGTAAAAAATAAAGACAAGCTTGTCAAAACAACAACACTGTCATAGCATTTGGCGCGCAACTTCAAATACGAAGTAATGGAACATTGAGCAGAAGAAGCATCGAACAGGCGCGAGCAGTCGATAACAGAGTGATGAAAAATCACAGCTCCTCAATACTCTTTGATTTACAGTATCTGTGATTGAAAAATGTGGTAAAAAGAAAATACTAGAGGTCAGTTTAAAAAGAAAGAAAAACAGTATTTTGGTTGGCTGCTGAATTTATTTTATTTTAGAATTAGTTAGAGTCGTTAATAAGCAACGCACTTTTTTAGAAGAAGAGAAAACATAAAAAGAAAATAGAATTAGGTAGGAACACAAATATTTTAATTAACATTTACCAAATGATTCTTTCTTTTTACGTTATGGAGCTAAGATAAAATGTACAACTCTGCATGCGCAAGTTTTAGTTTGGCCACCAGATGTCGCTATTTCTTTAATTTTCCCACGAGACAGACTATAATTGCAGTGATTACTGCTGTCTGTCAGTTTATAGTACTGCATACCATTACAAGTAAGAATGCTCTCACGTGAACATAACAATGGTTTACCAGTGGCCTGGCATTAAACAGAATTCAAAAAATGATCTTGTTGTGAATTCAAAAGTTGTTTACAACACAATATAAACAGACACACATGCACACAATGCAAGTTGAAGTTCTTGGATTGTAACTGCAAGTCCGTTTCTGTTCCTAAATAGAATGGGCCTATTTCTGTTCTTTAAAGGTCTCAGTTAATATACTATAATTAATACTATTATAATGATCTTAAGCTATCAGGCCTGCCACACACTTTTGTGCTTTTCAACTTCATATGCCATTACAAATCTTTGATTTACAGCACAACATATGAAATATAAGTGCATAAAGAGACGATACAAGTCACTGTCTTCTTTTAAAAAGATAAGACACAAGGCAGTTCTGATGATCACAGCCAAATTTGCAGAACAGACTCAGTACTACTTTTTATGGACATAAATTATGTTTTTTGCGCACTTACACATGCTTAAATTACCCATAAATAATTTTTTTATTCTCAAAATGGTCCTCGGTATGACATTGCTCAATGCCCTGAACACATTAGACTACTTTAACTGAAATATTGTTTAAGTGTAAGATAGGCAGCAGTTGCACTAGAAATAATATAAAAATCATGTATTTTATGCTAATTTAAAAAGCCTCAGGGGAAGCAAATGTAATAATTGACATCAGTGTCTATGGGTGTTATGGTCCTGGTTACAAGATCATGCCTCTAAAAGATTTCAGCGAGTTTAATGCAATGCACACACTATGATATCAGTGATGTGGTCCATACTTAATTTATGAATGCAGAAATATGAATAAGCATAATGTATTGATTTACTGCGAGCGATACAGCAGAGAGAGATGCTTTGTCTTTATTTTATTAATACACACACACACACACACACACACACACACACACACACACACACACATATAGGCCTATATATTTATATATAACTTTTTTTCCTATTATTATGTGTGTGTAATAATGCAACACTAAATAACTGGCAATACAACAGTCATGTCATTAAATTGCAAACTGACAGAGAAAGAAGCACATTTTACATGTTGAGCCATTTAAACTAAACATTTTCTTGTTGTCTGTCAAATGCCCCTGATATTTCATGGCTTGCCCTAATACACTCGCATTTTTGGCCCCATTATGGAGATGAAAGAGCATTAACAATTTTCAGATAGCAACTCAAGCATTTATTGGGCCTTCGATTGAATGGTTGCAAATGAAAACATGAGGAGTACCTAAATTAAACAACGTCTGCCGGCAACGTTACTGGGTCACATCTCTGTCCTCCTTTAACACCATTCAGATCACCAAGCGGCTGTTGGAGGCGAGACGTTGTCTGTGTTCACTTCTTAATAATTGATTGTTTGGGCTAGATGTTGTAAATCCATGCTCGCGTTTACAGCACATCTCGCCACTGTTAATCCGCGTATGCGCAGTAACCGCCTCTATTGTCTCCGAGCAGCAGCAGCGCACGGACGGATCTGCGCGTGCAGGGGAGCGGCACACGCTGACCCGAATCTCCAGGCAGACGGAGGGAGCACGAGCGGACCTGGACGTGCACACTGAACGGGCATCATGACTGATGTATTTTGAGTCATTCCTCTTTGAATAAGAGAGAGCCTTCGCATTCAAAGTACTGCGGATGTGTTGTTGCGCGTGGTGATTCTGGGCAGGCTGTCCTGTCAGTTGCTTTTAAGCGGAGAACGTGTTGCGTTTTTGCTCGCGCGAACGGCTTTATATTTTACCTTGTTCCCTCGTGAGTTAAGGTGATTATTGAGACTTTAGGTCCATGATTCGACCAGGAAAATGGGCTGTTGCGTCTGCGAGACACAGCTGTTTTAGTCAGACTTGACAACCGCGGTTTTAGCGCTTGTTTTGGTCGCGTTTGAAAGGAGGCTCGAGAAGCGCCGCAGGCGATCCGTGACACCCTTTCCGCGACACCCCCACCCATTTTTAGCGGATACTTTTGGATGGGGGGCAAACAGAGTACGGCGGGGCGGCCCCGGGGTGCCTTTCCCGGTGTCTCGACAGATGACAGCGCGGTGCCACCCTCGGCCCACTTCGGGCACTACCGGCCAGGTGGCACGATGGGACTGCGCAGCCGCTCGGTGAGCTCCGTGGCGGGGATGGGCATAGATCACAGCGCTACGGTGCCCTTCGGGTTTTACACCCCCAGAGGAACAGACACGGATAGAGCAGGAGGGGGGTCTGGCTCGGATCCTGCTCATAACGGGAACGGATACCAAGAAACTGGCGGGGGGCACCACACGGACGGTATGCTTTACCTGGGATCCCGGGCGTCGTTGGCAGACACTTTGCCCCTGCACATCGCACCCCGATGGTTTAGCGCCCACAGCGGTAAGTGATAACTCAAACTCCGCATTTACAGGGCGCAGTGGCACAAAGCTACATCGATGCCACACATGTAGTACGGAATATCACTTGAGGGTATATGCTGCTGCTCCAGTTTTCGCGCCGGCGGGAGGGGGAATGCGCACGAGACCTGTCTGACCAACGGCTGGACTCGACTGGCGCGAAATGACGTTAATAAGCCAGGTAGCCAAATCTTACAGGGACAATTAGCCTGTGATTTAAGAGGGAGGGGGATTCAATGGTTATCATCCGCTTAGCTCGAACCACAATGTCTCTCTGACTGGGTCATAGTGGTAGGGACATTGATTCATCCCAGTGACTCAAATTTTTTTTAATCACTTCACCAAAAAGATGTGTTCACTGGTTTGTAATAGGTATCGACCATGGAGTTTCTTTTTGTGTGCGAGAAAGTCATTGAATAATTCGCTGAGCTGATTTGTTATTGTTACATTACTTAATTTTTGTTTTGCATGAATTTAAAGTAACCGTGAAATCAAAATAGACAATTCCCATTTTTTATAGAAATATTGCTGTATTTATCATAAACGATGTATCTGTAGGCCTACTCTTACAATGATTGATTACTCACATGAGATAGCAGATATAGTGTTTTTCAGGTATGACATCACTTAGGTCAAAGTGCAAAACGAGTTTGCATTTTAGCACTTCCGGTTCCTTGTCCCAATTAATGACATGGAATTAATGACATGGCTGTCGGGGACATTAATTGTCATACCGCTGAACAGGTAATCTCAGTCCGCATTTACAGCAGCGCTGTGCGATTTTGCTCTCAAAAACTATTCTAACTCAAACTCTCTTGGAAAGTTTTTTAGATAAAAACTTGCAAAGAGCTGTCAGAGGTGATGGTGATGTTGAAGTCTTGGGGGCGTGGTGTAGTTCGTTTGTAAGCCTACCTTTAGCCTTTTACTTCTAGTGACTGCATTTAGGTTCATCTGTGAAAATAATTTGGATGGACAAAACGTACAAGTATCATAATCTTTTGTTGATCACAGAGCTTGTTTTTTGCGATAATCCAAAAGCCTGTGGAAAATCCTATAGGGGTTTTTGTTGAGGGAACCTGGCGATTGGCCAATAAAGTGACGCCTCTATAGCAAACAATAACTATCCAATCGATTCCTGATGGACAAAATCAAGTCCCACCCTACATTCTGTCTTGTTCGATAAGCCGTTTCACTTGGATATGTGACAAAATAGTAAAGAGTATCGCAACTCCCGTTTCATGCCATCTTAAAACAAGCTTTAGAAAAAAACAAATAATATCCCCATTAGCACAAGTACATCTCGGAGACGTCTATTTGATGTCTGCATTTACATCTGCAAGATGTATCTTTTTAGAATGTTTGCTCATCTGCAATACGTCTCTAGGACGTTTCCTGTTAGATGTCATATAAACATTTACAAGATGTCTTTAAGATGTTTAAGATGATTTAGAATGTATATAAAACTGACGTTTATCAGATGTTTTTACACAGAAGATGCTCTCCAGATTAACCGATTTTTAGCAGACATCTCACAGACGTACCTGTGCTATACTTTGTCACATAGGCTAATACATCATTTTAATTATATATTGTTATAATTCCACATATTCATAGATCGCTCACACCATTATGTCCTTATTGTGCTCGATTATCTCACTTGACAAACTGAACAAACAACAGCAAAACTAAACGTATAAGAGATGCGGACCTTTCACGACCAAGATGTCTTTCTCATTCGTTTTGTTCAAGTTATCGAAATTTCTCATTCATTGCTGCTCTGAGCCTTGTTTAGACTAACAAATTGAACTCGCTCAGTGATGCGTACAGTACATTCGTTCAATAGACAATGCTCCTTCACCACAACCTGTGAAATCATATGTATGCTATAGCAGTCTTTTAAGACAGGAAAGCAGCAGTCACTTGCATCTAAAGGAAGAGGAAGAAATAAGAGTCAGTGCATGGAAGTGAACAAGAACGATTGATTCAGGACTGAAACACCACCACTGGGCTTGTCAAGGCCTGAGCCGCAGCGCTCTGATGTCTTCCAGCCTCAGTCCCTCGCTGCTCATTAAACAAGCCCCAAATGTGGCCTCCAGAGGAAACATGCCAGATGTAAACAATCTGACTCAGTTTTTCCCTTAAAGGTTATTTCACTGACACCAAATGAGGTTCCCCTTATTGTCAGGGAACGTAGCTCATGTTAGCAGGTGAGGCGTTCATCTCTGAATGTCATGGTGTGTGTAATTTGGCTTCTAAACAGTGATCACACACAGGTTGCCAGGTTGCTACTGTGAGTTAATGAATGTCACAGTGAACACAGGAGAGGTCATGTGCCTTTCTAAAGGGTGGGGTTCAGGGATCATGAGGGGAAACTGTTCTTGGAAAATTACTGCCTGTTCCCCTCTGTTTGAAAGTAAGACTTAGTAAATATGTTCACGTCAAACGCTTAATGAAATGGAAATAACTCATCTGAAACACTGACACTGCATAAATGTGAAAACTTTTTTTTCTTTCCTCTTTTAAAAGCATAGTTGATCCAAAAATTAAGATTTGGTCATTTACTCATCCTCAAGTCATTCCAAACCTGTATGACTTTCTATCTTCTGTGGAACACAAATTAATATATTTCGACAACACTTGACTTGATCCATTAATGCTAACACTTTCTTTTCTTTTTCTACTCTAAAAAAGACTTTGTAAATTTCGAAAAAATTAGCTTTAGACTAAACTGGGAATGGTCACAGCATTTGCATATTTTTGCCCTATTGTTAGTTGAATTGCTTTATTGCTCTCATTTGTAAGTCACTTTGGATAAAACCATCTGCTAAATGATTAAATGTAAATATAGACATATATTTTTAAATGCATGTTTTTTATATTATTGATTAAAACTATACCAAGTAACACCAATGACAGTATTTTTTTTTCAGATATTGCCTTAAATGTAAAATGTCATATATTTGTTTGTTTCGATACTCGTTTATACTTTTATTTATCAACTTTCCTAGGTTTATTCCTCCCAAAAAGTGTACTGATCTGTTTCAAAACATTGATCTGTTTGTTAGAGTTTGAGTTTTGGGCGGGACTATCTGTTAGACTGGCCAATCGTAGAGGGAGTGTTCAGGAAACCAGTTTGACACTCATTGTTTTTGCAATTTTAGTGGCACAGAAACCACACCTTTTGTTTAACAAAAGCACATTTATGTTTTGTAGTTTTGTTTGACTTTTCAGAAGAAACATTATTGTCATGGATTTGATACGTAAGCGGTAAGCTTGTATAATCTGTAGAGCTATCAACCCCCTACAGGCTCCACAAAGCATGAATGAGGCTGGATTCAATCAGTGTCTTACAAGTTAATTCTGTTTATTCTCACTCGGCAAACAAAAGTTCTGTTTGCACCAGCGGCTGGCCTACTTGCTACATATCACATATAACTTCAAGCCTACTTGCTTTATTCATTTATCTCCTGTGTCAAACGTCATCCATGTTATTTACAGTAACTTCATTACAGTGACCATCTTTGGTCTTTCTTTCTTTCTTTCTTTCTTTCTTTCTTTCTTTCTTTCTTTTTTTCTCTTTCTTTCTTTCTTTCTTTCTTTCTTTCTTTCTTACTTTCTTTCTTTCTTTCTTTCTTTCTTTCTTTCTTTCTTTCTTTCTTTCCTGGAAGATCCAGTTATTACATTTTGATTTTAAAAAAGGTAAAAAGGTAAAAGGTAAAAAAAAACTAAAAAACAAGATCATTAGGATGCATTTAAATAGGGTGAATTTCCTTCTGAATTTTTATTGAAAATGTATTATATCAGTATGCATTGTCAATATAAAAATGGATTAAAATCAATGTAAAACAAACAATACCTTGAAAGTTCTGCTAGTCTGTGCAAAACCCGTTATCGCTATGCTTTAGCTAGAATGATCTGAATGGTTGCTGGTGTTTTCTGGGTGGTTGCTAGGGTATTACTATGATGTTCTGAATGGTTGCTAGTGTGTTATGTCTGGTTGCTAGGGTATTGCTAGGACCTATACGTTTATTTGATATTCTGATCCTAGGATATTTGATTTTTTTATTGTCTGCCAGAGTGCCAGGAGAAAATCATAATTCTGACTGCTTAGAAAATAAATAGCACATCTCCCCTCAGCAGACCACACGAATTGATGTCACTCATGTTCGTATCACAAACAGTGTGGGACTGGTTATAGGCTGGACTATAAGCATGAGTAATAGTAGTGATGGTTTCCTTACAAAGCACCTCTCATAATCAATAATTGCCTTTGTTTAAAGAGTAAGCACTGGTGATTTAAAGTTGACTAATGAACATTTGTTCATTGGAAGTCATTGAAAGTTGTTCAGATTAAGTAGGCTCATTGTGTTGGTAACAGTGTTTAATTTCCAAAATTATTTATTTGCTGATCTTTTTGTCGAAACTATGAATTCCATTCTGTGCTGTCACAGCAGTCTTTATGCTCATACTGGTCCAAAGCTGGTCCATTGATGTCACAACTGAAGCGTTTGTGTCGAAGGCTGGTCAACTTATTGAGGCACTCACTCACCTGTTTGCTGCATGCAAGCAGATTAAAAGGCAAAAGTAATCGCTCTACTAAAAGTGCTCTGTTTAATCATTATTGCTCAGCCATTAGAAAACTGAGTAATCATTCACTGGCCTTCGCTCCTGCGTGTTTCCACCATATATATATTCACACCTGAGCTGATATCACAGTGGAAGTCTTTAAAGGTCCCATTTTTCGTGTGTTTTTGAAGCTTTGATTGTGTTTACAGTGTGCAATATAACATGTATTCATGTTTCGCGTATAAAAAAAAAACCCAGTATTTTTCACAAAATTTACTTATCTGTATACCGATGTTTTTACTTTCCTAAAAACGGGCTGATTACTTCCTTGTTCTATGAAGTCCCTCTTTCAGAAATACGTAATGAGTTCTAATTGTGCCAGCGAACCGCTTGTCACAAGGCACAAGGAACCCTGTGTTGTGATTCGACAGCAGCTTAGCGCACATTGCACGGAAAGGTCACGCCTCTTACCATAGTGGAGATGCATGCGCTCAGTGTTATTGTAAACCTGGCCAAACAAAGGTGATTTGACTCCGGGATGAAAATAACAACGTCTCGACGACATGGCGACAAACACACTCTACAAACGCAACTCTTCCTCTTCTCTGTAGGAACGCAACAAGACCACGCACCCTTTTTTTGTGTGTTCCTGTGTGCGGAGGTGAGTCAAAAAAAAATTCTAGTGACGTCATTAAAGCATGATGTAGACGGATGTAGTCCAAACCGGCCGTTCGCTGTAGGCTTTGAAAGGGGACTTCTGTTAAATCAAATATCTCGCTTGGCATTGAACTTTGAGCTTTATAATTTTACAGGTATTATTTATGCTCTAACAGCAACATTACACACTAGCTAAAGTTTAAAAAATGGAATCACGAAGAACGGGACCTTTAAGATGATATTTTAGTCAACATCAACATTTTACATTAATTGCAACCGAAAAAGAGTGCTACGGTGCTTGTTTTGTAAGTCTTTTAGGAATGTTGAATGTGGAACATCTGTGCTGATCTGTCTGGCAGCACGATTCAAGAAATGTAGGTCACTCTCTTATTTCTGCTTTTTCTTTGCTTCACTGGTCTCTCTCTCTCTCTCTCTCTCTCTCTCTCTCTCTCTCTCTCTCTCTCTCTCTCTCTCTTATCTCAGGGTGTAATACATTTATGCAAAGACACAGATGCACATACACATGCGCTGCATCTTACTGACACAAAAGGAAGACACTGAGTCCCAAAACAAAATCAGACACGCACATATACACAGCCACTAGTCACCTGGGATTGTCCTCTGAATCACAGAGTTTTGGGTATGCCGAATTATTTAAAAGTATAATGTTAGGTGGAAAATATACTGGTATGTGCGTATTAGGGCTGTCTGTAATATAATGGTATTGGCAATTGGTAAAATTAATAGTACGCATATGATAATATGACATTAGATAATCTTGTGCCTTAACGGTGGTTGCCACCTAAACACACGTAGACACAGCGCGCAGCTGCTACTGCCTTATAAGTTGTCGAACAGAACAGACAAGACATTCTACCCACACGCCAAGAAAGTTAGTTCCCAGTGTGGACGTTTTTTGTATTCCGCGAAAATGACTCATCGCCCTAGTCTGCAGGACTTGATGATCAACAGTGAGCGCAAAAGGGCCAACCTCTGATGTTATCTTGCAGATTTGGCCACTGTACAGAGTAAATTGCAATTATTTTGCTAGTCTCGGAATGGGAAATGTTATATTAACCTGTTACCTGCTGACCCCTTTCTTTACATCCCTCTGGAGTTCATAGACCAAAAGTGTGCTCATTCAGATAAAAACTTAGGTTTACTTCAAATTATCTTAGGTTTACTTCAAATATCTTTAGAGAGCAGTATTTATTCTTTACCCAAAATACGGGTATAAAAAGTATTATGGAACGCTAAAGGCCCTATCCCAAAGCACCCTAAACACTTGCGGTCTTCCTAGGAGTCCGCACTTTCGTGACGTAACGCCACTTTGACTCGAAAAGGTCTGCTGCGGAGCTCGCTTCAGTGCAGGCTCGGGAAAAGTGAGCATCCAGGGCGCATATCGACCGCAAAGGGGGCACTCGTGAGTCGTGAGCACCCTTCTGAAACCTACAATGACAAGTGAGAACCCCTATGCTCTCATTGACTTAACAGACACGCGCACGCAGCAGCCATTTAAGTCCACAAGACGGCAAGGGCATATTTAGGCCCTTTCCCAAATAGCACACTTCATATTCACTTTAGGTATTGTCACTGAAGCGAGCTCCGCAGCAGACAGTCTTCCCGACAGTCAAAGCGGCGTAAGTAACGTCACGAAAGTGCGGACTTGTAGGAAGACCATGAGTGTTTAGGGTGCCATTTGGGACAGGGACAAACTCTCACATATAATTTATGTTTCATACATACTCTATGCCCGGAGTGCGCCCTCACGCAGAATGTCCACAAGTGAGACTTATAGGCGTAATAAAACTTATGTTATGACATTCCAGGAAATCCCTAATATGGACAAAGGCTGCATCCAAAATTGTATACTTCCCTACTATATAGTAGGCAAAAAAACAGTACAATATTACTCAAAAGAGTAGGCAAAAAGTACCCGGATGACCTACTTCTTCCAGCGAGTGTGCATATGATAGACACTTTACTATCACATGAGGCCATGAGTGGTGGTGAAATGACGCAACTGATGCTGGTAGGTAATGTGATAATGCCAACATGGTGAATGCAGTACGTCCAGATTACATTCATACTATATAGAACATAGTTTTTTAGTGGTCGTGAAGTAATTACTTATTCAAAATAAGTACCTACTCAAGAGAGTATGCGATTTCAGATGCAGCCATCCAGCTATCGCTATAGCTGAATAAACTGCAAATAGAGACATTTGGACTGATTAAACATAAAGAGAATAAACGCATCATTGCGACAGTATATGGTTTATCTGTTCTTCAAGCCTTCTCAGGTATTTTCAAAAGGATAATTTATATTTAATTAGTAGATTGTGTCATTATACTTGACTCCTATTTTGCACAGCTCAAATGTTGAATCAAGTTTTGATTGCATTGAACTTCTACACATATCACCTGCGTATGGATCAGTGTACACTGCGTAGGGCCCCTATGAATCGGAAGGCAGCTACACACTGCAAAGTTGAAGGAGGTCGGCTGTTGCTGTGACAACCCTGTCGCTTGCCACCGCTGTTTTCAGTCTGCAGTCTTACATGCGGCCTCAACAAGCCTGCCACCCCCACAACACTCGCACACTCATTTCATCGAGACCCAGAGGGAGCGCCAGAAAGACATTTTCCCCCTGCCCCGTTACTCACACTTCCTGCATGTAGCGGCTCCTGTGAATGACAGCTGCCAGAGCTCCTTCAATGAAGGAGGAGCCGCTAGTGCAAACGACTGGCCAATTAGCAGCGCCTAGCAGACAGCGAGAGGCCATGACAACAGTTTCCATGGAGCGGGAATCAAACCTTGCCATTATACAGCGGAGACCAGCTAAAGATAAACCTGTGATAAGCACAAGGGTGACTTGTGTCACCCCAGGGACCTTTGCGATGTAGCTTTACAATGGTTGCTTCGGTTTTCGCCATTGTGTGGTCACTTCCTTGTCTTTTGAGACCTTACACATTGTTATGTGATTGTCACGCACTATCGATGGGAAAAATATACGCCGTCTTTTCTCTCAAGGGCCAAAACAACATCCTGTAATCAGGAAGTTTACAGAGGAAAACAGTATGTCTGCATCTATAACCATACACACACACACACACACACACATAAACACACTGGCAGACACTCCTCTCCCTCTCCATGTCATTACCTCCCTCTCATTCAGCTGTTGCCATGGAAACAGCTGTTCTTTTCCCACTGAAGGTAATAAGTTGAAACTAGTTGAGGAGTGTTCGTTCTGATGTCATATGAACACGGTTACGTCCATGTATGGGCATCCTGGCCGTTCCATTCAGGAGCGATTCAGATGACCGCCGCCGCCGGTGTCGAGACACAATAAGCCTCCTCTCAAACAGCATTTTTTGAGCGCTGATAAGCAGCGAAAACAACATGCAATATTGATTTGTTTTTGTTGCCGCTTTCTATCTCTTTCATGCGCTATATCTCTCTGCGCTTTGCATTTAAATGCTTTGTGTGCTCATCTGTGTCTTTTAACCTTGTTATGTTTGGAGCATTGTATTATGTATGACAGATCAATAAATCTGAGATTATTTTCATTCTGGGATAACAAGTGTCTGCTTGACCGATTGACATTGTTAGTTCTCTCTTGGTCATTTCCAAAATCTGTAATTATTTTGGAATCATTTTGGATGTTGCTGGTGTCCCAACCTGCATTGCACACATATTATTCATATTTGAATAAAACTGATAAATGTAATCTTTAGCCATGTTTATCATTTATTTGATCAAAAATAAGGTAAAAAACGTGATATTGTGAAATATTATTACATTTTAAAATAGCTGTTTTCTATTTTAACATATTTTAAAATATCATTTATATCTGTGATGGTAAAGCTTGTTATTTAGCATCATTACTTCAGTCTTCAGTGTCACATGATTCTTCAGAAATCATTGATTTGCTGCTCAAGAAAATGTTGAAGACAGTTATGCTGCTGATGATTAACTTCTGTATCGGCCATAATTTTAACATCAACGCATCCCTAGTAATCTCACGTGTCATTTCTTGAGCTTCAGAAGAGATTTCAACAATCTCAAACTTTACTCAGATTTGCCAAGATACCAATCATAATATCAGTACCAATTTCAAGCATTTCTTATCACATTCTTCCGAAACCAAGTGATCAGATCTGTGGTATTCACTATTATTTAATAGTTCTGTCCTTTGTTTGTATAATTAATTCATTTAAAATATCTTAGCTGAAACATGCGAAATGGAGTCGACATAATGAAACAACTTCATTAGGTTTCCTGATCTGTGAAAGAGCAACCTCTACAAATATCCTCTGTGATTGTATGGTATATAAACCATTAAAATTGATGTGTTTGTGTATAACCTACAAAGTGATATGGAGGCACTTGCGCGCACACACACACAAACACACTTGCGCTGAATAAGCTAATACACAACGCCCTCGCAACTAGTGACAGGGAATGCCCTTGACTCGTCTGCTCTCGAATCCGAGGCTTCAAACGGCAAAGCTGCTTGTTGTGAGGCGGCATGCAGACGCAGGAATACTGTCCTGATGGGCACTGCTTTAAAGGAAGCTGTCACGCTGTCTTCTCGCTCTCTCGCTCTCTTCCCTCCTTCGACAGTGCTGTGTCACCATGTTTACGTCCTTGTCTCGCTCTTCACCTGCTCTCCTCTTTTCCCTCTGCTCTTTCCTTTCAGAGTGTTACACTAATTATTAATTATGCCATTGATGAAAGTGATATACAGTGTAAACCAACCGGCAAATTACAAAATCCCATGTACTTTTTACATTTGTAAAGTTTTAAAAAATTTGTGTGTAGGCTAAATTTTTTACAAAATATTGCATAAAATAAAAAAATATATCATTTTATTTATCTAGGTAGTTGACATAAGAGAAAAATGTAAATTGTATACTGTATGCTTTTATTTATATATATATATATATATATATATATATATATATATATATATATATATATATATATATATATATATATATATCCTCCTTACATGATTAGTTTTTATCTGTTTTTCAAAATCTATATACATATAGGTCTACACATTATGTTTATCCATTTATGATATAATATATGGCAATTATACTGTTTAGCACTAATAACTATGGGCACACATAGCCTAGTATCTCAGCCTAGAATTAATTATAGTGACGTCTTAGGGTTGTAAATCCCACTTTAAACAAAACGTCATAAAAGATCATTTCTGAATATAGTTTATATTGTTTGGTCTACTGTTTTCATAATGAATGTAGCCGTTATGATAACTTCCACTGCCTACTGAACAGTTTAAATGGAATTTAAAATAAAGAATTGTCAAATCAACTTAGATTATTTATGTGGTTCAGATAACATAATATTTTGAGTTTCTGTTGATTAAACCAATCTTCTTCATTTTATTAACTACATTTTTTTAACTTAATATTTTAAGGCAACCTGGTTGCTTAAACCAACTATAATTTTTTACAGTGTTCTTTCTGTTTGCTGTCAGAGTCATTGCAAGATGTACAACGACATAAGCGTCGCCTAAGAAGAGCAGACAATGGAGTTCTGCCATTGTATTGGTGCAGATGTGCGTCGGCTGTATCCTTTTTCTAAACCCCAATGAAGGTCAGGCTGGGAGAAATTAGCTCTGCTTGTCAAGCTTTAACCGAAAAGGGGGGATTTTAATAGCAACGAGACATTAAACACCAATCTCTCTGACTTCAGCGTTAGAGATGGTTCGCTATGTCCCAAGAGTAGTTATATATTTTACAGATCAATATTTCTTTAATGAAAGAGGCTGCGAGTGAAACCGAGCTTTAAAGTTCTATAAGCAGTGATGGATGTGTGTACCGTGCTAAGCTGCAGCGTGTTATGACAAATGAACGGTCACAGGAAGTCACTATCTTCTGGGCAGTTTAGTCAGTCCTGAAGGCGCTTTACACCTTTTAATGGTTTGACCTCTTTTGGTGTGTGGTTTTCTGCTGAGTCACGCAGTGTTTCCTGCTTGTACAAAGGCCTGTCTGTCTTTACAAGTGGCAATCGTTCCTTTAATCACTTCTGCTTGAAATATCATGACATATTCTTATTTGCTTGATGTCAGAGCACTCTGAATGTAACATTCAAGCAGTCCGCAACTAACTCAGTGTATTTATTAAGACGCGGTGTTTGAATTGTCTCAAACAGTTTATCAGTCGTGCATTGGGTTCTCTTGGCGATGCAGTTCTGTGATGTAATCATCGAGTCCTTTAGAGAGTCATGCCGCTGCTGATTGATTAAGCATCGCTGGTGTCTGTTAATGCCCTCATTGTAATCAACCATTTTGTTTGAATACTGTTTAGGAAACACTGAACCTTTCAGGCCACCCTGTGAGGAGACACAGATCAATACTTTGATTGAGCGTTGACTAGAGTTAATATAAAAAATGAAAACAAATGTACATGTACATACATGTATATATTAATTTGAAATTTGACATTTATTGTTGAGGGATAATAGCCTGGCTAACGCCAGACCCAATTCTCGTTGAGACTTGGGTCTGGGAACCACATGTACATTTTCTCGTATTTGAGGCGTGGTTTACGAATGCCCGGCGCCGTTTATTGGGTGCTAAGAATGTCTATCAAATGCGCCTGTACGTAGCTCATAGCCAATCGTTTCCATTATACCAGATGAACGTATGTAGAGCGACAGAAATTAGACAAGGAAGAAGACGATGGGTAAGATATTTTTGTGTAAACAATGACTACTTAGAACAATATCTAAGGCTGCATCAAAAGGTAGCTTCGCGTCTGCTGCCATGTTGAATCCATAGATATAAACAAACTGCTTAGTTGTGTCGCATAGATGTCGTCATCGTCTTGCTGCTCCCTCCCCGTTCTGTGATTGGTTCCCTAGATGAGGCGAAAATCTGGTCCATGGTATCCAGACTGCCTTTCAGCCTGAATAAAATCGCACTGCACAAAGGCAGTATGGGGAAACCCAGGCTAGAGGGATAACCCCTTTGATATGAAACATCTAGTTTTCGAGGGGGTCCTCGAGACAAAGACAATACAGCACATGTACATTCACACTCACTAAAGCTCTCCCTCATATAAATGTATATATAACACAACAAATGTTTCAAGTGGTCTCCCCAAATTTAACTGAAAATGCAACAATGACTTCCACAGTCTCAAAATTATTCAACCCCCTGAATAGAATCCCTCACATCAGCACAAATCTCCAAAACAGGCGTTGTCTCAAGCACACCTGATCAAGGGCTTCATTAGTTGCACCAGGTGGGCTTGAGCTAGAACACATGAAATGTCTGAACTGGCTAGGTTTGTTGAGTGTCACATTTGAATGCATGTTGGTCCAAATACGGTCAAAAGAATGGTCCAGAAAGTTAAGAGAAGATATCATCGCCCTTCACAAACAAGGAGCAGGATACAAAAAGAATAGCAAAGGAACTAAATGTTCCCAGAGACACCATTGGAAACATAGTTTGCAAGTTCAAAGTTAAAGGAACAGTGGTTACACTACCTGGCCTTTATTGGCCGAAAAAGGAAGCTTTCAATGGCTGCAACCAGATCCTGAGAAGACCGGTTCAGAAAACCCCTGAGGTTTCAGCTTGCACAGTATGGCGTGTATCACATGCGGTTTCCGAGAACTCCAAGACGTACACCACTACTGACCCAAAAGCACAGGAAAAGTTCTCAAAATCATATAAATAAGCCACAGAAGTTTTGGGATTCGGTTATGTGGAGTGATGAAATAATACTTGGAACTTTTCGGCCCTATGGATCTGCGGTATGTCCGGAGGAAGAAGAATGAAGCATATGCTGAAAAGAACACTCTGTCTACAGTTAATCATGGTGGTGGCCATGTGATGCTCTGGGGCTGCTTTGCATTCTCTGCCACTGTAACACGTCATGCCGTCAGTGAGGAAGCTGAAGATTGGGCGTCATTGGACCTTCCAACAGGACAATGATCCCAAACATACTTCAAATTCCACTAAGGCTTGGTTGCAGAAGAAGTCCTGCAAGGTTCTACAGTGGCCATCACAGTCACCTAACTAGAAAATCTCTGGTGGGATTTGAAGAAGGTGGTTTCAGTACCCAAGGATATTACTGAACTGGAGGCCATTGTCCATGAGGAATGGTCTAATGATTCCTCAAACGCTGCCAGAAGCTGGTGTCTGGTTATAAATCTAGTTTGCAGCAGGTCACAACAGTAAATGTCAAAGTTGCATTTTCATTTGATTTTGGGGAAACCACGTGAAACATTTGTTGTGTTGAGCTATTTCAATTACTTTTGTTTGATTTGTTCATTCATTGCAAACAGCTAAAATTCTATACATTTTATAAATCTGATTTGCAATGGGGGTTGAATAACTTTGATTACAACTGTAAATATACACATACACAAACATGCTTTTTTATTGTTTCATAAGTTTGTCTTTATTTATTTATTTATTTATTTATTTCATATTTTTTATAATTTATTTTTAAATAATTTCTTACCATTATGTAGCACTTTGGGTTTGGATTTTTTATTTTGTCACAAAATGTAACTATTTTATATCCTGGCTCTTTATGTAAAGTGGTGTATATATACTGGTAAATACGTCCAACTTTATGCGCATAAATTATAATTGTGCAGGGTGATATATAATATATGGCATATCTCAACTGCTTGATTGATCAGATATTAAGATATTATCAACATTAACATCTAGCCTAGAAATCTAGACGCACCCTAGCGGCAGCAAAATGTATTTTGCAGCCAGGGCAGTCTAGCAACTCTCCATAGACCTTCTAGCTGCAAAAACCTAAACAGGCCAATCACGTCGTGTATAGAGTAGGCGGGGGCGGGCTTAACATATGACAACAGAGTTGCGACGGCTGCCACTTGAAAACAAAGAATGGCGGCTGCGGATGGAGAACCGCGGCCTTTCGAATCAGCTTTGGCCGCGACTCTGGAGGACTTGGAGTTAAGTTTTTCTTTAAGAAAAGAGCAAAGAACGGCACTTAAGTCATTCTTAAAAAAGGAAGAAGTGTTCGGAGTTTTGCTGGACCGGATCTTTGCCCCTCTGACTACGTCACCTTCTTCGTTGCTCTGGTTAGTTGTAGCGCTATCCTATTGCGTGCAGAGGGATTTTGAGAGACAACCGTTTATCCCGCCTCTCGGATTAAGCCGCGTCTATGGAGAGTTGCCAGACTAAACATCTTGATGCAAGTCTGGCTTGCCAGGCTAATTAACATCATGATTTTCTGTAAAGCTGCCTTGGAACAATGTGTATTGTAAAAAGTGCTATAATTTTATTTGACTTGACTTGATCCATTCACAAATGATTTGATGAATCAAATGAATAATTTAATGATTTGTTCCCTGAATTTGGGCTGATATGGTAATTTTCTGAAATTCTACACACAGTACTATAATGCTAGAATTTATTAAAATTATGACTTGGTGACACATTTAATTGACATCTAAAAGAACCAATCACAGTTCACTTTTTGTAAAAAAAAAAAGAAAAAAAAAGTGTTTTTTTATTATTATTTTATTTTAAATATATAATTGAATGCATTCCCAAGACAACTGGACACTTTGTAGAATTAAATGTAACAGTGAAGTCATGTGACTAAATATATTTATCATTAATAGCAAATGTCTATCATTGTGTATGTTGCGTACTATTTTACATATTGAATCATTTTTTTATTTTAAAAAGCAGTACTCTACAAGATTTTTAGTTGTCTTTGTTTTTCGGATTGCTTCCGTAAATGTTTACTTTTGCTTGCTTTTATTTGACTTGACATGCTGAAAAAGGTCCCATCTTTACAATTTCGAAGAGAAAATCGTATTTTGTACAGCGCAACATGTCTTTGAGTCTTGGGAATTTTGATTTGCAGAGTTTAGAGTCTGGCATGAGCGTCTGTATACATATTTGACTGCATCTTTGGCCGTGGGAAACGGAGCAAGAACTAAATGCAGTGGTATCATCAAAAATGCATGGAGATGAGACGGAGCAGTCAGCTCTGCTTGAGGAACATCACGTCAGCTCGGAGGAAGAGAGCCAGGGGACACTTTAACAGATGCGGAGCGTAACGACTCAATTTCAGATATGTGCAGATGCTCTCTGAGTCTCAAGCCTGGATTGTTTTTATGAGGTGAAGCGGATGCTGATTGGTGCTGCAAGTGTAGTGAACAACTTTGATATAAAAATAACTATATAATTATTTAATCAGGGTTGGAGCTAAATTCTAGCACTATGTTAGCCAACTCACGAGTATAGCTTCATTATAAATAAACATTACTTCGATTATATATGTGCAGAAAGGTTTATTAAAATTATATTATATTTTTATTTATTTATTTGACAGGGACAGTGTACATTAATTAGCATTGCTGCAAATGCACCAGAATTAGCCAAAAGGCTATTTTTCATCCGTTGTCCCTGGACAGATCTAAAAATTGTCTACCTAAAAAACACAATAAGATTACAGTGAACAATACAAATATAAAAAGCAGTAAAACAGATATAACTCTTCAAATCCTGGTGATAAATACAATGTACAAGCTTACTATAATACAGACATAAAAAAAAAATATTATACACATTGACACAGCTGAGACACAAGTGGCAGCAGGTTGGGTTGAGGGAAGATATATATATTCTTATTAATGCTGACATGTCTGATGTGTAATGAGCCAGTTTTTTAGATGCTTTTTGAACTGCGTATATGTGGTGAGTTCTCTGATGTTCTGAGGGACCGAGTTCCACTGCTGTGACTGAAAAGGCACTCTGACTAAATGCACTTTTCCGCAAATGAATAACACAGTCTCCTCGGGCCGACCCTCGTGTTGCTCTCTGTGTGGTGTTTCTGATGTTTACAAACTGACTGAGTGGAGGAGATGACAGACCATGGATGATTTTGTATAACAGACAGAGGTTTGAATACTTAATGACATTTTAATGACATATGTCAGATTATCAAAGGTTTACTCACCACGCAAGCACGAAGTTCTTCTGGTCCTCTGGCAATAAGCAGCACCAAAGGTCCACCTGGTGTCGTCACTAGATGTCGCAGCTAGTGCGCATGTCTTGAACTCCTATAGCAGAAATAATGTTAAAGTTTCCTAAACCATTTTAAGCTTGTTTTGTTATATGAATTAATCATTAATTTACAAATTTCATTAGTTAAGCAAAAGGTAAATGGAGAAAAAAAGGGAAAAAATATTAAAGGAATTTAAATAAAAAATACACTAATAAATACCTGTAGACTAAGCATGTGATGCGCATTCCGCCGACTAATAAATAACAATGTTGACGGAAAGGATATTATGTTTAAGTTTAAGGGTCACTGCTACATACAATTTACCACATTGTAAACGGAGATCCAACCCCAGCACTCAACCTAAACCCCAGCCATATCTCACCCAAAATCAGACCAGCCCGTATGGTTCGTAATCGGGCCGAATGTGGCTAAATGTGCCGTGTCTCAGCGCAAATCGGGCCAAATCCGCACATCCAAAGCCTAGCCAAATCTGGTGACCATTACTGGGCCAAAGCTAGCTCACTTTTGGTTAGCCGCTGCCAGAACATGGCAGAGTGAGCCGACACTCAGCCGCAATTGGCCCGATTGGCGGGGGTCTTTTTGACCATTAGCTGTCCCCCTTGACCACTAAAACACACAACAGTGGCAATTAACCCACAAGCAGACAAAGTTCCAAACGCTCAGTCTCCCATTAATGTCCAGGCTTGAGCCAGAGCTCATTAAGACCAATAGGGTGTCTAATTAAGCCACGCACTGTGAGAGCAAGCAGCTGGTCTTCCCAGCAGCCTTTAGGATTCCACTGACTGAGGGGCCCATCGCTCTATTCCAGCCTTTTTACATAAACTCTTGCCCTCATCAGAACCCCAACATCATTTACAAAGGTTCAAGCTATGGTGCCTAACTTCTGAACTTCATATTTTAAGTGTATTTGTAAGTGTATATTTTAGTTTAAGCAGGATGCTTAACAGGATGTTAATATGTACCATAAAAGTATTCCATGATTTGTGCACTATATTTAAGTCTTCTGAAATCATACGATAGCTAACAAACTGAAATTGTGCCACTGAAAATCTTCCCATACTGAGTTTTTCTACATTGTGCAACTTTAAATGTGCATGTGGTAAAAACTGGATTCAGTTCACAAAACCAGTTTGAATGATTCATTCACTCATTGGACTGATTTGATTCTTGAGTTCAATATACCGACTCAATGAATCAGTCTCAGCGTGTTAGCTCACTGGAAGAAGATTATCAGTGAAAAATTACCGGTACTTTAGTTTTGGTCTGTTTCTCACACAAAGCAATTGTTTTACTTCTGAAAACTTGAATAATAGTCATATGGACCACTTGCTTTTGCTTTCATTTCAAAGCTTGAAAGCTTCAGTCCCCATTTGTTGCAATTACATGAAAAGCAGCAATCAGGACAAAATTCTAAATTTCTCATTTCGTGTTCCACAGATCAAAGAAAGTCATTCGGGTTCGGAATGACATGAAGATAAGGTTATACTTAAAGATTTTTGACATGAAAAGCAAAACCTTTGTTGCTCTTGGAGATTAACCAACAATCCACTTGGACAAGGTCAGCTGAGGTAATTTACAAATAAGTTTAATAAGTCTAATGACTTGATCTCATAAGCTCATTGTCATTATGGCCGGTTTGGCATGAAAGACGTCTGGTCTGTTTATTGCTGCGGTGAGCTGCTGTTGATATTTTCGGCGCTATGTGATACTTGCGGTAGTAGAGACAGTTGGCCTCTCTCGCATGTGCGACTCGAGTTCTCTCTGTTGACAGATGGAACCCCGTCGCCCCCCTTTTGTAGCTTTGTTTAAGTGAATCACACCTCATAGGAGATGGGACATCCCTGTCTGAGATTTCCACACCTCCGTTTTCCACTGCAGTCTTCTTTCCATCGCTCTCTCTCTCTCTCTCTCTCTCGCTCTCTCTCTCCATCTGTCCCCAAGGAATGCCTGAAAATAGCAGCCTAGGGAAAACTGGGTCAGGCATCATCATGGGTTCCTGGGGTGGGATTTAGAGGTTGGGGTGTGTGCTAAAGTGAAGACGCACTCTTGAGCAGGGGCGGTTCTAGCCCGTTTGTAGGGGGCTTTAGCCCCCTGTCTGTCGTCTCAATACCCCTAAAACTATAATCACCTGTCTGAAAGATCAGGCCAGTATTGCTTCAAGTAAGTTTATAATTTTCACGTTTCTTTTCACAATCAAGTGATTTTAAGCCATTTAAGTGCAAGACGCAGTGAAAGTAACTTAATTCGGTACTTGCGCGCTGTTATAGCTGTGCGCACACAGAAAGCCGCCTCTCAGACACAAAAAATTATTATTATAGTATTAGCTTTTACTGTGATCCGACCAGGCCAGAATAAAAAAAAAATTCGTGTGTGTAATGATACTAATGATAGTTAGTCTAACAGTAGCAAATATATACCAATTTGAACTGTACTGCAGAAAAACTGGTATATTATATAATTTATAAAGTGTTTATATTGACTTGGTACCAGTACTTTTGACTTACGATATAGTAATATAGTGGTGCCAATTTACAAAGAGGCACCACTTAGGAATGGTCTCTTGCTACACATTCCCACTTAGGGCTAAGCTCCTAGAACCGTCCCTGCTCTAGAGTTACGTGGAGAGTATCGAACCTGGGTTATATTGACAGATGGGACTGTCTTCAGCCCTATAACTTTGTGCCGTGTTTTTACTGACTTTGCATTTTGGCTCTGGTTGGATTCTTATTCTGTCTCACTTTCTGGCATAGCTTTTGTTCATTAGACTGTCTGCACCTGCTTTCTTTTACTGAAGTTCACCCAAAATTATTCATCTCTTACTCATCCTTATGTTGTTCCAAACTCATTTGCTGTTTTTTCTTCCTGTTTAACACAAAGAGTAAACACTTTTGAAGAAACTTTTCCCATCAGGATAATAAATTCGATTTTTGCTTGACCTGGCAACATTTTCACTGGCCCTACCACATTTTTAGCAAATTTTTATTTACATATTTACCGTTCAAAAGTTTGGGGTCTTTGAGATTTTTTTTATGTTTTTAAAAAAAAGTCTCATGTTCAAACAAATTATTATTAACAATGTTGAAAACAGTTGTACTGTTTAATATTTTTTGTGGACACTTTTTAATGAATATAAAGTGCAAAAAAAAGCATTTATTTAAAATAGAAATCATTTGTAACATAAATTATAAATTTATTGAATTTCAAACTTTTGAATGGTAGTGTAGCCTACATTTATTTTTATTTTTATTTTTAAAATACATTTTCTTTACAAATTTACGTTAACTATTTTTTTCTTCACAATAAGAACATTTGCACCAAAACTGGAAATCATACTATTATGTCACTCCATATCTTCATAAACATGCTTGGCATATAATGCAAAGCATTACTTATTGATTTGTGCTTTTCAGTACTGATGATTCCAAGACTATTGTCTTTTCATCAAAACAGGCTTGAATAATTAAAGACAGAATTTTCCTAATTGGATGAACTATTTTTCTGTAATGCTATTGCTTATTTCTACCTCATTTAAAACAGAAATATCAGCAAAATTCTAAAGTTAACCAGAGGTCTTATCCAGCCTAAGTTTTAAGCTGCTCCTACAGGGCAAACAACCTGTCTTCACCCTAAATAATGATCAACATACAGTAAGCACTGAAATGGTGTAAAAGTTGCATTAATTACAATGCCCCTCTCAAACCAAGGCTCCACATCTTGAACAAAGAGAGATTCTCTCGGCGGAAATCCAATCAGGATTTTCCCTTATGTTTACAACTTCTAAAATCCACCCTCCTGGCAATTATTAAACGGCTTCCTCTTCAGTGCTCTTTCCTAAACTTGAGAATACTGCAAGCAACTTGTAGTATCCACCAGGGAGTTGTACAGTTTTGAGCCTTTTCTGCCAGGTCAGGCCCTCATGTACAGTACAGTTTCAAAACCACACCTGCACCTTCTCCAATAAAAGCCCCCAAACTCACCAGCCTGCTTTTTATAAGCCATGCTGACGTGGCAACTTTTCAAATAGTTGGTGAACGTGAATTAATTCATCAAAGTCTGGTAAGGAACAACACCTTTGCTTGCCACTTCTCACCCTAGAGTTCAATGCATTGGGAAACGTTGACACGAATCTTGCGAAAAGGCCCGTAGGCTTTGCTGTCTGTTCAAAACAAGGACTTTGGGCATCACGGTGGGATGTGCGGTGCCAAACAGAGCCTCAATGACCTGCCGCTGCGTCTGTGTTTATGAAGGACACAGCCCGGCTCAGTGGGATGAGATTCAATGTGTGAATGGCTCTCTCTTTCTATCTTCCCCTCTGGGCCTTCGGTTGATGTCAGAGGGACAGGATGTTAGCGGATGCTCCCTTTGGTTGTTGATTTGATGCTAGTGTTGCGCTTTATCACATAATGGTATGGACTAGTCAGGGATTCCAACTGTCTAAATAGTTACATTTCGTGACCATTTTTATTGTTGATCTGTATAGAGGTCTATAAAATGTGACAACAAAAATGATCCATGTTTCTTGCTACTGTTTTCTGGATTATTTTATACTATTAAAGCATATTATATTACTCTAAACTGTATGGACATTGCAATACAAAACATATTTGAAGGCAAATTTAAATATAATATAAATATCTGTATATATCAGCCGATATTTATTAATTTATCGCCATTGGTCGCTGTTGAATATTTCATTGTGCAATACTCATTTCCAATATTTTTACATTTAGATGACCTTCCATCATGTAATTAAATAACACTGTTAAACATTAAGATTTGATATCCATTTTTCATACTGTAGATTATTACAGTATGTTGTGAAGCCTACATTTCTTATCATTTTATTTTTAATATACACTACCATTCATATGTTGTTGTTTATTAAAGAACTGAATGCTTTTTTCATAGAGGATGCATTAAATTGAAGTTAACAGTAAACACATTTGTAATGTTACAAAAAATCTATTTCAAACAAATGCTGTTTTTGAATTTTCTACTTATGAGAGGGAAAAAATGGTTTTCACAAAAATATTAAGCAGCTCAACTGTTTTCAACATTGAAAATAATAAGAAATGTTTCTTAAGCAGCAAATCAGTGATTTCTGAAGGATCGTGTGAAACTGAAGACTGGAGTAATGATGCTGAAAATTCAGCTTTGCATCACAGGAGAAAAATTACATTTGAAAATAAATAAATAAAGAAAATTGTATTTAATTATTTTAAATTCTAATCATATTTAATAATTGTACAGATTGAATGTAGTTCTCATTAAATAAATGCATCCTTGGTAAGCATAAGGGTCTTCTATCAAAAAATGTGATAATGACACTGGTGAACAAGTGACATTGATGTATGTTTGTAAAGTGTAAGTTTAAGTTAAAAAAGCTTTGTGTCAACAAACTGACCAACAGCCGAGCTAATGCATTTGCAGCAGGCCGATAGGAACACGACATGTTGCGCAGGATTATGGCATTGGCAGTCATCAGACGGCTGCATCACTGGCACAGCTGATTCTTGACGGTTCAAGAGTTCTGACGATGCGGTTTCCTCTTTCCTCTCCAGGATTTAAGTGTCCTGTCTGCTCCAAATCAGTGGCATCCAATGAGATGGAGGTTCACTTCATCATGTGTCTGAGCAAGCCCCGCCTCTCCTACAACGGTAAGACACGCCCTCCTGTTATTCCTGCACGTTTTACTGCTCAAAAACTGATCTCTATTCTCCACAACTATTCTCTATTCTCCTTTTTGAATCAGTTTATCCTTTCATTCTCCATTTCATTCTTGTTTGATTCTATTCTGGGGCTGAAAAGAGTCTGTGAACTGTGGATGACCCATTAATCTAGGTCGGCCTCTCTCTCTTTTTCTGTTTTGCCGTGGGAAACCAAGGTTACCACTATATATGACATTTGTCATCCATTTTTCCTTGCTTTGCTTTTCTTTCTTTCTTCCTCCATCACTCTCATTTGCAGTTTCAAATAATCTGTAGGCTGTCAAATTATAGTATTTTTCTTTCAAAATATTCCTCTATTGATTTTTATTCCAGCCATGTTTGATGTTACTGGTCATATTCTCTTAATTTGCATCACATTTAACTTCTGTAATATCATATGATGGATATCCGAGTAAAACCGAATGATATTTGATTTCTTTTTCATTGGGTTTTCATTGAATTCTTTCATCAATCATGCAAAAGTTAAATGTTAGGCTATATTATTAAATAATATTAATATTATTTTTCCAATGGTTACATCAGACAAAAGCTTGTTTCAGAAACAGAGAAAACATTTTTATATAGATTATATGAACAATTTTCTTATTTAGAATAATGTGTTCAATTAAATGCAGCAATTTTTTAAGGAATGAGGTCAACTTTGATTACATTTGATATTTGATGTTTTGGTTAATTAATATAAAGTCTTTCGTTCAAATGGGCTGACTTGTAACATTTAATATGTATGTGTATATATATATATAATCGTATTTTTTTATTATTTTTATTATCTTATTTAACAAATCAATTCTGTTATTTTTTTATCTTGTATAAGCAATTTTAAATTAATTTTAATCTAAACCTTTTGTCTTATATAAAAATAATTTAGATTTTTTATTTTACTAAATAAATGTTATTTTCATATAAAAATGTATTGAAATTGTATTTTTTTAATCAATTGTATTTAATTGAATGTTTCTATTATCTTAATCTTAAAATAAAAATTTGTTGTATTATTTTGTATCTTATTTTTTTTCATCTAAATTAGTTTTTAAAGAATTCTATAATTTCAAGAAGGAGCGATGGCGATACATTGACAAGCAATACTAGCTCACTATTGGTTCTGTGAGCTTTTGGATCAGTCTGTCAAGTGCAGCTTTGCTGGAAGGTGGCACACATGCCGCTGTAGTGACCCGATGACATTGCTCTCTGCTTGTAACAGCTGTGTTGGGTTGGATGGACGTCTGACTGAGGGACAGCTGTCCAGCTCAGCTTGAGCTAAATCATGTGACCAGTAGTGATGCATCTCATTGTTACCGGTGTGACATCATCTTTCTTCACAAAAACATGTGTATGTTTTTAATATGTTCATTTAATTCCTTTTAGTTAGTAATTTTGTCAATACTTAATTGAGCAAAAAGGTTTTGAACTTTTGAAGGTTTTGTTACTGTACCTTTAAAAGTACATTAATACAGGTTATTAGGGTTGTCAAACGTACTGGTACCGGTTCCAGTTGGTACTAAAAGAAGTTGACGGTACCAGCATTTCCACTGATAGACGCTGCTTTCAAACGCTCTCGTTCCTGTTTGTTTGAACGCTCTCAGAGTGTCAAAGTTTAGTTTAGATATAATTTTTTTGTCTATTTATTTTTTGTTATTTTAGTTCATCGTAGCCTAAATGAAATGAAAATGCGTTTATTTAGCTGAAATTAGAGACGTTTACTTTTTATTTCATTTTTTTACTTCAGTCTATTTTATTTGAAGTAATGATAAAAAATATGGTTTTAGTTAACAATAATAACCATGTGTAAACAGAAAGAACTCTTGCTTTTCTTGCATGTTAATTAGTTTTTCTTCTATTTAATACCTTGTTTTATCATTTTGTCACTTACTGACCCCACCATGTTCAAGTTAGTGACATTAACACACCAGAACACACTGCAGCTAATCTGCACTCTGTCCCATTGTCAACTGCAGCCAGTGACAGTCACACGTCAGCAGATCTGCTCACTGTAAAACCCGCTCTCTATGAATGCAGTATGTACACTTTGCTCGCCTTTTGACGCGACGGTTTGTGCCCGCCAGCCCTCCATTTCTCTGAACTCAAATCCACCGTATTGATCCAGGCAGGGAGATAACCCTGGACTAATGCTAGATGTAACATTGGACTAACCCTGAACTAATACATGTTTTACCTTTAGATGAGATGGTATTAGAGTTGAGGGTGTTTCCTGTCAGCAGATGGCAAAATACTTTTTTGATGTTCCGTATAATTCTGAGTTAAAAGCTTACTCTTTGAATTCGCTCAACCACTGAAGAGGAAAGTGTTAACGTGTTTGAAGTGAACAACTCACTAAACTGCAAGTCATTTTGAAAATCAAATCATAATTATAAAATTGTTTTATCAAAAACATTTTTTAAATGGCATGTTAGGCCAGATTGTATTTGATGGAGGAATCTTGACAGACAGACAGACAGATAGATAGATAGATAGATCGACAGATAGATAGATCGACAGATAGATAGATCGACAGATAGATAGATCGACAGATAGATAGATCGACAGATAGATTGACAGACAGACAGAAAGACAGACAGATAGATGGATGGATGGATGGATGGATGGATGGATGGATGGATGGATGGACAGATAGATAGATCGACAGATAGATAGATCGACAGATAGATTGACAGACAGACAGATGGATGGATGGATGGATGGATAGATTGACAGATAGATAGATTGACAGAGAGAGAGATAGAGAGACAGACAGACAGACGGATGGATGGATGGATGGATGGATGGATGGATTGACAGATAGATAGATTGACAGATAGATAGATTGACAGATAGATAGATTGACAGATAGATAGATTGACAGACAGACAGACATATAGATAGATATATGGATAGATAGATAGATAGATAGATAGATAGATAGATAGATAGATAGATAGATAGATAGATAGATAGATAGATAGATAGATAGATAGATAGATAGATAGATAGATAGATAGATAGATAGATAGATAGATCTAGATAGAAAAAATGGTGTAGTAGAAATGTTATTCTGTCCTCTGAAAAACTCTCTCTCATCCCCCTCCCCATCTGAGAGCTAAATTTAACAGCAGGTATTAAAATATCATCATGCATAGTCCTGGCTTGGGAAAGACTCACTGGTCAGCTCACATGGGCCCTTCGGAGTGTAAAACACACACTCTCACTCACAAAACTGCTATCAAAGTAATAGCGTTACCATTTCACGGACTGAACCGAAAAGCCTAGACACAAATTGACTGCTATCCAGCAGAAAGAATGGGGAACATGATTACCAACAACTTGAACTAAAAGGCCTAACGACTGATACGACTGATCTCTCTCTCACACACACCTGTCCATTCCTGTAAACTAGTGCAGCTCCTCTGAGCTGCTGAAGTCATCGGCCCTAAGAGGATAACAAGCTCAAGTGCAGGAGGGTGTGTGTCCTGCTGTCGTCCAGGGATGTGTGTGTGTGTGTGTGGGGATAGTGTGTTTGGTTTGCCGAGACCAGCATCTGGAAAATTGTGCAAGCGCTTGAGGATTTTTGAGGAGCTAGAATAATTGCAATTTGTTCCTTTATAACTCACAGACTATTACACATCTACCTGACATATTTTGATTTCTAGAAACATTTGTATGTCCAAAAAATAACTGTCACTGTAAGTAAAATGTAACTGTGTAATTAATTTGTAGCATAAATAAGAAATATAATATTGAATTATATAAAAGATCTCAGAGTGTTACAGTTGTAAGTTGATTGGGTTGAAGGCAATTGTAACTAAAAAAAACAACTTTTTAAAAATATTAATTAATACATTTATCTTAAATAAGAGCACACAAAAAGTAATGTCAACGTTAATACTTATTTCTGATTGGTTGTATCTTTATTTTTTATTAAAATTATTCTAATACTAACTTTTTATTAGTATTATTTTTTTGTCAAAAGTAATGTTTAAAGCAAAAGTCTAAGTGAGACAATTATTCTAAGTATATATATTATTTTAATTATGGGATACATTTATAATTATTTGATTATTTGAAATACTTTTTAGTTTTTACTATAATATACTAACAGTATATATACACTACTATTCAGTTTTTAGGTTGTTGGGGGTTTTTTTAAAGAAGGATGCATTAAACAGCGTAAAAGTGACAGAAAAGACATTTATAATTTTACAAAATATTTCTATATCTAATAAAAACCTGTTCTGTTGAACTTTGTGCATCAAAGAATCCGGAATGGAATGGAATCCGGAACATTATTTTTTTAATCATGTTTTCCACAAAAATATTAACCACCAAAACTGTTTTCAACATTGATAATAATATGTTTCTTGAGCAGCAAATCAGCATTTTAGAATGATTTCTGAATGACGTGACACGGAAGACTGGAGTAATGATGCTGAAAATTCAGCTTTGCATCACAGGAATACATTTTAAAATATGACTAAATAAACAGATATTTTACATTGTAATAATATTTAACTTGTTTTTCAACATTAATGTTATATATACTTATAATTATAAGTTTATTCTCAGCCTAACTTTGAAGAAATGTAGCATGTTGTCCCATTCTCCATCGATTCTGCTTAGCTGATTTGTATTTGGAGCATATGTCTGTTCTCTATTCATTCCCGCCATCATCTCCTGTTTTTCCCAGCTCACCTCTTCTTGCTTTCCACCCCGTGTCGTTCCCTCACCCTCCATCACATCCTCTCTAAACTGCAATCAATCTTTTGTCCCGTCTGCCTGCTCCCTGCACACAAAACAATGGATCTCCATCTTCCCTTCTTCACCATTGCTTTTTCAGCAATGCAAGTGATTGGCCATACTAGTTGATTCGTTATTGCATATGTTATTAAGTATTAATAGATATAAACAGACTATCCATTAAATCATTACAAACAACTAAACTGAAATAGAAAACCTGAATACAAAACTCGTTATACCAAAAAACCATTCAAGAGGAAACGGCACAAACCGATTTGCGTCACGTCTTTCAGGTGCTGGTATTGTACCTCTGTAGTACGAGATTCATAAAGCATTCTGGGAAAGTGGGTTAACCCTCAATCAACATCTTGCATTCACACAAACTCCATTATCCTGTCATGATTCTCTAACCTTCTGTCAGTGTTTACCACACAGTCTTCACCTTTACACACACTCCAACACAGGTGTTTCCAGGGGAAGCTGCGCACGTTACAGGAAAGGAAGTGGCCCGTTTCGTTTTCAGGCGCATTTCCTGCGAAGAAGACTTTTACTGGAAACCAAAACAGGCTGAGGACGGTGCATGTGTTTGTTTGTGTGAGTCACTAGGCCGGTTTGGGCATGCAAGTCAAATCGTGTTGGTTGTTGCCCTTGAGCTATTAGCAGAAAATGAGTTCACACCTCGTCGCCATCTCCACCACAAACATGCATACAGAAGCATGAGTAACTGTCTTTAACTACTAGTTATGCTAACTGCCAGCCCACCTCGCTTAACCAGCCGCCATACCGTGAGTGAGAAAGTAGAGGAACACTGTACTCTGCATTTCATGCGTCTTTACTCTCCGCTGCCCCCTGCTGGCAAACAAGACGTTTTGAATGATAGAGAGGATGTTTTCATGAATCTGCAGAGCCAAACATCCCATTCAGAAAACAGTTGTTGGTACTGCAAATGTGCCTACATAAGGATTATGTATACGATTTGTATTTAGAATGAAATGCTTGTGTATGTTATAGATGACGTGTTGTCAAGAGACGCAGGAGAATGTGTAATATGTCTCGAGGAGCTACAGCAAGGAGACACCATCGCTAGACTGCCGTGCCTCTGTATCTATCACAAAAGGTGAGCAAAAAACTGTTCTCTCTACTATACCTCTAAATCATCATTGCATATTGAACAATTCATATACTATATTTGAATCAACATAACTACCAATAAAATGTTTGTGATAATGACAAACCTCCTTGTGTCGAACCTATGTTGGTCTAATCTTAAAGAGGACCTATTATGCTTTTTTACATTTCCAACTCTTTTTAGTGTGTAATGTTGCTGTTTGAGCATGAAAAAGGTCTCACAAAGTCACTCCAAAGGGAGTTATTCTCTATATCAGTAAGCACTGTTTTTGAACTCCCTGAAACGCCTTGAATGTAGTCTTGAGTGTTCTTCTGGGAACGTTCATGTCACGAGTCCTCATTTGAATCATTCCCGCTCAAGGCACACGCAAAAAAAAAAGCCTGGTTGAGTAAGTTAGTAGTGTGTTGAAACTCATGGCTATGGTAAGAGTTGTGGCATTTCCAAAACGGTCGACCTATCACAGCACACTGGTCCAGACAACCAATCAGAGCACATTGCACTTTTCGGGAGGAGGAGCTTCATAAAGACAGGATCTAAACTTCATGCAGCGCTGGACAGACCGATGGGCGTCTGACTTGAGACAGCGCCGACGCCACGTCACTGTGACGTATGGCATCAAAATACCGCGAGAGCGATTCAAGAACAGACGCTTGTTCATTCTGCGCAGCTTCTCCAGAGCGGCTGCACAGGCTCTGATGACGACAACGCTGTTTCACGATTGGGCGGATCAACCGCATGACTGCGATCACATGCGTTTCATGTTTATTCTGACACCTTAAGTTATGCTAATGCTCACAAACAAGTGTTATTGTAACAGTAAAAGCTCTTTTCATGTAGACGCGATGTTATAATGTCATGTTTATCAAAATAAAACTTATTTAAAGTTAACTAACTTAAATAACTAACTTATTTCGATAGTTTTATCGAAATAAAACTTATTTTAAAAAAAACAGACCCACTTCAATGGTATTGCAATTGAATAATAAGTTCAGGCTTATGTTGAACTTTATTCTTGTACAAACAGATGTACAGTAAGCACTACATAAAGTATTGAATGACAACTTTTGTGTATTTGACAAATATATTGAATTTTATTCACTTCATCTGTGATAAAGTAGGCAAACACCACACAAGCGTCACACCAGGAAGCAGAAAGTGTCCAACTTCCCGTCTCCGTTTTCAGCTCCCCCCCGACTGCAAGCGGCATCTCTGCGATCGGTTACATCCAGCCGAAGTCGAACACACCTAAAGTGTTACTGACAGACTGGGAAGAGAGGAGCTGCAACCATGTAAAATATGTGAAAAAAAAAAAATATTCAAGCATGAAAACCTATTCTAGCAGACCTCCAAACCCCCCCCAAAAAAAAAATCAAGACTTTGTAAAAGGGCATCGTAGGTTTTCTTTAAACATGACAGAAAATGTTAGCTTTTCGTTGGTCAAATGAATGACAAATTACCTGAGAATTAACATTCTACTTTTTTTTTTTTTTTTTTTTTGCTGAACATGAAACACAAACCTTGTCATGTGCTATATATAATTATGTGATTATGTAACTATATGATTGACATTTGATGTCTGTATGGTGTCTCAGCAGGAGGTTCTGGCTATTGAATAGCACACTCACGCATAGGTCTGAAACCGCAGACACCTTGAAAAGTGAACCGATTGGCTGGCTGGTGTTCTTTTGCAATCAAACAAATTTGCCACAAGCAAGTTATAAGCTCAGTCCTAACCAGGCGAGACGCAAAAAAGCGACAACCAATAAATCCTATCACTTCTAAGTTAATGTTTTTGGCCGAACCAGCTGCGACTGGCAAGACATTTGTGACTCTTGCTTGGTTTCTATATCCAGTCCAGAATCCCGCTCCACATCGCTGTATATTAAACATCAAATATGTTCAGATTGGCTGTGATTTTGTCATTTCCTGTAGTTTCTGCCCTTTTAGTGAGGACAGACAAATTATTTGAAGCTTGAAACTCATTGTGCCTGCTTTGGAGACCTTATGTAGAATCATTCAAAAGCAATATGCTACTGGAAATGTAGTTTTCCTGACATAGATTGCATTCAAATTGAGCCTAAACTGACACTTTTATCATCTTTTTCATTAGCTGTATAGACTCCTGGTTTGAGATCAACCGCTCCTGCCCTGAACATCCTTCAGACTGACCTCCATCATCTACTTCTGCTAACACTGAGAAAGGTGAACACAAATATTCACCTACATGCAAACACGCCTCGATAATCTGATATTTCAAGTAATAATTTTTACTGAAATGTTTTACTTTATCAAACTGTAATTAGCAGCACTATCTTATCAATTCAATGCACCACCACTTTTGAATAGACTTTATAAAGCATTCTCCAGAGTAGCAACATAAATCTTTTTTGACAAGCTTTTATCATAAATACACATTCACACATTTTTAGACACATAGTAAATGTGAAATGAACATCTAAACACCCTAATGGTCTCATGACCTTCCGCTATTATGAAGGAACTAAAATTGCTATGAAAGTTTTCACACTTGAGTCCTCTATAAAAAAAAATGCATTCACAAAGATCTAGAAATCAGACCACTTTTATAGTATAATAATAATAATTTGCTGCATATGCAAGTTTTCATTATCAAGTCCACTATGAAAAATTGCATTCACAAAGATATATATAAGATGTATATATATATATATATATATATATATATATATATATATATATATATATATATATATATATATATATATACACACACACGTTATATGTTACCCACACCACTGACTTAAAGTAAACCACATTTAGACCTGCTCCATAAAACAAGACCAAGTGTGAAAACACCCTCGGGGTCAGTATAATTCTTATATTCCTTCTTTGTCTCTTTTTTTACTCTCACTGTAGGGCACTTTATGGACCTAAACCTGGATATCCTGACACAAAAATAACCAAATCAATCAATCTACCAACCAATTCGGTCAAACCTACGGAAACGGAAATGTGTCATCGCAAAACTGAACCAAATAAAAGCGTTCATCCAGCCGACACCGTCATTAACACTTGCATCCCAGAATCTCCTACGCGCTGTGCTAGAGATTGCTAAAACTGCTAACCGGACCCCCCACGCCAACCACCAACACCGGATCTCTGGCTTTGGATAACGTCTCGTTTTCTTGCCCCCTCTACATGCTCCGTGTGCTTGTCGACGTGTGTTCAGTCTGTATTTTGACCCGGTCCTCTCTCCTTGTGTATGTAATCAGATGGAAGGAAATGGGAAAGAGGGGCGGGGCAACAAAAAGGGCGGAGCAATAAAGGGGCAGGGCACTGGCGGCAAACAAGTAGGAAGTAGAACACCCTTTGCAAACCAATCCAGAGGCCATACCTGTCCTGTCAGTCAAACCATGCTGATTAGAGGGGCCATAAGGGGTGTGGCAGGGGGCGGGTTTCATAACTGGTTTGTGGGAGGAGTTTTGTGTGCCGATTCACTAGTTAGTGATGTATTGGACAGCCGGTGGATGTAGATTTACTTATTCTGTGTGTGCATGTGTGTGATCATGTGTCCACAGGCGGAGAAATGTGTAAATTGTGTTTCCTGTTAGTGCCAGAGGAAGTCCAAGACATCAGTATGTGTGTTGGGATGGGGGTTTACGGTCATAAACGGAGAGAAATACACTCTCAGTCTGTCTTCAAATGTTTACAATTCACAGTAGATGTCTTTCCCCCATGGATTCTGAAACAATAAGAAGCTCAAAGCTATTTTCCTAGTTTCATCTGCAATTTTTGGGCAGTTAATATGAAGCGCTGACCATAATATTCGGACAATTTCCCTGTAAAAGCCTTGAGTACGTATTCAGTGTGTGTGTGTATGTGTGTGTGATTTCAGCTTCTGTCCATCTTCCCATGTTTTCTGTATGTGACCGACCAGCTTGCGTCTGGTAAGCTAATGTTGCTTCACTACTGTATGTAAAACCCAGATAAACTGGTGTGAATCTATTACAAGATCATTTCTATGATCTGCATTTACTTTTTATTTTTGAAAAATCAGTGAGAAACCTCACAAGGAATATATTTAACCTTCAGGATGCCTCCGTCTACTGTGTAAACAGCAAGCACTGTTAGAAAATAATGTTGCAGAAATTGTACAAAATAATAAAAAATAAAACGTTAAAAAAACGAAAGGTGTAAAATGAAAAAGGTAGAAAAAATAACTGCAAGAAAATATTTGACAACCTATTACTTTGTGTTGGATAGAAGTAGAGCATTTCTGAGGTTTGTTTTCCTGCTTTGTGCCTGTAAATGAGGGCATACAAACACCATCCATCAAAACAATGGATAACAATTTCGCCTCACCGTGTAAAACAAATCAAACAAATAAACAGAGTCAGGTAGCGTAGTACTATCTTGTGCAGCATGGGCTGCAGAAAGTGACTCGGCACTCTCGAAACCCATCCTTTTCTTATTTTGTATGTTTTTCTTTTCTTTTTTTTCCAGGAATATGAACGGATGCCTGTTTTTAGGAAGTACAAATAAGTGTCTGATGATTTTGATGTGCAATCTGTGGGACGAGTAATAATGATGATGATCATACATATAATTAAAACAAGATGAAATAAGACCAGATGTTGCTTTCTTTTGGCGATCGGTCCATTGCGCACACACAACCAAAGTGTCAAATAAATCCAAAAACTGGATTTTCTAAAAGAACGAGAAGAGACAAAACCATATTATGTGAGCACTTTTTATTTTCTGCATCACATTTAGCTCATCAGATGTTGTGTTCTGCTTCACAGAATCTCTTTCATAAGCAAATATATCCATTTCAATAATAATTATATTCACAGATATGTAGAAGGGGAAATGGCCAGACTAAACACAAGTTTGTCAAGGAGGCACTGTGATTTCACATTAATTCATATTTCAAAATGGTGTCAGATTGCCATGGAAAAGCAAAATAAAATAACAGAATAACAATTGTTCAAGGCTCTTAGAAAATTCAGCCATGTACATTTATAATGTGTTTTCAAAATGATGCTACATAATACATTTTGTACTTCTGAATGTTCATGCAGAGAGTTTGAGTGATATGCACCTTTCACAAAGAAAATGCAATTTTGTAAATCATTCTTTTTCTTAAAATCTAAAACAAACCTCATTCTCAAGTTTTCATCTTCAAGTTTAGTGCAGAGCATAATTTTTAGTGTTCTGTGTTGGTTTGCGGTAATTACAACACCTTTCCAGGATTCATAAGGTTTTTGGGGTCCAGGCTGGCCTTGAGGCCCTGCATGACCTCTATGGCCAACGGACCGACTTCTTCCCTGAGCAGAGCCCGCTTTCCTTGGCCGACCCCATGTTCACCGGTACAAGTGCCATCCATCGCCAGTGCCCTCCTGCATTGAGAAAGACAAAAAGAGAACTAATTAATTTACTGTAATTGTTACTGGCAATAAAATTGACTATTTTAGGCCATGTCTGCATTAATCCAGATACATTTGAAATTGAGAAAACTGAGCTCTTCCAACTGGGAAAATTTGAAAATGCCGTTTACGTGTTGTAGAGTGGTTTGTGAAAATGGAGTTATTTGAAAACCATGATGCATGTTTATGTAACGGACGTACATAAAGGCCAGTAAGAGCTGTGCGCGTAAAGTTACCTTTGCCGTGACCCGTGTGGGAGTGAGGTTTAGGGGGGTGAGTGTAACATAGGCCAGTAAGAGCTGTGTGTAAACCTCACTCCCCTGGCCCCAAGAGGAGCATTAGCGGCTCCCACATCGGTTAGAATCCCGCTTGGAGCAGGTCGAGTAGGACCGGTTACATTTAGTCACGTGACGCATATTGTACCTATTGATATCAGTTTATACCAGCATGTGCCTGCTATGTGCAATTCACTAACACAGTGTTACTAACAATAAATGTACAATCTTCATATAACATTCCGGCAAAGATTCCTCGAAATTGCCGTCCTGTGTCAAAACATGACGGCAATTTTAGACCATACATGGAATGGGATGGAGAGCGTTTTGAAATGAAAAAGCTATTTTTAAATAAAGCTGGATTAATGTAGACGTAGTCTTAAGGTGAAAGTCTTGATCAGTTGTGGAGCTGAACTGTCTGTCCAGTCCAGTTTCGATCCGCAGGTGTTTCCACCTCCACATTCTCCAACTGAATGATGTCGACTGGTCTCGGGGGCTCCCTGGCGCAGCAGAAATCCAACACCTACTCATCTTGTTCATGCAGGTTGTACACACTGTTCGACATGGCATTAATGATGATTGAGCTTAACTTAATGCAGGAATACACAACACGATTTCCCCCCCGATTTGTAGTCTGGAGGAGTCGAGGTTAGTTGCCGAAAGTCAGAGCCAGTCTGAAAACGTTGGCCAATTAAAGTTGACAGATTTGACAAAAAATCAAGTGTATAATGGGCAAATAATTGAATCCCACACTTTTCTTTAAGAGTCAGAATGGTATTGAAGGTATTGGAAAAGTTAACAGATTAATTTAATTAGGCCTGGTCAAGTTCCTTTGAACCTTTCAGGTAGACTGTGGTAAAGCTCTCTAATCCATTTCAACTTCAAGTTTCCACACCCGGTTCAGCCCAGTAATGTTTCTTCTCCTCTCAGAGTTGCTCTTTCAGTGTGTTTTTTGTTCTTTCATTTCACTCCTTTGGCAGGTAATAAGGCTATAGTTTTTGCAAACTTGTGCTTTTACAGTAAAATCATGTCTGTCATTCACAAAAAGGGCAAATCCAACTCAATTTGCTCCTATCAGGACAAACTCTTGCGCATCAGGTCAGCCAGATTTCATTGAACCAAATGAGATTGCAGTGTTTGTCTTCTCTTTGGCTGCTGGTCAGTGCCAATCGCACATTCATTGTACCTGACAGAGACTGCACTTTACCCATAATGACTGAAGGCAGGTAGCCCTTTATTATTTCCAAAGCCAGACACAAGAACCTCTATGTCTGTCATTGTCAATATACACTCTCCAAATGGCAGAAGACATTCTGAGAAATAATCCTGATATTGATTGGAACACAAAACAAAACTGACAATAGGCACAAAAGGTGCTGCCAGTCCCTCTCAGCCGCCTCAGAAGATCAACTCTGCTGAAAGGAACTAAATAGAAGTACCTGGCCAGTCTCTCAGTGAAGGAGTGAACCCTTTGCACCTCGTCTGGGTCATTAGGATCCAGTACCATTAAACAATGGAAATTTCCATCACCTACATGACCTGCAATAGGACCTAGAAGAAGAAGAAACATAACCGTATTATATCAGCAGTTTAAAAAACAGTTCTGAACACTAAATGAGAAAATCAAACTAGGCAAGCTACCAGTAAGATTGTTGCTGATTAGATCTTCCTTCGTCTCCACTATAATCTGAGGTAGTCGTGAGATAGGCACGCAGACGTCTGTAGAATATGCCTGCAAGAAAATGAATACATCTTTGTAAAATGAGTTATGTATTCAAATAGTTTCTCTTATTATAGTGTAAAACTGTCTGTGGTTTGTGAGGTGCTTTCATAACATTGCTCTTTTTGCTAGACTCTAGAGCATTGAGCTCATGACCAGCCCAGCATAGCAACTGGCTAAATTTGTGGTTTGGCTGACCTATGGCAGAATGTTTGGGAAACCTGTTGGAAAAAAGTCATGATTTTAAGCAAATAGATATGTATAGTACTGTACGAACAGACTGACAGGAATAAGAAATAAAAAATATATTATTTATATTATAATTATTTTTAGTAGATTATAATATCATTATTGTGTTCTTTTAGTACATCTTTGCCAATTAGATCTTCTTTTGTCTAGGCACACATAAATCTGTAGAGAATGCCTTTAAAACTGTGTCTCTGGCGCTTTCAAAACAGCGTTTGTTTGAGCATTCCAGTTTGTTTGAGCATTCCAACTCCAGCACAGCAACAGTGTGCTCAACCAATGGTGTGAGTTTGGGGCAGGGCTATCTGTTTGGTTGACCAATGGCAGTGTATGGGAAACCTTTTTGAAAACAGTCATTATTTTTGCAATGCATTATGGACAATCGCACAAAAAATCAATCTTGAGGAAGGACACACAAAAGGACAAAGCAATATTGATCTGATCTACATTTATGCTAAAGGTATTTAGCTTCTGGAACTCATTACTATAGTTTTAAGTTTTAATATAATATACTAAAATGTTATGTCTACTATGATTAATTATATAATATATTATATTATAATATAATATTAGTACACATGCTTCCAATCCTAAAATAAGCAAATATTATGCAGGAATGTGTCTCAATCTTTTTAGAAGTAGGGCTGTAAACGATTAATCGCGATTAATCTAATCCAAAATAAAAGTTTGTATTTACATAATATATGTGTGTGTATTGTGTATAATTATTTTGTATATATAAATACACACACATGTATGTATATATTTGAGAAATATTTGCATTTATATACTGCATATATTTTTATATGATTTATATTATATATAAATAGAACTATTTTATATATAAATAACACATTTTTCTTAAATATATACATGCATGTGTGTGTATTTATATATTCAAAATTATTATACACAATACACACACATATTATGTAAACGCAAACTTTTATTTTAGATTCGATTAATCGTTTACAGCCCTATTTAGAAGTATAATAAGGATTCAAGCTTCAAGATGATAACAAGTCTATATGTCAGTCTCAAGTATAAAGTATGTATTCTAAGTTAAAAGGAAATAAACTGCACTTGTCTGAGTCAGAATCAAGTCATGCAGTAAATGTTCCCACCTTACATCCAGGCCTCAGGGCCAGGGCAGCGTACCATGCATCATGACGGGCTTTCCACAGCCGGCTGCGGGTCTCCTCATCTTCCGCCCAGGCAAAGTCCGACCCTCCGTTATCACGCGTGATCTCCTCTAAACACAGAACATAATGCAGTTAACACATTCTTTCACATATATTATCTGGTTATGAAAAAATATGTTCGATATAGTATGAATGAAATCCGAACGTTCAACATTCGTCGCGTTGTTATTGTCATATGACCAACCGTGTCAGTTGTGTTGCTTCACTGCCATTAGCAACTCTTCTCCAGTGGCCTTGTGGTATAGTAAACTATCCATTGGATGCACACTTCAGAATCTCATTAGAAGTAGTGTGTCATGTGAGCCGAGTAGTATGTCCGAATTGCATCCGAAATCGCAATCTATAGTAGGTACTATATTTGGTTTGAAAACTTTGTGACTATTAAAAAAAGTATGAATTTGTGTAGTATGAATGGAATTTGGACGTACTACTTCCTCCATGTTGTCATAATCATGTGACCTATGGCATCAGTTGCGTCGCTACACTTACATTCACTAATCCTTTCCCGTGGCCTCATGGGATAGTAAAGTGACCATCATATGCGCACTTCAGTATCTCTCCAGAAGTAATACATTATACAGGTACTTTTCACTTACTGTTTTATGAAAACTATGAATTCGGACATACTACTCAGCTCACATACTGTTTTTCGCCTACTATAGTATGGAAGTAGGCATATTCCCGAGCCATAGGCAAGGCTACTATCACTACCAAGTGTACTATAACCAAAGTTCACCTAGTGCACACTAAAAACCCTCTTAATGGCATTGTTTTGCATTTGTAAAATATATTTTGTACACATTTATTTTTTGGTTTTATCCACAAATACCTGTGATGGACACTTGCTCTTCCATGCTCTTGGAGCTCCCATGGAACTCCAGGAAGAGAGTGGGCGTTACGGCGTAGGACAGGTTGTTGAAGAGATTACAGGCGTTTATCATCACGTCATCCAAGAACTCTGCGAACGAAACATATCAGCACCAATTAAGTTGTGTGAGGCCTTTGTGGATAGAAAGTCCAGGGTTAAAAAAAAAATGTTGATGCCTCACTGCAGCCTCGATTTAAAAATCTAAGAGACCGGTCATGCCTGATTACTCATAAATTGGATGGAGCCACTGGTGGAATATTTTCCCTGAGTGGACTGCAAAAGAAGAAACACTTTGTGGTTCTGAGAACCAAGCAATTCATTAAACCCTTGACTGCGCTCGGTGTTGACTATGTATAAGGACGGTGTTTCTTTCTGAATTAATGTTTATGTTATTGCAAGAGCCTTTAATGAATAGATAAAAATGAAATGAATAGAGTTCTGGACTAAATCACACAGCTAGGCATGCATGTAGTTTCGAGTGCCACAGTCTGTGATTTTACAAGAATACAACACAAGAGACCGACTGTTCTTTTGTTACGTTATTGCCAATTGCGGCAACACACCAAGCTCATTGCGACCATGTGCTTTAACCTTCACTCACCTATGCGGGCAATGGGCACTCCAACTTGCAGAATCTGAACGGTGCTGTCCACCGCTGATTGGACGGATGGAAAGGAGCAGACAGCTGACACCATACTTTCAGGAATACCATACAATCGAAGTGTGGCTTTGGTAATGATACCCAAAGTTCCCTCCGAGCCCACAAAAAGGTTTGTCAAGTTGTAACCAGCAGCTGTCTTTCTGAAAGGGCATTGCATTGTTAAAGTCCATCAAGTGTAGACAACAATAAGTTTAGTTCAACTCGAAAGTTTGCAGTCATACCTTGCACGACGCCCCCTGCCTGCTGTGTGGAGGACTGCTCCATCTGCTAGAACCACCTCCAGGTTCAGGACGTTCTCGCGCATTGTGCCATAACGGACGGCGTTTGTGCCTGATGCGCTAGTTGCAGCCATGCCGCAGAGAGATGCGTCGGCACCTGGATCTGTGGAAATAGATTCCTTAACCATTAATCATTTCCAAACATAAAACACAAAAATAAAACCAAGTTTCAATTAAGGCCTGTTCGCACCAAGGACGATAAATATAACAATAACTACACAGTAATCATCCCAATTCCATGAGAAAAGGGAAGTCCACATTACAACTATAACAATAACGATATAGGAATATCAGGAATGATATCGGGGGTTCCCTTTCGTAGGGAACTCGCACTGCGTCGTTGAAAACGACTCTTTGGGGACGCTCCCTTAGCGTGCGTATCTGAAGTATGAATGAAACTAATCCAATCCTGATTGGTGTTGTGTCGTGACGTAACATGTGACGGCATAACCGGATGTATAAAGTCACGCCGGCACACACACACATTAGCTTTCGCTCTTCAGCAAGCGTTCTTTGTGAAAACTGTCTGTCTTATTTGGTGTTGTTTGTCTGTTACAAAAATCCCTGTCATGGCGAGTGAACAATATACAAAGTGTGTGCACCCCTGCCCTCGTTTTCTCACGGGTGGGGACACGCATTTAATGTGTGTGTATTGTTTGGGAGCGCAGCATGCACAGGCAGCTCTCGAGGGAGCTGCCTGTGAACACTGTGAAGCACTTCCCATTAGAGTGCTGCGCTCCCGCTTGGCCATTTTCAATGATGATGGCCAGGCTCGCGATCCCCGCGGTTCGGGTCCCGCGTCCGTTGAGGCGGCGCGGCGGCTTAGATCGTGGGGATCGCAAAAGGATCTTTCAGAGGGGAACGAGACTGCTGCGGCACTTTCTCGTTCTTCATCTGAAGGTTCTGTAGCGCTCGCTCACGGTGCAGAAGCCCGCGCCGCGGCTTCTTCTGCCCGCGACGATCGCCCGATGCTCGAGCTGTCTGCTTCCGAGGAAGTAGATGTGCTCAGCATCGGCAGCGAGGAACGTGAGTCATACTCGCCGGCTCACGTCCCCGCTTATGAGGAGTTGGTGGAGGTTGTGACACGTGCTGTGGCCAGACTAAACATCAGCTGGCCACAAAATAAGCAGGATGATATTTGTCAAAGCAAGCTAGACGAGAGATTCCTGCAGCACCGCTCACAACCTCAGCGCCGGGGTTTGCCATTTTTCCCAGATCTGCATAAAGAGATTTCCAGATCCTGGGAAAAACCCCACTCTTTCCGTATTTCATCACCAAATTCATATTATTATAGTAATGTGGTGGGTGCGAGAGAGATGGGATATGGCAAGATGCCGCCGATGGAGGAAGCCTTAGCGAGCTATCTTTCTCCTGAAGCGGCATCTTCGCTTAAAACCCCGGCGCTGCCCAGCAAACCGTGCAGGGACACCTCTGCACTGGTTGGCCGGGCTTATATGGCGGCTGGTCAGGCTGGTACGTCTCTGCACTCAATTGCGATTTTGCAGGCGTACCAGGCTGACCTCCTTAAAGACCTGGATGAGGGCGAGGGACCGTCACCTTCGGATATTGCGGAATTGAGAAGAGCCACAGATTTATCTCTCCGGGCCACTAAAGAGACGGCACGTGCTATTGGCCGCTCTATGGCGGCTATGGTGGCTACGGAGAGACATCTGTGGCTAAATCTTTCAGGCATTAAGGAGAAGGATAAAGCTTTTCTGCTGGACGCACCGCTATCGCCTTCTGGCCTGTTCGGCGACGCAGTCACTACTGTCGTCGACAGGTTTCAGGAGGCGAAAAAACAGTCAGCGGCGTTTCAGCAGTATCTCCCTCGCCGCTCGAAATCTGGGTCTAGGAGGGCTGGCTCAGGTGGCCAGCCCCAGCCGTCAACTAGCTCCCACCGCCAGGATCAGAGAGAGAGCGTTTCTTCTAGAGCCCCTCCTCCGGGAGCTTGGCAACAGAGGAAACGCTCTCAATCGAAGTCCTCTAACCAGAAGGGCGACCTGAGGGCCGTCCTTCAGGCGAAGAGGGCTTCGGGAAAGAGGTCCTAACCGGAATGGTAGGACCTCGGAGGGCTGCCCCCCCCGCTGTGGCGCAATCGAGGTTGTTCTCACAGCGGGGCCCTCTGGAAAAAGATGTTCTCCCGCCGTCCTGGACGCTTCGGGCCGCATCGATTTCCAGCGAACGCACACCGCGGCGTTCGCCCCAAAAGCTTGCAAAAGAGCATCGACTATGGTCACAAAATCCTTCTCGACTTCTTCCTGCCGGTCGTCCGTTTCAGGAGGTCGAGAACAGTGCTCGAAAAACACCCGAGGCCAGTCTCGAGAGGCTGGTTCCCTTAGTAGATTTTGTAGAAGAATGGCAACGCCTTCCGAATATATCTATGTGGGTCCTGAATATAATAAAAAATGGGTACAGACTGCAGTTCGGTCACCGACCCCCCAAGTTCGCTGGGGTGGTACTGACTGCAGTGGTTCCAGAACAGGCTCGGGTTATGGAACAAGAGGTACAGACTCTACTGGTGAAAGGGGCCATAGAAAGTGTTCCCCTACCAGACAAGGAGTCAGGGTTTTACAGCCGGTACTTTATAGTTCCCAAGAAGGATGGCGGGCTGAGGCCGATTTTAGATCTGAGGCAGTTGAATCGCTCTCTGAGGAGATTCAGGTTCAAGATGCTCACTATTCCCATCATCGTGAATCAAATCAGATCCGAGGATTGGTTTGTCACGATAGATCTAAAAGACGCCTATTTTCACGTCTCCATCCTTCCATGTCACAGGAGGTTCCTGAGGTTCGCTTTCGGGGGCGAAGCGTACCAATATCGGGTTCTTCCATTCGGCCTAGCACTCTCTCCCCGCACGTTCACCAAGTGTATGGATGCAGCTCTGGCTCCACTGAGGCTTCAGGGCATTCGTATACTGAATTACATCGACGACTGGCTCATATTGGCCCAGTCTCGGGAAATGGCAGTTCGGCATCGAGATGTCGTCCTTGGCCACATTCAGAACCTGGGGTTAAGGCTCAACATGAAGAAAAGCGTGTTGGAACCAGCTCAGAAAACGATGTTTCTGGGCGTGGTATGGGATTCGGTTACGATGCGGGCACATATGTCTCCCGCGCGTGTCGAATCAATCCTGGCCATGGTGTCTGGGATAAAGCTAGGCCAGGCCATCACTGTAAAGCGATTTCAAAGACTGCTGGGCCTCATGGCAGCGGCATCCAACATAATTCCTTTGGGCCTTCTACACATGAGGCCCCTTCAGTGGTGGCTGAAAACCAAAGGGTTTTCCCCGAAGGGGAATCCGTTCCGTATAATCAGGGTTACGCGCAGATGCCTTCGTTCCCTATCAATATGGAAGAAACCTTGGTTCCTGTCCCAAGGGCCAGTGTTAGGAGCGTCATGTCGCCGGAAATCCGTTTCGACAGACGCTTCCCTCACTGGCTGGGGCGCGGTCATGGACGGCCGCTTTGCCAGGGGTCTGTGGCAGGACCATCATCTTTCTTGGCATATAAATTGCCTAGAAATGTTGGCTGTGTTCAGGGCTCTGAGGAGCTTCCTCCCAGACATCAAGGGTTACCACGTCCTGATACGTTCAGACAATACATCAGTGGTAGCTTATCTGAACCGACAAGGGGGACTCAGATCGCGCCCTCTATCCAGACTGGCGCATCAGATTATTCTATGGTCCCAGGGGAAAATATTATCTATCAGAGCAATATATATCCCAGGGGTTCAGAATCAGGGAGCAGACATCCTGTCGAGGCAGGGGCTGAGGCCCGGGGAATGGAGACTTCACCCAGAGGTGGTGAAGTTGATATGGCAGAGGTTTGGACCAATGGAAGTGGATCTGTTTGCGTCTCGAGAGACGTCCCACTGTCCACTTTGGTTCTCCCTCACTCATCCAGCCCCACTGGGGTTGGATGCCATGGTACAGGCCTGGCCGAGGCTTCGCCTGTACGCTTTTCCCCCGATCGCTCTGCTCCCGGGAGTCCTGGAGAGGGTCCGTCAGGAGGGCGTCAGTCTTCTTCTGGTAGCCCCGTTGTGGCCGGCCCGAGTATGGTTTTCAGACATAATTTCACTCCTGATAGCTCCGCCATGGCAGATTCCTCTGAGGAGGGATCTGTTGTCTCAGGCGGAGGGAACAATATTCCACCCTCGGCCGGAGCTGTGGAAATTGTGGGTCTGGCCCCTGAGGGGGCTCAGTACCTAGATGCTGGTCTATCAGCTGGGGTGGTTGAAACCATACTTAGCTCTAGGGCTCCGTCTACTAGGAGATTATATGGCCTCAAGTGGAATGTCTTTTCCACTTGGTGTAGAGAACATGAGTTAGATCCAGTTAACTGCCCAGTGGCTTCAGTTCTGGAGTTTCTCCAAGATCGTTTCTCCGCGGGTCTCTCCCCGTCCACACTGAAGGTGTACGTGGCTGCCATTGCGGCTTTCCATGCACCACTTAGTGATGGGCCTCTGGGGAGGCACCAACTGGTCATACGTTTTCTCCGTGGTACATGGAGGATGAGACCGACAATCAGGTCCAGGGTTCCATCCTGGGACCTGGCAGTGGTTCTCGAAGGGCTATCCCTGGCTCCCTTCGAACCCCTTCAGTCGGCTTCGCCCAAGGACCTTACATTCAAGATGGCCTTTCTTTTAGCTATTACTTCTCTTAAGAGGGTGGGAGATCTTCAAGCCCTGGCAGTAACGCCAGCCTGCTTGGAGTTTGCCCCAGGCGGAGTTAAGGCCATCTTGCACCCGAGACCTGGCTACGTGCCTAAAGTGCCTTCTAACGTAGCACGGTCCACGGTCCTGCAAGCCTTTCATCCTCCACCTCATGTGTCGGCAGAAGAGGAGAGGCTTCACTTGCTCTGCCCGGTTAGAGCCTTGAGTGTTTACCTTGAGAGGTCCTCTTCTTGGAGGAGGTCGGACCAACTGTTAGTGTGTTTTGGGTCACCTAAAAAGGGGCTCCCGGCATCCAAACAAACTGTGAGCAATTGGATTGTTCAGGCTATTACTTCGGCCTACAAGGTGCGCAATTTGCCTTCACCTTTGGCCGTAAGGGCTCATTCTACTAGAGGCATTGCGTCCTCTAGGGCCCTCCTCTCGGGAGTGCCCCTCCAGGAGATCTGTGAGGCAGCCGGTTGGGCTACCCCGCACACTTTTATCAGATTTTATAGTCTGCACCTCCCTAGTACGCCTGGCGCACATGTGCTCTCGTCCTAGCTAAGTGCCTGAGATCAGTTTCACTCTAGGGCAGGCCTTTTTTCGGTGCGTGGCCTAGTGGGTATTCGTTCCCCAAAGAGTCGTTTTCAACGACGCAGTGCGAGTTCCCTACGAAAGGGAACGTCTCGGGTTACGACTGTAACCCTTGTTCCCTGAGGAGGGAACGAGACACTGCGTCGTTTTGCCACGCCCTTTAAACGCCTGTGAGCGGCTTGCTTCATCGCGAGGCTAATGTGTGTGTGTGCCGGCGTGACTTTATACATCCGGTTATGCCGTCACATGTTACGTCACGACACAACACCAATCAGGATTGGATTAGTTTCATTCATACTTCAGATACGCACGCTAAGGGAGCGTCCCCAAAGAGTCGTTTTCAACGACGCAGTGTCTCGTTCCCTCCTCAGGGAACAAGGGTTACAGTCGTAACCCGAGACGTTTTTTCAGCTGATGAAGGTTGGCAGCCAATCAGAATCCATCCTGCTTTAAAAAGCTTGAGCTTCTAATGCGGCAGGCAACAAAACTGCAGCGCTCGCTTATAATAAACAGAACAATATTGTGTGTTGGTGTGGATGTGTAACCCCTCAGGTCCTACTCGCCCCGCTCTGTGCAGGCCTCTGTAAGACTGGAGAAACTGGAAGACCTTTCACTTTTACCCCCATCTCTTCTCTCTCTCATGCTGAGATCACCTGAAATTCACCCATAAATCTGGTTTAATGTGAACAATTATCATACAAGGCAAGGCAAGTTTATTTATATAGCACATTTCATAATGGTAATTCAAAGTGCTTTACATTCTAAAAACAGTTTAGAATAAAAAATCATGTAAAATACAGTACAAACAGTCGGACAAACAGTATACAACACTATACATGTTTGGTATCATTTGAAATGTCTTAGTGCGACTGGTACAAAGGTAATAAAGTTTTTAAATGTTTAGAGATATCTTGTTTACAGAGGAGAGTGGGTCTTCCATGCAAATGACACAAGAGGAGGTGCCCTCTGGAGACCGTGATTAATGCAAATTCCCACTGTTAGCACATTCTTCCATTTGAAAGAGGTTTCTTGGTCTGAGTATTTAAAGAAATGTTTCAAGAGGCTCAGGGCGATTTGTAACCAGATCAGCCCGTAATTCTGAATGTCAGGTATGCATCTTTTACTCTTTCCTTCAGAGCATTTGATGTTATGCATTGATTATCTTTTAATTGATTCTGAAATTGGCATGATACATTTACCTGACTAAATTGTTACATTTGATTTTATTCTGACTTACTCTGAAATAATTGATTCTAGTAGATTATGTTAAGTCCACAACACCACAATTCTACCCTCAGGTTAGTAACGGACTAAAATACAGCTTAGGTGGAGCAGAGGAGCACACCGTCTGAAGTTTTAGAGATCCGACTAACACATTAGTCATGTATACTTAGACTGTAGACGCTAAAAATGGGTTTTCCGTTTAGAACAACAGTGTCGTGCGGTTAGACCAATCTAAATAGGGGTGAGCCTCAACTTCTGATTATTGTATAGTATTATTCTAAATATATGTCCGTGTAATATAGGCTATAAGTGTAATATAGTCTTACATTAATTATGTGTGTTTAGAACTATGGGGACTAAATAATATATTCTAAAATGAGCAAGTAGAGTACGGCCGCCTAGACTATTAGTCAATAGCCTTTGTCTAATGGCCGACACTGACAAGCTTGTGGTTATGAGATCGTATCGGTGAGAGAATCAAAGTGTTATAGGAATCCGGATGAACAAGTATAATTTCAATAAAGAGTTTAATAGATTAATCAAACATTCACCTCAATTGAATGATCTTCAAACATCATTTAAAACCATTTGAATTTTTGGAGTCAGATGAAATAAAGAGATAATTAAATTACTTTGCCACACTGAAAAGACAGTAACACGCAGAAACCTTCACACGCTTATCGGAAACTGTTGTTGGACTGTTTGGGCAGGCTTTACACCTCGAACCCGGGTGTCTAGCGTGGTAAGTGGGCGCTCTAACAAGGAGGCTAAAGACCGCAGTCTCTAAAGCGTCTCCTGAGATCAGGGGAGTGAGGTTTACTCACACAACTCTTACTAGCTGGCCTCCGTTACAGATGCAATTATAGACATTGCTATAGTTATCGTTCTTGGTGTAAACAGGCCTTTAGGCTTAAATTAATCTGTGTATTTAGACATACAATTGATTTTATTTATGTGATCTACTTTGTACTTATAATACAGAAGAATTTGACAGACCAACAGGAAACCAGAGGCCAGTGTCACGCAGGTATGAATTGAGGCCTTTGCGCGTCACACCCGGCTCCACCGTCACGTCAAAATCCTCTTGGTGAAGATCAAGGACCTGGTCCATCTTTCTCAGACTGAAACACACTCCACCCTAACAAACACACACACTTTTTTTATAAACATTAACAGATGTGTACTTAAGAAAATTTATCAAAATAGCTTTAAAAAAAAAATAAGGACAAAATTAAATACTTTTCCCTTTTTGAAGGTTACAATTGAAGTCTAAAACTTGCCCTGTCACAGTCAAACTCTTCTTCTGTCTCTTCTCTACAGGACCAACCTGCAGAGCACCAACACCTCCCTCTAGGCCTGTCCCTGTACCAAATGGGATGATGGGTAGTTGGTGGTGGTGACAAATTTGGGCAAGAGCACTGACTTCATCTACAGACCGAGGAAACACCACCACATCTGGTGGTAGACATCTGACATGGCAAGAAAAAAAAACAGGAATATGTAAATACCAAGTAATATGAAAATCAACGTTAAATGTTATAGAATTTGTCTACTAAATTTTGATGTTTATTTCATTTTGCAATGAAACTTACGAAGCATCCAATCTTCCATATCGAGACACACATCCATGATTTGATACTCTGTTATTATCAATGTTGTAAACAGTTGTGCTGATTAATATTTTTTTGGAACCTGCGATACCTTTTTCAGGATTCATTGATGAATAAAAAGTTAAAAAGAACAGCATCTATTCAAAATAGAAAATATTTTCTAACAATATAAATCCCTTTTTAGCAACACATTTTTGCTGAATAAAAGTATTAATTCCTTTTCTTTTTATTAACGGTAGTGTATGTTCTTACAAAAGATGTATATTTTACAATAAATACTGTTATTGTTTTTTTGTTTTGTTTTTTACCTTTTATTCATCAAAGATTCCTGAAAAAAGTATCACAGGTTATAAATATATATATATGAAGTAGCTGTTTCCAACATTGATAATAAATCATTATATTAGAATGATTTCTCAAGGATCATGTGAGTAATGGCAAATGAAAATTCAGCTTTGCATCACAGAAATAAATTTAATTTGAAAAGTAGCCTATATTAAAATAGAAAACCATTATTTTAAATTGTAATAATATTTCACAATATTACAGTTTTTTCTGTATTTTTGATCAAATAAATGCAGGCTTGAGGAGCATAAGAGACTTCTTTAAAAAACATTAAAATATAGTAATGTTATATATACTGAGGATTGATTGATCATGCCTGTGGATCCACGCTGTAGATGATTATTTATGTCTGGGGTGAAGGAGAAGAAGAAGGGGAAAATAAAGTTACATGCTGAACGGACCCGACTGTTTAGTGAATATGTCGCTTGAACTACTTTAAATCATTAACTCGGACGCTACAGTTGGTTTATTTGTACTTGAGGGTGGACAAAATGCTGCACAGTTTGCATAACATTTAATTGCAGGTGGCACTCACTCAGGTATGGCAGTGAAATCTTACCTGTGCACGGACTCGTCCCTGCCGTGCTGTTCTCTGACAGCTGACCCCACAGACACGCCTTCATCCCCGCTAACCGAGCGAAACGATGTGATGGCACGCTCGACGGCCCCAGTCTAATATTAAGAGCAAGAAAGAAATGCACTGACTGTTTACCTGAATTACTCTGTGGTTACAGGTAAGTTAATAATTATTATCATTATACATTTTATTGTAGCTATAATGTTTACATTTATTTTTTAATTCGTTATTTATAACTTGTGGGGAAAATATTTTTATACTTCGAGATTTATTATCTGCGTAAACAGACTGTAGCCCTTCGTTATTATATTTATTATAATTATGTAACAGTGAACAGGAATGGTGCCAGCGCTTACTTTAGCAGAATATCTCCTGCACCTCCCGTAAGTAAACAGCAGCCGTGGAGAAATTAAGCGTAGGGCTTGTCTGAACGAGTTCATTTCCACTTCTTACAAAATCCGTGCTGATTCTGAAATAACCAGGCTTTTATGCATAACGTCAGTTAAGAGTGTATGTAAATATTCTTCCGGATCAGCGTAACTGCGTCACGCCTCCTCTGAACCTCAAGCCCCGCCCTGGAGATTGGGCTTTGAATAATATAACGCGACCTTCACCCAGTATATTTATCTGATTTGCAGAAAGACAGAATATTTATGAATGTTAATTAACTTGTCTGGGTGAATCGTGTTTACGACGTCAGGTCAAGTCAGTCACTTTCGGAGCAATGGCAACACAAAATAAAACTCTTAACAACACAAAAATAAAGCAAGGAATTTTTTTTTATATCAAATCTTTAAAAAATGAAGAAGACAGACATGTGCATCAGTGAATGTTTTGCTTTTTTATTGTTGTAATTAATTTACGAAGCCACTTTATCGTTACATATTATATTGTTACAATGCTATCATGTTTTGTGCAGGCAATTCGATTTTTTCATTTGAAATAAAAACCCTGACAATGTCACTGCTAAATACCAATAGGCCTAATATTATGGTAGGCCTATTCCGCCATGTTTCTAACCCTCTATGTTTTTAACTGACTCGCACCCAACTCGTAAAGTCTGGGCTTAATGAAAATCCTGAGTTTCCCACTCGTAAGTAGCCTAAGTAAAAATGTATTTATAGCACTTTTAACGCAACAATGTACAAAGTGCTTTACACAATATAAAAACACAATCATTAAAATACATCAAGCTATACACTACCCTACATAAAGAAACAAAAAATATCAATACCCAAAATACAAAAGACCTCACAAAATATTAAAAGCACATCTATACAAGTACGTTTTCAGACGACATTTAAAAACAAACACACATTCAGATAATCTAATATCAACTGGCAAACTATTCCATAGTTTTGGAGCCCTCACTGCAAACGCTCTATCCCCTTTAGTTACAAATCTAGTTCTTGGAACAGCCAGCGGCTTATTGAAAGAAGATTTAAGACATCTCCCTGATTCATAGGGTCTCAGCTCAGTTAAATAGGTGCCACACCATTTAAAGCTTTAAATGTCAACAATACAATTTTAAAATCAATCCTTAAATAAACAGGTAACCATGTAAAGAAGTTAAAACTATATATAACTTTGTTCTGGTCAGTAATCTGGCTGCAGCATTCTGCACTAGCCTAATGTTAACGCTATAAAGTGCGATGATTCAAAGAAGAGAACAAAGCATTACAATAATCAAGGCGGGAAGAAATAAAAGTATGAATAATTCTGTTCTATTAAAATTCAAAAACCGCCTCACCTTGGAAATGTTTCTTAACATGTTTGGGTGAACTATCCCTTTAGTATTTATTAGAGAGCAGGCCACAAGGTGGCAATATTACATCACACAGACAGTCCTCTGTTCTGGCAATTCAATAGACATCAGCATGGACCCACTGTCTTTGAAAAATGACTTTAACATGTGAAAGAATTTAATATAGATATGATAAATAATTTGTAAGAATTTCTCACAATTTACTTTATATTTCGATTCTACTTTTTCTAAAATGGTTTAAACAGTTTGGTCTTCCGTTTATATTAATTATCTGATGTAGCCTACCATTTCATAAACTTGTCAAAATTAAAAACATGTCCCAAGGTTTCAGGAAACGATTAGTTTTTAAATTAGACCCGTTTATGGAATAAAATGAGTAAAAAAAATAGGCCACATGGGATGTTGTCATTGTTCAAACCTGCATTTTGACAGGTAATATAAATCCATAATTATACCCAGATGATGAAATTGTGCAAGTGTAAACTTATATCTCAATGCAGAAATGCCCCTGAGGTACTGTGAGTTGTGTTGAACTAAATCAGTTCAGCTGAGCTGACCTTTATTATTTTGTCAGCATGCGTTTGAATTTACATATTAATACACCCTCATATGCAAGTCTAGATGAAGATCCGGTGGGCTTTGCAACCTGCGTAGATCGAGCTGACAAGTTACGGCATCGGTTCCCATAGTAACCAATGTGTTCTCCGCCATGTACGGACGTCATTTGTTCCCCTTGGGGAGAGTCTGTCTTTCTCGCCTCTTAAATAGTTACATTGTGCCTGTGTTGACTAACACGGATGAAAGCGTACACTCAACACAAAGAGCTTCAAACTTGATAATCGTCAAACCTGTTTTTAATAAAACCCCCATGGATGTGGTCTGACCAACGCTTGTTCTTGACGTAGTTAATATGAAGAGATGAACAATGCAAGTATTTTTATATTATCTAAAATTAGGGCTGTGTTAATGGAGGTGCTTGTGCCAGTCATTGTGTAAAAGTGTGTGACTGTCGGATTGTTTAAATGAATCTTTTGAGACAAAGGCATTTCAAATTTGGTGTTTTGATGACATCACAGTCTCCTTGACTAGTGTTTTGAGGATGTCAGACTCAGTCAGTCAACCTCACAGTTCCAGCGTAGAGAGGAAGTGAGTGCACGGAATCTTGATCAGTTCCTCCAGTGTTCTGGAATCTTAAGAATGTCCTCTGTTCCGACTTGTACATTCACCACCATTAACACTCACGTGGCATCCCAGACATCTCAATGATGTTAAAATAATAGTAGTCATTTGGAAATTAACCTTTAATTTACCCTTCAGAATCTTTTAATATGCTCCTCTGACCTCATGAAAACTCGTTCAACAGCTGTCATTGAAGCTTTACACTTCTGTTGTATCACAATGTACTTTTGGGAAGTGCACACAAGGCAAACATATTGACCTGATGAGTTTTCCCGTAAAGCTCCATAAATCTACGCTGTAAAAATGTTACTAATTTTAAGCTATGAGGCATAAAACTGCTACAATAAAACCTTTAAGTTACCTTCCTAAAAATAGCACACAAAAAAACTTTAAAGTAAATATAAGCAAAAGGTAGGCTATTCATTTGCCTTATTTATAATTTTGTATTCACTTATTTTTTATTATGGGTAATATAGGTTACATAAACAAATATTTACAATAAAATATATATTAGTGTATTATTTTTTTATTTTGTTCTTTTTAATAAAGAGTATGTACGTGGGTTTAGATTTTGTTTAAATATACTGAAAATATATATTTTTAAATGTTTTATAAATAAGTTTTTATGCTCACCAAGGCTGCATTTATTTGATCATAATATATAGTAAAGAAATATAAAAGCATAGAAATACAGTAAAGCTTATGTAATATTGGGAAATATTATTACAATTTGAAATAACTGTTCTCTGTTTTACTTATATTTTACTATGTAATTTATTCCTGTGATGCAAAGGGGAATTTTCAGCATCATTACTCCAGTCTTCAGTGTCACATGATCCTTCAGAAATCATTTTAATATGCTAATTTGCTGCTCAAGAAACATTTCTGATTATTATCTATGTTGAAAATAGTTGTGCTGCTTAATATCTTTGTGGAAACCGTACTTTTGTCAGAATTCATTAATGAATAGAGAGTTCATAAGAACAGCATATCTAAATAGAAGTCTTTTGTAACATAAATGTCTTTTGATCAATGTAATGCATCCTTTGCTGAGTAAAACTATTAACTAAAAGAGATTCTCCTTCATTTATTTAGTAATCGTCTAGCCTATTCATTTATGTTGTTTAATTCATATAATAATATGTGGATCACATTGTGCGAGAGGCCAGTTCCAAGTCATTGTGCAGCCTTCTATTGTAGCATGTGTCACTATCAGTTAGTAACAGATTTGAATAGCTCATATAGGTTGGTATAGAAACATTTTACTTTAATAGCAAACTTGCAGCAGCATGTTTTTTCTGTTGCAAGTCTAACAGAAACTATTTTCAATTCTTTAAATGCCTGTATCCTATGCTCATTACAGACCTTGCACGAATGTTCAGAATTGCACAAGTGAGTCAGCTTATTTGCATATAGCTACTGTGAAAATATTAAAGTGACCAACATCGCACATAAATGAGCGGAATGTCAGTCCGAGTGATGTTGTTCCATTCAGCCCCTTCTCCTAATTATAGCCAGTTGCATAATAGTGTTCTTGAGACTTAAGAAACATTTCATATGGCCCTGCCTAGTCAACTCTCTCGCCCTCACTCACTCAAGTCCGGGTAAGCTGGAATGCATTGACGTCAGAGGAGGGAGAGCGCTCGAGCGCTAGAGCAGAAGTGAGCGCGAGCACTGCGGAGCGACGCGCGCACCACTACATGCCTCGTCCTGGTCGGACAGTGGGCATCATTTATTGATAAAAACAACAGCGAGCAGACGTGCGAAGATATTGGGAAGCGAATATTGTGTTTAGCCTCCAGAAATATACAAAAGGGGAAGCTGAGAGTAGGCTATTTCCAACGGATGCTCGTTTACATAGACGCATAAACGCTGCCTACCACTTTATATGGTAAGTTATTATAGAAAACAAATGCGTTCTGTGTATTTAACTGTTTGTTGAATTGAATGCTGAAATCGCCCGTGAGGATTGATATAGGCCTATGGGATATATATATATGCAGGGTTTAATTCCATTGAGTTTCATTTGGGATCATTGAGAGCCTGTCAGAGTGTATAGTTTGATGTTATTGTTTGTGTTATAGTTAATAATGATGATTTTAATTATCTGATGGACTATTGTTTTATTAGTGTCATTTTATGTAGTTGACAGGTTATTAGCTAGTTGCTATTAGGAAGACTAAATTGTTAAAGGTGACTCTGATGTGCTTTGCAGACTAACACTGGGTCGGAGGCATTGTGCTGGCCTGCATTTCGTTTCTATCTCTCTCCTTCACACACACACACACACACACACACACACACACACACACACACACACACACACACACACACACACACACACACACACACACACACACACACACCTCAGTATGGCAGCCAGTCACCCTATCCTCCAGTCCGCTCTTTGTTATCCTAGGCCTGGAGACATTCAGGGGAATCTAACAGAAGGACACACACAGGTAAGAGAAAGAAAACAAGGCAAAGAGACAGAGAGAAGGACAGAGAAATTGAGTCGCATTGCTTTATATCTAATGAACATCATATTGCTCTGTGTAGGTGCAAAGTCAAAATGCATTGTTCCATAAGTGTAGGAATCCTGTGAATATGCAAACTGATAAACAAGAGAGATGCATTCAGGAGCAGTTATTATTGTTGAACTGACAGGTTTTGTGGCAATTAAACTGAATACTTAGTGAGATTCTTAGCAATGCGATGCAAAGGATGCTGGCTAAAGTCATTAGACTGATGTCTTTCTGAGATATATACATTATGGTCTTGTATGTAATGCAGCATTGTGGATACTTGAGTGCGAGTATATATAGCTTGCTGCCATAGTCCTAGACTCAGCAGTGTTTGTTTGTGTGCACGTACATGTGTGTGAGCATATGTGCAAGTGTGTGTGCTGGCAAACTACCAAGTTTGTGGGTTTTACAGTGATTCTTTTGTGCCTCCGATTGAAAAGGAGAAGAAGTGTGCATGTGTGTGTCAAGTGTTATCACAGTCGTGTCCTAAGACACATCAGCTCCATCACAAGGCAGACCTGAGGGAATCAGGACAAGAGGGGAGTGCAGGTCACTTAGATCAAGTTTCGCCTACATTGTAGAAACCAAATTTCCTCAGACTGACTGATCGTGTCATGTCGCACAGCAGATGTTGACAGACTAACTTCTTGTCACTGGAAATATACATAGGAGACTATATGGGTTCATTTTCAGGTTTAATTTTCAAAGTGGAAAGAAAGAGACAAGTAATAAAAAGTTACCTCACTGTCTACTGTCTACATAGGCAGCTACCTTCTAAGATAGCATCCTATTAGTCATGCAACCTCACAAGTGATGAATTTGTAATGTTCTACACGGGTAGTACGAAAATCAATTGATTTCAATTTAGTTTTCCATTAGCATGTTGAAGAACTAAACTTGTGATATTTTAAGCATATCAACTCTCTGCACACAAATACTGGGTAAAGTATGTCATTTTTTATAAATAATTTTCATAATTATATAATAACAGATCTCGGGCTCATTACCATAGTAGGAAAAGTAAAATATCTCTCCAAGTCAAAATATTCTAGTGACTGGTCACATCTAAATTTTTAAATTGGCCCAAGTGAAATTCGGTAAAATTAATTGAATTAATTGTTGCAATAGTCTGTTATCATTGGCTCAATGAGAAATAATATGTCAGACTAATTAAAAAATTTAGATGAGACCAGTCACTAGAAAATTTTGACTTGGGGATGTAATTTTTTTTTTTACAGTGTATGGGCCCATCAACTGTTTGGTTACCAACATTCTTCAAAATATCTTCTTTTGTGTTCAGCAGAACAAAGACATTTATACAGATTTGAAACAATTTGAGAATGAGTAAACGATGACAGAAATTTCTTTTTTTTGAGTGAACTATCCCTGTAAAATGTATGCGCAATGGTCAAATAAATTCATACAGCGCATGTTTACATAGAAAAACAATGGGAAAAGTAGTGCAGTGGAATGCAAAAAAGGCATTCTGTATATTAGGTTTATTTAACGATTTTCGTTTTGTCCGCCATCTTGGAACTCATTGCAATGCATTCTGGAATTGCATGCCTCCCAATTCGACGCTGCCTACGAAATTGGACAAAATTGTGTCACTTATAGACCTGGAGTGTGAACTTCAGATTTTCCCTCAGTAGGCCCTAGGCACCCAGACAGCAACATAGTGTCGGCCCAGATCCGGGCCACATCTGGTACATGTGGATTCCACAATTACTAGGTTTTGGAACACTGGGTGTACATTGACAAATATTTTTTATATTCGTGATCGCACAGGATAATTTCTTTCGGAAAAAAATTCTGCCTAATTCACAGCACATGGATTTATTCTTAACCTCGTTCTATTGTTAATGAATTTGGAGTATTCTAAATGACCCACCGCGGGCACAAGGTTAATAGTTTGCATAAAACACGCCAAAACCATCTTCATATAAGAGCTTTTCTCACAACCTTTCCTTATCCTTTACAGCCTTCCGTCCCAGCAAACATTCAACGCTCTCGAAAGATCTCTAAATACGTACCAAACAATTTATCTTAACATGATTCTAAGGCCACCCAGAGTACTAGGTTTCTTTTTATTTTATTTTTTACGTACATGGTTGAATTTTTTCCCCGTAAATTTAGAGTACTTTTTAGTATTAAAGTTATTGATGTTTGTATGCTGGTTTTACTCACAAATTTGTGTGCACGCATACTTAGTGAATGAGACCAACAGTTTGAATATGTGCATTTTGGCTCTATAGCACATGAATTTTACCGATAGACCAGTGGTTTAAATGTTTTACTGTGTGTGTTTGAGTCTACACGTTAATGCACTTCGAACAGCAGGCACGCAAGCTCCCACTGCACCACGCTGACCTCATCACCATGAATATTGCATGATGGGAACATGGGGCGATGAGATCATATCTAAAGGAAACCCCATTATATTCTCCCCAACTCTGCATCTCTTTCACATCTCTTCACTCCGCTCGTCCATCAGCCCTCCCTCCTTCAAAAGAGAGAGCGGGATGACTCATCCTTTCACACCTCTCCCCTGGTGCCTCCTGACAGCCCCGCGTACGGGTTTGTGTGTTCCCGTATCGGCGTACAAGTGAGTCGAGGTCTGTTTTCCTTCTGACTCTCGCGCAGCAGGTGACAAAAGACCCCAGCATCGCTCTTTCAGGCAGCGGACATTTTCTCGCAGAAACGCTGAGCCTGCTTCCCTTCTCCTTGACGTGAGTTCCTCGTTTGCAGGAAGTCGAGGAAATGCCATGCCTGCGTGTGTTAGCATGTGTGAGTCTTGTGTAACTGTGAGAGGCGTCCCAAATTGCGGATGCTGGGTGTCTGCCTGAGCGCTATCAGGAGGAAGCACCATTTGTGCTCCCCGTAGGAAATACTGCCATGCTTTGTAAATGATATAGCCGATTCTGAACATGGAAAGGGTGGACAGCCCTATCCTTCCTCAATATGGAGGCCACCCAGTCTTTTGTTACATCCTTGTGCTCTGTTTTTGCACTTTCATTTGTCATCTGGCTCTGTTTCTCTTTCGGGCTCACCATTAAATAAATACATCTTTGTAAAGGCAACAAAGCATCAAAGTTTTGCTCTCCAGGGTGTAAGAAGTAGGAAGTTCTGAATAAAAAGAATGACCTTGCAAACACTAAAACAGATATAATTCTCTTCTGTTAAAGGAATTGCTCACTTAAAATATAATTTTATGCTCTTTTGCATACATTGAAAGTAATTGGAGATTGAATTCTCCATTTTTCCTCACATATCATTCAGATACCCGAATACAATGTGTATGAGGAGTGTAAATATTTGCATACGTGACATGAATATATCATTACTGAATAATAACATTTCCATGTGTTAGAATTATATTTAAGTTTTAGTCATTTTATGTGCATTTGCCGTTTTTATTAGTTAACACGGGTGTCTTAGATGGGCATCATGGCATTAGTGTCCTTTTCAACCTCTATCATTGGTCATTAAATATTAAGCTCCTTTCATCAAACCACACACGCACACTAATAATGATATCGCATTACAGGTATTGATCTACACCATTTGTGCTACACCCGTCATCCGACTCCTCTGACGCCAAGTCCCAAAACACTTCTCTCCACGCACTCCCCTCTTTTTCCACTCATCTTTTTGTATCCCCTCCATCAGAGCATATTTATCTATACGCTTTATCTGGGTTCCCTCAATTATTTCTTTGTGAGATTAATTTCAGAATTGTATTTTATTTGATATTTTTTTTAGTGCTGTTGTGTGTCTTTTTAGGGGTTGTTAGTTTTTGTGTTTTGTTTATTTTATTTTGATTTGTTTGAGATGATGTGTGTCTTTTTGAGACAGTTGTTTGTTTTGTTTTGGTATTTGTTGTGTGTGTCTTTTTTTTGAGACAGTTGTTTGTTTCGTTTTAGTTTTGTTTAATATTTCTTTTTGGGATTGCTGTTTTGGTTTTTGTTTGATTTTACGTGTCTTTTTGGGACGGTTGTTTGTTTTGTTTTTGTTTGGGTTTGTGTGTCTTTTAGGGACGTTGTTTGTTTTGTTTGTTCTTTTGTTTTGGTTTTTGTTTGGTTTTGGTTTTTCTTGAGTCTTAACTAATCTCCCTTAAGTTTTCATGTACACCTAATGTTTGAAATACATTTTCTTAATCACATTATGTCTTGCAACTGTGTGATACAATGATATTACAAAAGATGTCTAATACCATAGGGGGGATGTCACACTCAATATCACTTCCTATAGAATTGCACTATGAATGGGTTTTGTCTTAGCATGCATTATGATGTTACCTCTAGGTATGGCTGAATTTGTAATAGACAGCCATATTCGTGCTTGAACGTGCCATTATTGTCACTCCCTATCAGTTTGATAACAGAGGAGTTCTCTGTTAAGTAACTGGGTGGATTTGTTTGAGTTCTTCGTAATAGTAACTACTGTTGCTAAGTAACTACTGTACTACAAAGTAGGCTCTGTCTGGGTATAATAATTGTTTGCTTATGAGACAATTGGTTAATTAGTCAATTATTTTTTTCTTCAAAATGTTTTAAGATCAGTGTCTGGGATTCATGCAGGCAAATACCAACAGTACTTCTCTTCTCTTGAGCATACAGTATATAAACCTGTTAGACGGCCTACCCTGTGCTCTCTCCACACACTCGCCTTCCTCTGTGAATGTGAAAGTCAAGTGGAGTTTGCCTCTATTTGCAGCACTGTCTATTTCAACACAAAGAGCACTACATCCCTGCACTTAAAGATTACTAAAAGGGTTTTCCAGTCTGATGCCACAGAATAACCTTTTAAAGTTCTGTGTAGCTGCTAGATTGTTCTTAATGGCTGTTGGCACATTGCTCTGTGGTTGCTAGGATGTCATAGGTGGTTGCCAGGCTGTTGCTATGCTGTAGCTAAGCTGTTCTGGTTGTTTGATACTTGCTAGGATATTAGTTTGAAGGGTGTTATGATTGGCTCTTTCTTGACATGATGCTATGGGGTTGCCAGGGTGTTACTATGCGATGGCTCAAATTGTGAATGGCTGCAAGGGTGTTGCTCTGCTGTTGCCAATGATTTGTGATTGGTTGATGACATGTTGCTATGTGATTGCTAGGATATTGTAGATGGTTTCTAGGGAGTTGCGGTATGATTACTAACACTGATCTGGTTGCTAGGCTGTTACTACGGTATTTTGAGTTGCTTTGTTGTTGCTAAGGTTTTGCTATTAGGTTGCTAAAGTTGTGGATGGTTTTAAAGGCCATTGCTCTTGCTAGCATGTTCTGATTGGTTTATGGCATGTTACTATGCAGTTGCTACAGTTCATTGGGTGGTTTCTAGTATGTTGCTGTATGGTTACTGACATACTTTATGTTGAGTGATTGTTTGGTATGTGGTATGTGGTTGCTGGTATGTTGCTAGAGTGCTGTGGATGGTTGCCAGGGAATTGCTATGCAGTTGCTTGAGTGTTGTGGATGGTTGCCAGGGTGTTGCCTTTCAGTTGCTTGGGTGATCTGAGTGATTGCTGGCATGTTACCCTGCAATTGACTTTCGGGGTTGTTTGGTGGGTAAAGGTTAGGTTCTTCCCTTAGCAAGCATCACTAATTAGATACATTTCCCCATTTATGAGATCAAATTTATTATAACAATTATGTGCAGGGGGTCCGCTGTTTTTGTGTCATTTCCTCACTGTCATTTTCTCTCTTTTGTGTTTCCACAGGTGATGTCTCAGTAGAGTTTCCTTCAGCTTCCTTACATAAAAGTGCCCAGCCCTGCAACTGTACCTCCACTGCTTGATCCAAAATGTCTGCCACCAAAAGCGGTTACGAGGGCAAGATAGCCGGCCTATATGATCTAGACCGCACACTGGGTAAAGGTCATTTCGCCGTGGTCAAACTAGCCCGTCATGTATTCACGGGCCAACTAGTAGCAGTCAAAGTCATTGACAAGACCAAGCTTGACGATTTAGCAACTGGCCACTTGCTACAAGAAGTCCGTTGCATGAAACTCGTCCAGCACCCCAATGTAGTCCGACTGTATGAGGTCATCGATACACAGACCAAGCTCTACCTCATCCTAGAGCTGGGCGACGGAGGTGACATGTACGATTACATCTTGCGTCACGAAGGCGGGGTGGCCGAAGACACTGCGAAAGTGCACTTTGCTCAGATTGTACGAGCGATAGCCTACTGCCATCGTCTGCATGTTGTCCACAGAGATCTGAAGCCGGAGAATGTGGTGTTCTTCAGGCAGCAAGGGACGGTGAAGCTAACAGATTTTGGCTTCAGTAACCACTTTAAGCCTGGGACTATGTTGATGACCAGCTGTGGTTCACTAGCATATTCCGCCCCAGAAATACTGCTAGGCGAAGAGTATGATGCTCCTGCAGTGGGTAAGTGATGAAATTATATATTTTCGGACATAGCACCTCCTACAAATTCTTGAATCACAGTTTCCCTTCTTCTATCTGTTTCCAAGTGCGTTGTTTTATTCAGCCAGTCAATCAGAATGCATTCAGAATCCCTGAAGCAAATTCGCATGAGAGTCAAATTCTCAATAAAGTCACTCCAAAGATTGAAAGATTTGTTGGATTCTAATAACAGAAAAGATTCAGAGATTTTAAGATTCCAAAAATTGAAAGATTTCATATTCATAAGAGATTCGAAGATTCATAGTTTCAAAGATTGAATATATATATTCTATCTGTTTCCAAGTGTGTTGCTATATTTATTCAGTCAATCAGATCTCCGCAGATGCTAAATTCTGTCCTGTCGGACTCAGACTTTTCATTTACATGCAGCGCAGTCAAACTAATCCGGCAAGGGATTAAATTGTAGTGGTTCGTGAGCTTGTACGTTAAACTCATTGTTTGTGTTGCAAGAACGCCGGGTCGCCTCGCTCTCTTCTCGCTGTTGATCTTCCCCTCTCTTCTCCCCACGTGCCACTTCTGGGTTTAATCGCTGCCGTTTGCAGAGCGGAAATCTACTGAATGAACAGCATATCTGTGCTCTGGCAGGGTTCAAGCTAGGAGATTTGAGTCAGGTCAGACCTACACATGACTCAATTGACTGCATTCAGAATCCCTGCAACAAATTATCATGAGAGCCAAATTCACATAAAATATCCTGAAAATTAACGATAGTGAAATTGGTAACAAACAGTGTTTTATTTTGACATTAGCAATAGCCATTAAAGGAACCCATATCGTTCAACCACAGAGATGTATAAAATGTGTCTGCTGCCTGCGGTACATTTTTCTGTTGTGTCAGGCAGTGCTTTGGTCTGGAACTTTCTCATATTTGCTGTAATGTTGTGTCTTGGAAAATTGTTTTGAGGATGAATGTGGCTGACTGTGAACTCGCGTTCCTTCTATCCATCTTCCAATCTATTGTTCAGACCCAGTCACCTTATTAAGCTCTGGAGATTCAATGTATGACAAAGAGTCGAGGAGGAAGGAGAGAGAGAGAGAGAGAGAGAGAGAGAGAGAGAGAGAGATAGATGATGAGTATGGAGAGAGAGAGAGAGAGAGAGAGAGAGAGAGAGAGAGAGAGAGAGAGAGAGAGAGAGAGAGAGAGAGAGAGAGAGAGATGATGAGTATGGAGAGAGAGAGAAAGAGAGATGATGAGTATGGAGAGAGACATATTCATTGAGAGAGAGACTGGGTCAAGCAGGACACTTGAGCTTAACATTGACTCAGACAAGAGGATAAAGAGTAACTGGAATGACAATGAATCATTCTGTCTCTTTCTTGTTACTGTCTTGTTTCAGTTAAGTAAAGCTTTCTAGAGCACAGATGTACAGTACTGGGGGGGGTACTATTACGCTATTACGCATCTTCTGAAAGAGTACTGAATCTCTGGACCAAAACACAGGAAAAAAGAAGCAGAAACAAGCGATAGCATATGTAAGAAGATGTATATGTAAAATAATACGATCATCAACATTAAAACGCATACAAATCAAAACTGCCTGATATTACCGCATGAAATGTCGACCCATGACGAGGTACAGGACCGAGCAAACTTTGGGGGTGTTGATGGACTCAATCTACTCCATCTATGTTTTGATCATTCTTTCTGAATCTGATCTAGATGTTCTGAATTCTGATCTGATTCGCTGGCGAAAGAGTTAAGATTCTAAAGGTTTGAAGATTAATAAATGATAAAAATTAAAATGATTCATCGTTTCAAATAATCAAATGTCAATCAAATAGATTCACAGATTCCAAAGATTCTAATGATTCTAAAGCTTCATGAATTCAATGATTCTAGGGATTCATAGTTTTAAGATTCCAAATTTTAAGATTCCAAAGATGAAAATATTGTTTCAAAGATTCTAAATTCAAATTCATAGTTTGATAGATTCACAGATTCTAAACATTCTAAAGGTTCTAAAGATAAATAAATTCATAAATTCATAAATTCAGCATAGATTCAAAGATTAAACTAGATTCTAAAGATTTGTAGTTTCAAATATTCCTAGATTTTAAGATTTCAAAAATGCATAAACTGATTTATAGATTTAAATATTCATAGATTCTAGTTATACATATGCAAAACTACACGTTTTCCAAACTACAAGTTAGTTTGCCTGAATGATCGGTCGACTGTTTGATCTTAGGGAAACTGTGCATATTTAGGCTGGTTTTGGGTTCCCCTGACCCTGATCTGATGCATTTCCTAGTGTGCGTTCACACAGCTCATGTTCTTGTGTTCAAAAATAGTAGGATGGAGTGCAGTGGAATAGAACAGAATGTAGGGATATGGAGACGTGTTTTGCAAGTTAAACTATTTTTAACTTGACACACTGTCTTAAAAACTCAAGGCTTATGGTGAAAGATGGATCAAAATGTGAGTCACAAAGCTGCTGACACAATGTACGCCGAAGACAGAGAGAGAGATAGAGACAGTCTTCAGAGGACACTTGAGCTTAACATTGCATAGACACTGAACCTGTCTTTCTCTCGTTCCAGTTCACTAGGGCTTTCTAGAGCACAGATGTGTGCTGAGCTGCCATGTGTGCCCTTCCGCCCCTCTGCTCTAACATATTAATATCATATTTATATGATTTTTTTTCTGCCAGAGCGCCATGTGACTGTGGGACAGTAATTCTCACAGAGGCTGCCTGTGCCAGGATTAGATCTGCACAAAGTGGGTCAGCCTCCGCCGAGACCCAACAAAGTGTGCAGAGGAGGCAATACTCACACACATACATGCTAGCACGCTAGAGGCGTGTGAACCTGAGGGCTTGTCTCATCTTTCTCTTAGCGATAGAACTAGAGCAGATAAGGACTGAGTAGTCATGCGTTACAGATGTTTAACTTCCTTTATCAGTCAGAACGAAGAGTAAACATGGACATAAAAGCAATGGAGCTTAGCAGTTAGCATATTTGCCTGAATACATTTGTTCAGGTGACACAGGTTCATCTGACTTTCAATGGTTCCTGATTCTGTATGATTTATGGTTTTTGAAGATGAGGGCATGTCACACAACCCTTCCATGGTAGCGTCTGGCTAATTTGGTTAGCTTCTACCAGTTCACAGGTGCATTCGCATAAAATACTGTTGAAGTGGTCGCATGTTGTACGGCTGCAAAAGGAATAAAACCAAAATCATGAGATGGTTCAGTGCGACTAGCAAATCACAAAGGCTGAAAATAATAATTATTTCTAATCATATTGATAAATGATATACGGAGCCCCGCACATGTCTTGCAAAAAAAAAGTAATCGTGTGCACGATTTACTATTTCGTTCCCTCGATTTGTGCGGCATGCGCACGATTTATAAATCAAGAGGACAAAATAGTAAATCGTGCGATAAATAGAATAATAGCATACTATTTTTTATCTGCATGTCATTTGCGGGGCTCATAATGATCATACATTTTTAGTCAAATTGTGCAGCCCTACAAACAAGCACAGCAAACCGGGAACTTAAAAAAAAAAAAAATAATCAGAATCGGTTAAAAGTTTTTGCAGAAAAATCTCAATTCGATTTCCCCCCCAAAAGCATGCGGCCCTAGTCATTTGCCATCAACAACAAAAGATATGAGAAGTGTTTTATCCTCCCTTTTGATAAGTTAATTTATTTTTCTTTATTAAAATGCACATTTATATTTTTAGTTAGCTTCCTTTCATTCGCAACAGCCTTGTTTTTTTTAAAAAATTGGTTTTAAGATCAAATGCAGGCTATTACATTGTGCTATAGCACAAAAAACAGACTTAATTAAAAGCTCCTGGCTTGCACTTGCATTGTACCTGCATTATGTTACGTTATTGTGCAGTGGGATACATTCCATCTGCTAGTCGGTTTATTTTAGCAGCTCTAAACACTCGGCAGTGCCTGTCGGCTGACCATGTGGCCCGCTGCCTAGTAGTTTGTTCAGCTCCTGAAGTTTGTTGGGCAAAGGCTGGCATCCTGTCTAGCTGATGACATTAACCTCTGTAGCAGAAGAGAGAGAGATGAGAAAGTGTAGAATCTGATATTTAAACATGTGATTGTAGAAGGGTTTTTGCACTGTTTTTTTTTTTTTACGTTCATACGTGAGCCTGAGCCTTTGTGTGTGTGGACGGCTGAATGTCCATTAGCTCTGTCAGAGGTTTTATTCATAGTCTGTAATCAGCTGCTCGACTCTAATCCACTCACAAGAGTTCAGTCACTCAATGCCAGCTCACATGCAGACACACACACACACTTAAGCTCTAATTACCACTCTATTATATTATACACACAACTTATAAGTACAGGTTTTGTGGGGACCAAATTGTTCTCACATGGACATTACAATGTCCTCATGATCTGGCTTACCGTACCGTGTGTGAAGCAGCTCAGTGTCGTCAGGATTCGGGTTGTTGACATTGCTGATCTGAGATGTTCTGAGACTGATAAGCTGGGAGAGACTGGCTCAGTGACATCTCACAAACTCACACACTCCAAGATATCACACACCCATTCACAAACTGGCTATCTTACACTGCTTTGTGTGCATTTTTCTATTCTTTTGAAAGAAATTACTACTTGTATCCAACAAGGACACATTAAACTGATCAAAAGTCACGGTAAAGACATTTATAATATTTGCTAAAGAATTTTATTTCAAATCAATTCTGTTCTTTTGAACTTTCTATTCGTTAAAAAAATCCTGAAAAAAATGTATCACAGTTTCCACAAAAATATTAAGCATTTAAAATAATAATGCCCACATGCCTTCTTCTCTATTCTAAAAATTGTGTTGGATTGTACTGTGAAGGGTCATAGCACTTACATACTGTTGTCCTACTGCTAGTTTAATTGCTTCTATTGTTTCTCATTTGTAAGTCGCTTTGGATAAAAGTGTCTGCTAAATGAATACATGTAAATGTAATGCCCAAATAATAGCAGCAACTCAGCATATTCTAATGATTTCTGAAGGATCATGTGACTCTGAATGACGAGTAATGATTCAGCTTTGCCATAACAAGAAATAAAGTACATTTTAAATATATTAAAATAGGAAACAGTTATTTTCAATTGTAGTAATATTTCACAATTAATCAAAAAACAGAGCCTTGGCAAGTCTTCTTTCAAAAACATAAAAAATCAGACCCCAGAATTTTGAACATATTTGGACTCAATGGTATTATAAAAATTCAAATATTTGAAAGATTCAGAGTTTCCAAACATTATGACATTTTTAAATTTCAAAAAAGATTCTAAGTATTCTAAATATTCTGATACTTGAAAAAAATTTGTTTTTAATTCTAACAAATATTATAAAAATTATAAAAACGTCCTTAAGATTATATATATTGATATAAGACGTATAAATATATTATAAATATTGAAAACGGTGCAAAGTTTCTAATGTTCTAAAGGTTCTACTATTCTACAAACTATAATTAGAATCTTTAAAATCCTAGAATCTTTACAAGACCTCAAGTCTGGAGACACGCTGTTGTCACATTATGTAAGCTCAACACAGACCCGCTCCTTGTTAGTTACACTGTTTAGTGTAAACTGCAGTCACAGCACTCACACACAGAGGTGTTCTGCACTTCAAACTAACCAGTCACACTGACCTTAGATCAGCAGAAAGAGTTCATTTTGATGATGGAGACATTTGATGCTGAAAAAAATTAAGTTGTCTGGTCACATCCACACATTCACACTCTGAGATGTTTCTTACAAAGTTTCTAAGAAACAACTGCATACATAAACTATCTTTATCATTTATCTAAGTTAACAGGGTTTTTAAGTAATTTTGAGTAAAGGAAATTTGAGTAATTTAACTAAAATAAAGTTTTAGTTAGAACATTAATGCACTTGTTTGATCAAGGATTCATCATAATTTTATTAGTTTAAACCTTTGGTGTCATATTTCATCTGATGTCCAATCACATGTATAGTTGGACCATTCGAGTGTGCTAAAAGATCAAATATGTTACATAACATTCTGCATGCACGTGTGTGGTTTGTAGCTCTCGTGTCTGTGGAGGAACACGCCGTACAGAGAGCAGAAGAGAGGAGTTATTGTCAGAGCAGTTAAAGACACTGTTTGGACAATGCTGTCTCTCAGGACTGTCTGTCACGCTGATGCTCTGCTCTGGTTCACACAGTACATGCTCTTTCACACAGAATTCATCCTTATACTCACAAATGTTGGGTTTCAGTGTTTTATGATTTAAACTGATGATTATAATGATTTTTATACTGTACAAATTGTATATTCTATGGCCTAACTCTAAACCTACCAATCATAAACAAAAACTTTCTGCATTTTTACATAATCAAAAAACATCACTTAGTATGATTTACAAGCTATTTTCCTCATGGGACCAAAAATGTCCCCACAAGGTCAGAGATTTCTGGTATTTCCATCATTGTGGGGACATTTTGTCCCCATTGGGTTTACCAGGAACACACACACACACCACACTGAGACCAGCGTGTCAGATTTGAAGTTGCCGTTTAAATGGGAAAGTTTAAGAAGTTGGCACAGGTTAAAAAAAAAAAAAAAGTTAACTTAAAAGGCATTTTTGGGTGAACTACTTGTAAAATTAAAAGGGTTAGTAAACTAAAAAGTAATCCTAAATTTGAATATTTTTTTATTAGTAGTGGTATTATTAATGATGTTGTTGATGATGATTATTAATGATGAACTAGAACTAAAACAGAATTACTAAAACAGAACATTTTAAAATAAAATCTAATTAAAAATATGAACAAAAGCTAAAATAGTATATCAGTGATATTAAAAGAACACTGATCCAAGAACAAGTTTAGAATTCCAATCCCATGTTGCAACAACACAGTAGAAATATCCGGTTGATTTAATGTTTGCATTTGTCCTCTGGCCACTTCTGAATTTCTGTATACGCCAAAATGGACCTCCAAGAATACAGCAGCCGCATTTAACTGCCAGTCAGGTCAGCGCACTAGACCAAAACTATGAATGAGCACATTCTCGGTACTCTTCCCTTTAGAAATCGAAGGTTAAATGAAATGTTATGAATATAATATGAGTGATCTGACTGAAGGAATCTAAACTGATCCTATTATTTCAAAATGATCTCATTTAACAGAGCAAGGCCTAAACCTTCACCCATATGTGTACTCTTTTTGTGTTCACACGCACACAAGTGAAAAAGTAAAAGAGGAAGCTTGTTTTCTTGGAAGTCCACCGTGGAAAAGTACGCCACCAAAACAAACACGTCTCTTACACGGGACTTACACGCCCTCTATTACTTTTCAATCTTTTTTATGTCCCGTTCACCATGGTCTTGGTTCATGATGTTCTGTAAGACTTCCTGGGATCCTTAGTTGGCACAGAGTTGGATAGGAAAACAATGGCAGGGACATATTACTCAGAAAATCATGCCAATAGGCATAAAGCTTTAGTAAGTTCAATATTGTCTGAGGACGTACAGTGAGAGTATGTAGAAGTGCGGGAGAGGTTAAGGCTCTGTTTTATTTGTGTTTAGTTTATTTGTGTGTATTGCATTTGTCACATGTGGGCACTTCGTTGTTGGTTAAAACCCTTGACATGTTTCTTCCTCTTTTCTGCACTAATCCAATTACACTTCTCTCTGGGGATGTAAATATTTACTCCGACAACAGTTTGATTTTTAAAAATTCAGATACGAATTTCCCAGATTGCAATATTTAAAACCAATAAATGTTAATGTGGCAAATAGATTTAAGATTAAGTCTGTTATTGTCTGCCTTCCAGATATCTGGTCACTGGGTGTAATCCTCTATATGCTAGTGTGTGGACAACCACCCTTTCAGGAGGCCAACGACAGCGAGACCCTCATCATGATCATGGACTGTCGCTACACTGTGCCCAACCACGTCTCTCCAGAGTGCAAAGAGTACGTATGTCATCTGAGCTTGCACACATGAACTAATACTGTATACAGCTTTCTCCGATTTAATCCAGAAGCCTGGAGCTTATTGTGTATTTTTTTGTACAAAGCTTACTAAATTTATGCTTAAAACAAATGGGCTTAGAACATTTTTCATTTAAGACGTATTCTTCGAAAACAAGTTAGAACAATGTTATCTTGGGAATTTCACTGGAAAACATGACAAAAATACAACTCCAGAAACTCATGACAGTAGTAGGCCATTATGCAACACGTCTTGTATTATTCAGGGTCAGTTGATTTCATAGATCAATAGTCCTTTCTTCCCAAGCTGGTCCTGAAGAGTTCACTATTTCTGGAAAAACAACATAACCGAGAACATGAGCCTGGTAATACCCTTTCCAATAAGAGTTTCCATGCTGATCTGACTCGTGCCCACAAAAACAGGTTTGAGTTAAAATAGCAAGTTTTAAGATGCCATTGACAGCTTTGTGCCACTGGAACACAGGGTTGTGTTCTGTTGTGTTTTCCCCCTGAGAACTGACAGCCTCTCAAACGCCTCTCAAACAGCACTCCCTCGCACTCCAGTTTCTACCACTTTCACGCCAAACTTCATACCTATGTGTAGACCGAAGCCCATATGAACATACTGTACTTTATCTGTTTACACCTGCTTGGACCAGCCAATCACAGTTTGTGGCTCTTTAAATTACGCAAATGTTCTTGGAGGTTAGATTTAGGAGCAAGTTATGACAGACACACAGATATTGCATCCTTGGGCCAACTGATGGATACTGAGAGTAACAGGTCAAGACAACTCCCTCGTTTTGTCTCATGAGGGCTTTAACTAGATATTCCGGTTGGATTAGAAATGCTTGACTTAAGTAAGCTTCAATACACTTTTTGAATCATAATATTGTACTGCTCTTAAAAAGGTTTGGGCGTGATTTGGAATTTGAACTTGAAAGGAAATCGAGCCACAGGAATGCTTTGAAACAATACACAATTACATGATTAATTTTGACTACCGGTAATTGTGACTATTTGTTACCTCATATATAATACTTTTCCCTCAAATGAATTGTCAAAATAGTTTATATTTTAACATTAAGAACTACAAAATGTCCACCACATTTGTTCAGATAACTTAATATAATAATAATAATATATTTTTAATTATAATTTTTTTTTTTTTAAGTGTAAGTATATATTTCTCTAGGTGCCACTCTAATATTTCTTTAAATATATTTCCTGTAACAAAATTACATGTATTATTAAAAACACCTTTCTTTTCATTTCATTTGTATGTACAATTCTGCGTCCTATTAGACACCATATTTCACATTCAGGAACTTAATTATAAATCACAAATTAATCTCAGTTCACTTCTGAAAGTTACACAAGCCTGCTTTTAAGTGTGTTCACCGCAGCTCTAAAGTGACCAATCTTTACACAAGGCTGCCTTTTGTCTGTGTTATTTTTAAGTGGGTTTATTCCAGGCTGTTTGTTGTCAGAACATCCCCAAAGCAACAGCTCTCAGGCTTGAGTTTAGGTCTGAATCAGGCAATTGTGCAAGAGTGTGGGTACAAGTTTGTGTTAGACATCTGGGCTTGACTGCACAGCCAAACATAGTGACTGTGTCACATGATCTCCACCACAATCAGAAGCCTCCTTTAATGTGAAGACTTTTCTTTGAGGAGGAGAACACTTGTGTCTTTAGGCAGACTTTCATCTTGCTGTTTATCTGTAGTTTGCTTTTTTCCACCCTTCTTCCTCACGGCTATTTAAGGTCTTGAGGTTAAACACATCAAGAGACTCCACTGATGTTCAAGGGCAACGGAGCATGTGGGATTCTAAACACTTAAAAAAAAACACTTTGAAAGGGAAAACATCTCCCCCTGCTGGTCAGCTGTGTGAGATGCAGGAACGTGTGCCAGTACCGCAGTGAAATAAAACACTCAAATGCCCTGAATAAACAAGCTGGATGCAGTGCATTCACACATACACAAGCAAGCTTGGATCGCAAGTGTTCCAACCAATACCGTATTCTTTCAGTTCGCCTCACTGAAGCACCAATTCTCTGCAGGTGCTCATGAATATTAATCAGCAGAAAGATAAGCACTTCCTTTTCATTCCGTCTCCTCTGATGGCAAGATGCGCCTGTGCAATCATCGTCTGTCAGCCAGGCAGAGAATATTTATTAAGATTGCTAGAAAAGGAAAGTATGAAAATTGCAAGTAGAGTGAGGCTGAAATGAAGTGAGATGGAGGCAAGTGTGATGAAGGGTGACAAAATCAAGCCTATTTGAGATGATGGGATTTTTCTTATTTCGTTTTTTCCCCCCACAGAAGGTCATGTCTGATGTTCTCGTTCTGCGCTGGTAAAAAAGGAATAACAATCTCTCATCATTCTCTCCATCTTATTTTCTTTTTTTCCTTTCAGTTTGATTTCACGTATGCTACAGAGGGATCCTGCTAAGCGGGCGTCTCTCACAGAGATAGAGAGCCACCCTTGGTTGCAAGGTGTTGACCCTTCGCCTACCGGATACACAGCCGCCCCGCTTACCTCTCACCGCAGTTTGTTACCCGAAGAGCATGAGTTCATACTCCAGGCCATGACCAGTGGCAGCATTGCTGACCGAGATGCCATCCAGGAGTGGGTATCTCTTTATTCTTCTTGGATATTTTCTTTTGGTCGTAGTATACAGTTATATAAGTTAATAATACAAATACATTTTTGTGTGATAGTGCTTTGGAGGCAGACCAATATAACCACATCACAGCCACGTACTACTTGCTGGGAGAGCGACTCCTTCGAGAAAAGCAAGAGCAGTCAAGTCTCACTCCTGAACAAAGACATTCACAGTAAGTCCCAGTATTCTTCTGAAGTTCTGAAGGTCTTTTATCTTCTTATGTGGTGGCTTCTTAAGGTTCTTAAGGTGGAAGGTTCTTAAGATTATGTACTGAGTATTGTTATTTCCTTCCGCTACAGGAGACCCATGTCGGAGCCACTGGACTTGGTGAGCCAAGTGGCCCGGACTGATACACTAAGAGGAACACCTATGGGTCCCTTAGCGCCTCTTGTCTCTCTGTCTTCCGGCTATGTCCGACGTGGTGTGAGTGAATCTGGGGACCTGCTGGCTCCCAAACCCAACCGTCATGACAACTCCTTCAGTGACTTTTGCAGCACAGCTCCATGCTTGAGCCTCAATTTGCGCCCTCTACCTCCAGACCAACCTACTGTCAAGAGCCTTGGAGCCTTACAGCAGATCTGTGAGGAAGAAGAGGATGAGGATGATGAAAAGGAGCAGAACAAAGATGAGGTGAAGCTTGAGGTGGCACCTGGTAAACTGGGTCTGTTTCCTTCACCGGATCTATCATTGAAACCTTCTAGAATATCTTTGCAATCAGAGACTCCGAGGAGAACAGAGATGCCGTCAAGTAAGGTGATGGGAAACTGTGTAACTGTGGCCGAGGAGGAGGAGGAACTTGATGAAGGATCAGAATTCACAGAAGAGCAGAAGCCGCCTTCAGAATTAGTCTCTAACGTCTCTTCTGGCACCATAGAAAATCAGGTAGAGATGCCCTTGAAAACTGAGGCCCATGTGGAGTTCAACCACACAGAACAACCAGGTAGAGGAAGGGGCAAGGATGTTTTCACCCACCCTAGCTTGTCTTTAAATGAGCAAGAGGGAGAACAGATTCAAGATCCAAATATAGACGGACCTCCACCAGCTCCCACATTAGATGTTGTACAGTGCTGCTGGGGACAGCGTGAACCTTCAAAGGACACACTAGAAAATAACAATAATACCCTGGCCAAATCTCGACTGCTCGAGGTTGGGGTGGTGTCAACACCTTGTGGTTCCCCGAGGTCCCTGCCAAGGAACCACTGTGTGGACCTGGGTCCCGATGGGGTGGAGATGCGTAAGACTGCGGCTGAAGTCGAGAAATCTGAGGAGGTACAACCTAAACCTCAGAAAGGCCTCCAGGGAACCAGGGACACAAGTACTGACTCTGCTATTCGGGCAGATCCCAGCAAAGTCAAGAACGTGAACTTGCGAGAACGTCTGCTACAGTTCCCGCTCTGTGAGAAAGCCTTGTCCTTCAACATCCAGCCCACCTCTAAAGAGAAGCTTCTACCATTTGCACAGTACAACTGCTGCCACGTCTTGTAGAGATTGAATCGCGAGATCAAAGAACAAACTGGCATGAGAAGCCCTCAAATATCTGCAACTTACTGAACACTAAAAGAATAAGTGTGTTCTCACCTCATACTGTAACCTCAGAGGTGCTTTCCCACACAATCTACTTAATGTATATTATTATTTTCTTTCCCTACCCAGCATTCATTGCTGCTTTCCTGTAAGACAGTTAACCTTTTGGCAATGCTGTGTATATGAACACCTGTATGTACTGACACTGCTCACTATATTCTGTGTTATCTCAGAGAATTTTATTAGAAGTAGCATATGTCTTGCTAGCGTAGAAGCTTTAATTCAATAACTTGTCATTTTGCACTGTAATATCTTAACCACATTAAGAGTACCACAGAGTTTAGTGATATCACTAAACGAGTGACTGAAGACCATTCTACACAGTGACACAGAAAAAGGCTACACAAGAACATACGGTGAATCATACAGTGAATCACAATAGAGGCCATTTAGGCTCAAGGACTAGCCACTTAGGCAGTACAGAAGTCCTAACAAGTTTTTAGTCATTCATTTGGGTTGTTTTTGCCGGTGACTGTGAGGCAACGTTCTTTACTCGCAGAACTTTGAAGAAGTTGCATGCTGTGGCATTGATGAAGTTGCTAATTCTCGTGCTAGCATGTTAGCTTGCATCTTCACTGTCAGGCAGTGGGACAGGAAGCAGAACAGTTTGCCACATTGATACAGTGAACAGTGACAGTTTGGGAGCATGGTTATGAAAGCATGCTAAATGAGAACAGCTTAGCATAACATTAGCATTTTGTGAGCTGGGGGACTGACCAGGGAAAGATGCTACTGTAAGTATATCTGTGATATATTTTAAAAAAACAGAGAGGCCTCGAACAGAGATTATTCTGAGAGATTATAGCTAGAGACTTTTTGTGAAATGGACATAATGTTACACAAAAACAGAAGACTGGTCTTCCTGGAGCTGTATTTTGGAGTTTGTTTTAAAACTGCTAATTCTTGGAAATATTATGAAGCTTTTATCAAATATTAGAGAGTTATCAAGGGTTTTTTGGAAAGATGGTGACAAAGACATCATATCTTTTTTGTTTCCTTTTTTTACACAAGGAGATATGTGAGGGAGATTAAGTACATAACATTGAACATCTATTTTTGTTTAATCATTTGCCTTTGGGTACATTTTTAACATATGTTGTATGGGTATAAGCTCAAAACAAAATATCCATTTATGTACAGTGTATATATATTTTTTGAACGTTATGCTATTGGTATGATGTTGTATTTTGACCCTTTCACCGTATCCATACAAACATTTCAATCCTTCCATTTTAGATCGTATTCAATGAACGTAGTAGCGACTTTTATGACACTAGTTTGATGATCGACAAAGATCATATAGTTTCTTGTGTCATAGTTGTAAATACATTTGAAGAGCTGTATGCTAACATAAAGCTAAATTCCGTAGCTGAGCCTTGCTTAAAATGTACATTGAGAAAATCCAGCCTTCGTATGTTGCAATGGCATGAGTGAAGCTAGCGGTTACTGTTGTTTTTACCTCCTAAACAGCCTAAACACGATCACATAAACATTTAGATAGCAGGTGTGACTGTGATTACTGTTACTTTGGTACTGTAAAGGACGTCAAAGTTATTCAGTCACTTCACATGTTCGTAAGTTTCTGTGCTATACATAGTACACCTGTCACTGGTGAATTAGTTATTTTTTATCATACTGTAGTCAATGTAAATGCAAATGTCGAATTCACTTTCTTTCTTTCTTTTTTTTTGGGCAATATCTTGGACCACGAATAAGCTTGACCAAATGCACAAGAATAGATGTAATAATGTAGAAGGTGCTTTGGGGAGAGATATCGAGGGTTAAATTACATCTATGTAACGTGAAATTTGAATTCTCATTCCCATACAAAGTTTAAACTAGGAACAACCATCCTGACCTACGATGTTTTGTAAGTACAACCTTCTAAACCAATCGGATGGCAGAGCGATACACAAAAACCAAACGTGCACTATATTTTCGTAATCAGCATTTTTTTTCTTATTATTTTGATGTTACTCATTTAATTTGACATGGGTCTCCATCCTTCAAAGCATCTGTAATCACTTCACAACAGTTGGATTTTGGTTTGTCTATAGTCCCATTGACCCTTACTAAAACTATGACTGTCTCAATGAGATTAATTTATTTTTATATTTATTTATTAAAACTGATTAAACTCCGCTTGTGTCGTTGTATTATTATTTTTTTCTTTCAAAGAATTAGTGCACAAGACCACAGTGATACATGTGACTTTCTCAGTTTAAACCCATTTGAATATTTATTATTAGTTTTCTTCAAGGCCATTTACATCACTATACATTCATATGACATATTCAGTGAGGCAAGCATTGCGTGGTTATTTATACTGGTTGTAACGATCCGTTTTGATGAAATGTAAAATACAACTGAGGGTAAAAAGTTAAAATTGTCACAATATATTTACAAAAAAAAAAATGAGTAAAAGCAAATATACAAAAAGAACAGCAACCGGAAAAATACAATACCATAGTGATTGTGGTGAACTATTCTTTTAAAATCATTAATACAGCACATCATGGGTCTATGTTAACCCACTATCATAATTTATCCTGTCATAATCCTCCTTGACCATAATCATCTGTTTTCAGTAGTTTTCAAAAAGGTACCACTGACGCAAACAATTATTAACTGGCTGAAACCCTGTAAACTGTAGAAGTTATCTTTGGTAAACTGCGCCATATGGTACATTAGCAAGCTAAGTATACAGTGGCTAAGTGATGTGACTGCATGGCCAAGCACCTCCTTTTTTGTGATTGTCTCCATGGAAATAGTCCATGGTTCGTCACTCTCCCATTTTGGCCTTCGGAGGGAGTTTATCATCAACACGAGAGCTCTTGATCTTCTGAGGGAGAAAAAGTTAATGACATTTTTGGTTACGTAAACAGTCCTGAACATACATTAGATTTTAAAATAATTGGTTGGTTAATCGCATTATGCCTTTAGTCTTCATGAGCCATGAGAAACGAGATTAAATTGAGTCCTAAAGTAATAAAGACAGATAAGATTAGCGTTCTGTCGGCTTTATTAACTAATATTGGGAAAAGGATTGCTGAAAATGACAGGCATGATTGTAATAACTTACAGCTACACTTTGTTCTCACCTTTGTATGTAGACAAAAACTTGAAATGTAATATACATTGTTAAACAATGTAGCAGAATGCTAAAATGCTAACCGTTAGCAAAAGTGGTACCTGTTTCTTAAGCGCTTGCATGGAGTGATACTCGATTCGTTCTCTCTCGATTCGGACCCAATCCGGTTCATCGGGGATCATGAAGGCCAAAATCATCTTCACCATGATCAGGACGTGCTAGAACAAAACAGCATAATAAAACAATAAAGACACAGCATTCATTCACAAACAGAGCTTTTGAAAACAGCAGCCACCTCAGATAAGTGCTTTCAAGCCCATCTGGGAAGTTCATAATTACAATTTGGGAAGTCATAAACACGAGTCAACTCACTTTAATCAGAGCATGTTGATGTACCTTTTCTACATAAAAAATTGTCTTGCACATCAGGTGTGTTTTTGCTTTTTTGTGTTTTTATTTAATTCATGAAGGTGCTGTAAACTGAATCTTTATAAATATATTATAAATGTACAATATGGTTGTATTATGTACATGCAAATTTACTGTAAACAACAGACACTGCATCCATATCTACAGCATCCACCATGTTTTCTCACAGCACAGCTCCAATTCGTTATGACTTTGTGTCTCGTAAATGCGATCTTTCCAAAATGACTTGAACTTAATCAAATTCCTTTAAAGAAATAGTTCACCCAAAAATTACAATTTGGTCACTTTTAACCCTCAGGTTATTCCAACCCCATATGTGGTAGACACTACTAGACAAAAGGCAAATTTTGACATTGTCAAAGAAATTTGAACTTTTTTTGGTCCTTTTTGGAGCTTGTGGTCACTATTTACATTTTTTGATAAATTATTCCTTCGACTCTTTCCGAGGCTGTACCAAAATCTCCTCTAACCTCCACAATGATGGCGATGACTAGAATTTGGCTGCTGCTGAGGCCGGCTTCCTGTGTGAGTTCCTTCACACGTGGGGAGAGAAGCAACAGCCAGCAGTTAGACACGACCGAGATGAAGCTCAGCACCTCAAACGCCAGCTGTAAACAAGACAAAGACACACACATTAGGACTCCTGAACGCATTTAAAACATCCTTATATGAAGTGCAGATTTCTGACCTGCCATACTCCCATGTTGGCCACAGGGGCAGAGAAGGGCTTGTTGAAGAGCTTGCAGAGCTTGTAGGCATCTGTGCGGATCTCTGTGAGGTTGTTGAGCAGCAACAGAGGGGCAGTGAGAGGATAGACGCAAGAGAAAAGACTCAAGTAGCCAAACTGAACAAGCAGCTCGATGTACTCGGCAAACAGCCCCTTAAGAGGAACAAAATTGAGGATTTAAGAAAAATACAATTCTTGTATTCTTGATATTTGAGAATATTTGATTGCTGCTCACTGGGAAAGCTGGTAGGCTGCCTTGAGCCTGGAGATGGTCCACCTCTGGATCATCTTCCTTCAGGTTCCTGTCTGCAGATGTGAGGAAACGGTCCACCAGGAAAGGAACCACCACCTCAGTGAACTGATTCACTACCTGGGTCACGATGAGAAGAGAGGCCAGTCTCTGTGGACCAAATCAAGGAAATCGTGTTAAGAAGATGTTAATGTTGTGAAGATTATATGCGAGAGTAAGGAAATCCTCACCTTGCGCAGTAGAGGCATGTCCTCTTTGAAGAAGGCAATGTGGAACAACACAGCAAAGTTATTGAAAAAGGTGAACTGAATGAGAAAGAGAGACAGACAAGGCAAATGGGACATTTTCTTTTAGTCCTAAAGAAAATTCTGGTCTTTGAGGTATGTACAGACTACATCTCAGAGATGGAAGGAAATCAAGATGGGGAGTTGGAAAAAAGAAGATCAAATGGATGTGACAAAACTTCTTCTTAACCTTTATTTAACTAGGAAAGTCACATTGAGGTTACAAACCTCTTTTACAAGTATACAACTATACTCACCACAAGGACTTTGGTCGTATGGTGATAGTCAAAAGATGATTCCTCCCTATGATTTTCTGAAAGGAGAGAGTGTTAGTTAAGTTTTGTGTTTCTCAACATTAAAACCAGTTTTCCTGTCCTTTTCCATAATCCTGATTACCTGATTCTGTTAACTGCAGGGCCACGTTACGATATATATTCCCCAGCACATTGGTGTAGACTATATGGGCTATAGAAGGGATATATAGCAAGGGTAAAGTGAAGTATGATCCAGATCCTTTGTGCCAGTTTGAGACCAGGCGCTCACAGAAATAGAAGCCTGCCATCCCCATGACCACCAGACCCAAAAACACCCCAACCACCGGAACTGAGACCAGACCAATCCTAAGCCTCCTCTTCCAATCGGGAAACAGCGGCTCCTGTCTGCCTGTGACCGGATTGATGCCGAGCTCTCCATGGAAACCCGGTCGGGGCTCTTGGAATTGTTCGGCTAAATTGAAAGTGCCCCAGCGATAGGATAAGGCCGCACTCCTCCTCTTCCACAGCTCCATGAATATCGTGGACCACAGCATGCTGAAGACTGCCTGCACCATGTAGGAGCTGACTGAAGGCTGGTCATCGAAGTCCTTCAGTGCTCGCTCGCTGTCGGTTTTATTCCCACTGGAGAAGTTTGCACTTGGGACGAAAAAGGTGATGAAGAGGCCCAGAATGGCTGGAGGAAACAACGACAAAGTGTAGTAGTCCAAGAAGCTGAAATAATAGGCTATAGTGCCACCAAAATAAGCATGGATGGAGTCTGTAGAGAGAGAGAAAGAGAGAATTATTAGTGTTATTGTAATAGAAAAATCCATCGTTTGGTGATTATCTGTGCTAGTAAAGTCTCTACACGCATCTTCATGTTCCTTAACAAAAAACAGATTTACTCCAAACAGAACAGAGGCAAACAAAAGACATGGTAGTAAAAACAAAAACCATGTGCTTCCACAGCTGATCACACAGGAAGTACACATATAGATATTAAATAACCATATATTTAAACTACAAATATGAATTAAAAATAAAATATTATTAAGTTACAATATTAAGTTAACTACAACCAAAGCTAAAATTAAGAGGCTTAAGTTAATCTAAGCATCTCATGGCTTTGCACCATAACAGGATATGTAAATACATGCAAATATTATACACACATATAACATTATTACTTCATTTTAATATTTTCATATTCATTAGTAGCCTATTTATATAATTATATAATACATTTATGAGTTTTAGTCAAATTACTTCATAAAGTTTGATTATGCCCATTAAAATGGATTAAATGGTCCTGGACAAAAGATAATTGTGTATTATTTAAACACTGGATGGGTAGAAAAAGATTAGTTATGTGATGTGGATGTGTGTGTTTGTACCTAAAGGCTGCCCCCACAGACTCTTCTGAGAGTACCACTGCTTCCCCAGAGCCGTCAGAAGCTTCGGCTCATGAAGAGGAGTGACGTTACGGATCACGCCTGCTTTCTCCAGCTTCTGTACTGCAGCACAGAGAGAGAAAGGGATGAAGGACGGACAGACGGACAGACGGACAGACGGACAGACAGACAGACAGACAGACAGACAGACAGACAGACAGACAGACAGACAGACAGACAGACAGACAGATAGATAGATAGATAGATAGATAGATAGATAGATAGATAGATAGATAGATAGATAGATAGATAGATAGATAGATAGAGCTGCATGCAGTGACTAAGCAGTTCAGAGAGAGAGGAGAGTGGAGCCTGCTGGCGACTCATGGAACTGCATGTTATGAATATAAAACTAGCACACTGTATACTGTACACTGTATAATGTCCGTTGTTTTATTAAAGTATAGTGTGCAAAACAATATGTGAGCTTAAGTGTTTCAAATGAAGTCATTGGATATAAAAAGAGTTCATTCTATTTTGTGTAAGAATGTTGCAATTTTTAGCAGTCCGATCAAATAATGAGCCAATCACAGGCTGCATCCGAAATACTTACTTCCTTACTATACAGTAGGTGAAAAAGATTCTTTACTATCCCATGAGGCCACGTGAGATGATTTATGAATGACGGTGAAGCGACGCAACTGTCGCTGTTAGGTCACACGAAAATTACAACTTGTTATACTATACATTCAACATTCATACTATATATAACGCTTTAGTGCTCGCCAAGTAAGTACTTAATAATACGTACAAAGAGTATGCGATTTCGGACGCAGTTGTGTGCACTGCATTGTGGAATGTTGTATACTACACAGACACCCTCTTCTACAGAAAACATGTATAGTATACTGTACACACTACAACACAGTATACGGCAGGCTGCAAAAATTATTATGATAGTAGGCTATGCTAATCGTAACACCGCCAGATGAAAATAAATGTGATCATCTTTACATTTTTTATTGTATTTTATGCACAACTGTCAAACCCAACATTTTATCATTCCAAGAAGGTGAAAAATATACACATGCATACACATACACATAGGCTACATACTCACAGATGCTCACTCTGGCTTTCAACTTCCCCTTGGGTGTTGGGATTCCTGGGATTCGCTGGTCCTCCATGGCTCTCATGGAATCCAATTCATATTTGACTATGTACTGCCTCTCTGCCAGCGTCAGGAACTTCTGCATGTCATCTGCAGAGTGAAATAACGAATTTTTGGTATAATAACAGTAGCCAGATGCTAATGTTTACATGCCAATACAGACACTAAAATAATATCAAAATAAAATACATAGTTAAAAGTATTCACCAGTGAAGAACATATCCTACTTATAGAGCAGAGTAGAAATGTGCAAATTGAGATGGAGGTGTGTGTCCTCACCAATGTTGCGAAAGTTGTCGCGGTCATCAAAGGAGAAGGCCGTCATGTTGTCATCTTGATAGGTTTTGCAGAGGCCAAGGTCCTCAGTCACCCTAAGAAGGGTACATCGAGGGGCAGCCACAACTATCATGTCCCCTTTCATGTCCTCTCCGGGGTGAACTAACAGTTGAGCCCCTACAACAAAAGGTTGAGTTATAAAAGTTATTTTTATATTTGTATTATTAGCCTATTATTATTACTATAGCCTATAGGAAATAATCAACGAAGGGCCCTTGAATTCCCAGCAAACACAGAACGTTCCCCAAACGTTACTATCAGGTTCCAATTTGGTTATTTTTTGAGAACCAAATCATAACGCTCTGGCACGTTCTTTTTAGGTTTTATTTTTAGCAACCATAAAAAAGACTTTCCCAGAACGCGTTATAATGATCCGATAAATCCAACTGTAGGCCGATGGCTAAAAATATTAAGCCAGGGTTAAGCACAGTGTGAAAAGCACAAAAATATAAATTTGTGGGTTTGTTTGTTTTCATTTACTTCGCGCCTCTGATCTCCACGCGCTTCTCCAGCACGCGCTTTCTACTGTATTCAGTCAACAGAAAACCGCGCACTCGTGTAATTTAGCGGTAGCCTATCGTTTTAGTTCCTGACTCTCAGTCGTTTATCGGGAACGGACCAAAATAAGCATGTCCCGCTAAACTGTGCAATTCAGTGGTAAGAAATAAATAGCCTATGGTGTCCTAATTAAAGTTTAATAATTGTTTATACGTTTTTAATGTCTGTGAATAATTTCATATTTTAAAAAGATTGTGTTGAAGTTATTTTGTGCTGAAGAAAATTCTGGTTGCCTAGCCTACCCCGTGAAATAGGCCATAGTAAATCTTACATATGGACCAAATTAATCTTATTTAATCTTTCATGTTTGTTGAGCTCGGATTATTTCTATTAAGCAATAGATATCAAGCCGACAAGATATGGTTTACTGTTTCTTCCATACCGCTTTTTTAAGGCCTATACGTCGCGAGCGTGTGCTGGATGATTGATAACGTAGGCTACAACCATAGACAGTAGGCTACAACAGGGTGATATCAGAGTTATTCTAACGGAACGTTAAAATACCCTTAGAATAACGTTAGGGGAATGTTGTAGCTAAGAGGCCAAACTTTAGGGGAACATTCGAATAGCCTTTTACAAACAAAAACTAACGTTCTGGGAACCAAAAATTGGGTTAGGCTATTAGAAATAAATGCACACCCGAGGTGGTAATGCGGTTGTGAATCGTTTGTTAGTTTTTTGGGGGGGTTTTTGTCCTTAAAACTCGTGTTTTTTAGGACTAATTTCTTAAGCATCTTTTCCATAGCTAATTTCAAAAGGTAATTTTAGAGCTTGTAACAGAGGTGTGAGCCATTGATATGCAGTTATTGGAGATTGATTGATTGATTGATTGATTGATTGAGTCTGTGTCTCTCAACATTGTTCGGCCTCTCTACTCAAACTCTCAAAGCAAAGTTAAGTTTAACTGTTTCCAAAACAGTGCTGATACCACATCGATACTGAGAAATATAATGTAGTTTTGTAGATGTGAAACTGTAGGCCAGCGCTGACAACATGTTTCTGTGCGTGTGAATATGAAAAAGTGTTCTTCTCACCTCCAGCCATCACAGGTGCAGATATCATGGACATGATCCACTGTTTGGTTAAGGGCTGGACACTCTCAGCCAGCTGGATCAGAACCAAAGGCTCTATATTGCTGGAGATACAGCAGGGACAACTGACCCGGGACCAGGAGCTGGGCCCTGTCACCTTGGTCAGGCTTGAAAATTCCCCTTGAGGTTCCTTCTGGGACGTCATGATGTCCTTGCGGAACTGTAAACCATGAGAGAGTAAGTCTGTTTTTATTTTTATTTTCGAAGTATCTCACTGTGTTCTCCATTTTACTGTATATTAGTCAGCATTTTCTAAGAGTCGAGCACAAAAAAAAGAGCCTGAAACTTATTATTAATTATTACAATGAATTATAATATTATTTTTAAAACTAGCCTAAACTATAATATTATTATTAAATATTATAATAGTAAATATAACAATTTATAGATAAATATTTGTTTGTTGAGAAAAGAACAGTTTGCTGAGTGTGAAAGTTATATATTTAAAAATATATTTAAAAACTCAGATTTTAGTGAATTTGCTATTTAATAAACATATTTAAGTTAAATTGTTTTAATTAGATTTAAAATGTATAATATATTTTGATTCATAAAAATACATGTATTATATTTAAAATGTGTACAATTTAAGAATAAATATAAAATAAATATTGTGTCATCAAAATACTTAAATCGTTTTTTTTTACATTAAAGTACATATTGATCAAATAATTTTAGGAAAAGTATGACATAGTTGTGTCATTTTAATTGTTAGATATAATCAAAAAGGTTAAACACAATTTTAAGGGGGTATACCGACATTTATTTGAGTTACTTTTCTAATTTATATCATATAGTTAATCAAACATTTCTAATAGTTTCACAACAAAACCACAAGATTTGTCGCTCTAATGCTTTAAAAACATCTTGAGCCAAAGTGCTCATAAAGAATGTCTATAAAGATTAAACAATTATTACACCTGAGCCAAGAGATTAAAGTCGAAACTATGGCTATAACAGTCTAATAAAGAGGCATACATCTACAGTTCATTCAAATCACCTCCAGTAAATGCAAACACGTGAGAGTGCATGAGCTAGCAGATATCTGGCTACCCAAAAGCCTAGACAACAGACAAGCTTAAACCAAACCAAACAAAACAAAACATCTTTTCACAGTGTGTAGGCTACTAAATGTACTAAACTACATGATTCTAGAAAAAAGTAGCATTACTTAATATCCACTGTCTGCAGCCTTTGTTTACAATGCCAAAATGGCAAAAGTTGTACGCTCAAGAGTGAAACTGAAAAAATAAACAGGAAGAGAGCAAGTTACAGAATGAGAGGGTACAGAAAAGGCAATGGAAAGGAGACAGTTCTGCAGGATACCTGTCAACGGCAGGACCTTCTCTCCGAGCGCTTGCAGTGTGTGTTGTTGATGTTCACACCCCCTCCAGTGTGCTGTTTAAAACCAACTGAAGTGTGAAAACTCACACGCAGACACTGAAACACAAAACACTTCGAGGATGGGTTGTTGACCACACTCACCCTGTTCAGAGCCAATCCATTCGCTGGTTTACTAGGAGAGATCAGGAATGCAGCAGAACGTTTCTCACTTTCTCCTCCCAGCTATTAGGGTGTGGAGGGACATTTTCAATTTTTTCTGATGGTGACTGCATTACTGCTGTCCATGTGCACATCTGGGTCCTATTGCCTGCCATGTTTGTTTTTGAAAATAGCATGTTGCTAGTCTGTTGGATACTTTAAATGTATCATAGAAAATATGACCAATACGCACAATGCACAGTGTATTATATGAGCATGTGCAGTGGACTACAAGGAGTAATTTAGTTTCAAATTTTTCTAATTTATTTTTCTAATTTGTAATACATTATATTACAAAGTATTTTACATTATAAATATTATATTACAAACTTTTTACATACTATATATTATAATTCACCAGCAAAACTAAAATTAAGTTGTGGTAATTTTCTATTTAATTTTACTTTCAGTTAAAAAAAAAAGATTTTACTTTAATTTTTCAGTCTTTTTTGTTTTAGTATTTTATAACAATTATAAAATAACAAATTTAACTGATATAATTTAATATAAATTATACAATTTAAATGATTTTAAAATATACATTATTGTCACATGTGCTCTGTGTCTGTCCTTGGACTTTTATGTTGAAGTGTTTCCTGTGCTTTATTTTGTACTTTCGTACTTATGTTATTCCTTTTTGATCATTTTCTATTTCATTTTTGTTTTCATTAACACTAGTCACTCACTACTTATAGGTGAATTGAATTTCATAATTGGTCAACTTTACACAGTCATTGAACTGAACTAAATGAATACTGAACTAACTTCAGCTGAACAATAACACTTGTCTTCTTAGAGCTGCTCTATAATTGAATTCTGTTTGCACAATTGATCATTATTTTCCTTTTATTACTGCAAAGCTGCTTTGAAACAATATTTATTGTATAAAGCACTATAAATAAAGGTGACTTGACTAGCATATGCACTGTAAAATCTTCATTAATTCACTTTCGTTTTAAAGCAAAAGTTAACCAAATGACACAGTAGTGACATGACAAAATGAGTACACTCAAGTATCAGACAGTGTTCATTGTATTACACCACTGAAAACGCAGAGTGGGTGGAGACATAAGACTGGAGGAACAGGATTGTTGGCTTTGTAAATAGATTCATGCAAATGATCAGAACAGCTAACAGTCGGCAACTCTTTCTGTTCATGAACAAAGCTGTATATGGCGTAGCTCAGTGGGAGTTTGCATGTTCTCCCTTCGCTGTCTGATTGAGTTTCCTCCGGTTCCCCCACAATCCAAAAAACATGCAGTAGGTGCTTTGGAGTCGCTAAATTGTCTGTAGGTGTGAATACGTGTGTGAGTCCCAAGAGATGGTCCTCACTGCAGAACACGAAATCCAGGGTTACATATCCAGGGTTATCCACCTTACATATACCTAAACCCACCCCTCTCCACCCCCTGATCCCTAAACCCACCTCTAAACCTACCAATCTCCACCCCTTAGATCTGGATCCAACTCCGCCCCCTGGATCTCATGTACTGCAGGTGCTACTCAGTCCCAAGCCATAATGGGGAGGGTTGGGGAAAGACCTGGCAACCTACCCCGGATAATGATCAGCAACAAAATGGACATAGACAGCGTATGGCGTGGGATGGCCCATAGAATCACCAATACACACACACACACACACACACACACAAAAGTATGGGATTCAGTAAGTTTTTAAAGAGAAGCCATTTAGTTCAACAAGGACATGTTAAATAGATCAAAAGTGACAGTAAAAACATGTTACAAAAATTCCATTTCAAATAAATGCTGTTCTTTTGAACTTAATATTCATTAAAGAATCCTCAAAATAGATCACAGCTCCTGCAAACATATTAAGCAGCTCAACATTATGTGGAAATGTTTCTTGAGCATCAAATCAGCATTTAGAATGATTTCAGAAGGATCATGTGACACGTGAAGACTGGAGTAATGATGCTGAAAATTATAAATTACAATACTTTAAAAAACAATTTTAAATTGTAAAAAGTTTTCATTATATTACTGGTTTTACTGTATTTTTGATCAAATAAATGCAGCATTGGTGAGCAGAAGAGACTTCTTTCAAAAACATTACAAATCAAATCCAAACTTAATATAACGCATTTTTACTTTCAGGATATTACGTTGAAAATAACTTTGACATTATGTTAAAAAAAAATACAAGAAAAATCTAATGGCTAATAAACAATTCAAGTAAAAACACCACCAGATTTCCTCAGAAATATACATACGTTTATTTACAAATACAATTGCATTTGCATCGAAATTTTAAAATCCAAAATAAAAATACATAGTAGTAAACAGATTTATTAGAGGCATTTGTAGCTAAAACAATTTGTCTGAATTAAAAGCTCCCATTGTGATTACAAGTCAACAGATGAGTATATATCTCTCTGCTAACTTGCTTCAACTGAAAGCATGCTCCTATGACATGGGATCTGTCCATGTAAGCTCAGGAGGGCGTCACAGTTACAAAATAATCAAAATTCATTACAATGGCCAGTTGTATTTTATTAGTTTCGCTGCGCCATTCAATCACGGTATGAAGAAAAGCCCTATTAAAATGTCCTTCCATGACTCTTGGCTGAAACGTCAAATAAATTATGCGATCCGATTGGTTAGGAAGGAGAAGGAAGGTAGGGAAGGCACATCGGGATCATTTTTCCTTACATATATCATATATATTTAATCTTCATCTTCATATATAAATTCAAGAACAAACCAGGATAAGGTGGCCTCTTACCAAGAAATTAGGGAATCGATGAACGTACCGTCACTGAAGCATTAATTACACTCAAAATGACTGTATGAAGATGAGTTAAATGTGGCAACAGCTTTTTCTGGGAAATGTCCCATTATTCCAACATCATTAAACAGTGTCGAGACAAAGGCAGGGGTTAAAACGAGCAGGGAAACAATACAAAAGTGTCCGAAATCTGCCGCGTGAACGGATGAGAGATCAGCCGAGGATGTTCTCGCTCTCCTGACGCCTGGTCAGATGCAACAGATCGTCACACCAGATGGAATGGTTGCGCCGGCTAGATCTACAATGACGACAGAGGATTTCTATAGATCCTCCACCCTACGACAGCTACGTACGGCTGGCAACCCTCACCGACAGGAGAGGCCCGTGCACCCCGCTTCATGCCCTCACCACCAGTTCAAAGTGCCTAATCGTCCCCATGTGTTAGTCAGGAGAACCGAAAGCCAACTTCAATCCTCAATAACTTAATATCTCACTGGATATGTAACATATTACTCGAGGAGCAGCTACTTGTGACATCCTCCGGATCACGATATTAGTACGTCAATTGGCAAAAGAAACACCTCAAAGTGGGTGAGACGTGACAGAAAAACAAGATGACCAGAGCAGCATGAAACATCATAATGAGGGCGGAGCTAAGTTTTGACAGACAGCTGGGGGAAACATCAACACTGAGAAGAATTAAAGCATCTGAGACTTTCCTGAGTTTTCCTTAATGGCAATGGCTCATGTGGCCACCTAAAGGACTTCCTTCTGCTTGCCTTCAGCATCTTAACACTACGACTAAGAACTCATTTCCACTCGCACCTTCACACACCGTCTCACACTTACCGGCCCCTGTCTATACCTCTCCTAACATTACATGGATGGGAAAAAACGGAGTTTGATATTGTGGTGCCCCTAATAAAGACATTTACAGATTTCATCCAACGCTTGATTCATCAGTACATTCATACACATTATATAAATATTTATATAGTTTGACATTCTGTGATTCTCTATGTTTCAGGCACTCCCCCTTCTCAGAAAATTGATGATGATGATGATGATGAAGAACCTATGACTATGGCTGGTAGCAGCAGCAGGGTAAGACACTGTATCTAACATGGTGGCAGAAGGAGAATGCAGAAGGGAGAGGCTTATGGGAGTTTGTTGGGGCATTTTGATTTGGTCATTGTGGCAAAAAAGAGATCTTCTAAAACGTCTGCTCTGGGATGACTGTGTTGAAGGGGTGGTCCCAGAATCTGGTGGTGATTCCAAAACCTGGAAGAAATTCAGAATAAACGGAAGCTTTTAAAAAGGAGATAAAACAGTTTAAAAAAGCAGGTTAAAATTTAATAAATAAATAAAATTACATATTTTAAAATATAAAATGTTACATTAATATGAAATATTATAGAATAAATATTGAGTCTTTCCCCACCAGCGTTTAAAAAAAAAGAAGATTCTATACTCTTTCAGAAGATGCATAATAGCGCCCCCTACCGTATAACAGTGAAAATATGGACAGCAGTCACTGGCGGGGAAAGAGTTAATCTATTTATTAATATTAGACGTCATAGCCCTGAGGACTTCTGAACCTTTTTTACAAACAACCTGGATGGCTCACTTGAAATCTTATATATCTTATAAAGGAAATATTACTTTAATAAAAAAGAATATATGTTTGATTTTTTAGAACTAAATCTTTGTCGTTATGTTTATAGTTATCGTCCTTGGTGTGAATAGGCCTTTAATATTTAAAATGTAAAAGTATTATTTAAAATTGATTTAATATAACAGGTCGTAACTTGCATAAAATACAGCCACTTTATCCACTATTTTTTAGAAAGATGCTCTAATGCCTGATGCCTCAAAATATTACGTCCTCACCTGCCCTTTGGTGTTCAAAGTGGTGTTTGACATGGTATGCTTTCAGCCCATACAAGTAGGAGTCTTTGCGTGGCGAGCCGTAGTGCAGGTAGTAGTGGATCATGTCGTAGACCACGTATCCACAGAGACCCCCAACAAACAGGGAGGTTCCCAATCCCTCAGACATCAGCTGCATGAGTATCAGGTAAAATGCGCCAGCGGCGATGGCGGCCAGACTCGGAGGAAACACCAGTCGAGAGCCGTCGAAAGGAGACTGATGGGTAAGAAAAGAGAGTTTGGTTGGTTTCATCAATAACCCCTTTCACACATACAGCCTTTACTGGTAAATTACCGGTAAGAGATCATGTGTGAACAGGACCTTTTCAGAAGATACTAGTAAAGTTGTAATATTACCAGTAAATTACCGTTATGATGCTGTGAGTGAAAAAAGAATGAAGATTCTTTGAGCATGTACGAAGTCAGAACCCGCTGGCAGTCTGCTTTGGCCAATCATAAAGTTATTATGGAGATGACACATTTACTGGGTGCTGTTTACAGTAAGCTCCGCTGCTTTTCTTTTTCGCCGCTAGTTTTTCTACAGTATGTTAATATGCGCTAGATGGACATCTTTCAGAAAATAAGCATTCTGTGTGATCATCTTCTTACAACTGTCACTCAGAATTTTGGTGCTGGTATGTGAATGGTCAGTAAAAAGCCATGTGTGAACAGGATATTTGTGTATTTACCGGTTAATTCATTCTAACGGTAATTTTATTCTACCGTAATTTTAACGGTAATTTACTGGGATTACTGCTCAATGAATTTGAAATGAATCTCAGGTATTGAAAAAATGAACACACCTTGTGGTGCTGACCGTGCAACAGGAAGTGCAGCGTGATGAGGTAATAATTGTGGGCGGGTGGGCGCATGTGGAAGACGAAGCGATGGATGCAGTACTCGACAAACGACCACAGAAACATACCAAGCATGAAGATGAACGGAAAGCTGTACTTGTGGACCAGAATGGAGTAGTCTAAAAAATAATAAATAAAAGTATAAAACATATATACATTAGGACATGTTGGGCAAAATAACAATCCTTCAAAATTGTGATTACACTTTTTTTTTTTTAGACATTCTACTAGCTATACATAACTTTGCAAAGAGTGTTAGTAGACTGTTAGGTTAGGGTTAGTACAATAGTTGACCCGTAGTTGCAAAGTTAGTAGAATGACGGTTGTCTGTTAGAGAACCATGAAAATAAAAAGTTAGCAGATTTAAGACAGTCTACTAATATTCTAATGAGAGTTAGTTGACATGTAGTTGCAAAGTTATAGTTAGCAGAATGTCTAAAGTAGACTATCAAAATAAAGTGTTTTTGTTTAGTGAAATAAAGCTTAAATAAAATGGATTAAAAACCTAAACTTAATCACATTTATTCAGTTTTTTCATTTAGAGTTTAAAAGTAGTCCAAAGTCACTAAATCTCAAACTGAAATCTAAATTAATTAAAGAAAAAAAATGGCTAAAACTAATAATAAAAAACGATTCTATAATAGTATATAAATAATACTGCTGTGAGTAAATTAAGTAAGTGTGCCTTAAAACACACTTTCCACACACCTGTTGTAATGCACAGTCTTGTCCTCTCTTGTGCCAATAGTGTGTAGCAGTACCAGCTCAGATAGATAACCAGAGGCATCCATACAATTGGCACCATGTACCTGCAAACACACATCTGTTAATTAACCAGCACACACATGGCGTAGCAGCTCACGTAGCACAATACGATTACTAATCTACAATGAGTAAGCAAAAACAAGAAGACAGATGTAATAAATCCTGTTATTTGATCTCTCTTACCATGAAGTCTTTGTGTTGGCCTCGAAAAAGTCATTTCCGAACAGTCTGATTGGTCGGTCCACGGGCTGATGGACCCATGTGTCATATTTCTCTCTGAGGTATCCGACCTGCCAGGCCAGTGGCTTCCGCCAGTCCACCAGATCCTGTATGGACAATGAAATAAATCCAATTATTATTTCAATTGATAACAGTGCTATATTAGTATTATTTATATGTTATATAAGTACAACATGTTCCTGGATCAACATCTTTGTTGATTCTGCTGGAACAACATTCCAAATCAACCAATCAGATTTGAAGGACAAGTTTACAGTTTATGACAAGTTTAGGCTTACGACCAGAGGGTTGTTCCATAAAACAAGATTAGAATACAAGCCAGGCTTATTTTGGTTAGTCAGACTTATTGTAGGTTGATTCTGTTTCATAAAGCAAACTTTAAAAATTTCAAACTCAGTTACTCTGGCAACTTATGAAACTAGCCTGGTCCAGGGCAGGCTAACTGTCATGCTAAGCCTCAGTTGTTACACAGATCCTCTAACACTGACCAATAGGAACACGATGATGTTACCACTGACACTCTCTCATACCATTATTGGACTTTATTAACCAGTATCAGTCCAAAAATATATATACAGTAAAGAAAATCGACTTAAATAAGGCTACAATGATAAATGAGACAATATAGACCTACACACGTGTTAAATTGTATATTAAATATTTATGTTAACATTGTTTATATATATATATATATATATATACACACACACACACACATACACAATATATATATATATATATATATATATATATATATATATATATATATATATATATATATATATCCTACAGGTTTTCTTTTCTTACTGGCTGAATGTTTTATGCCCAAGATTTAATTAAATAGTTTTAAAGATTTATTTTATTTATTTATTTATTTCTCTCTGGTTTTATTTGGCAGCTGTAGTACATTTGTATGGTTAGTAGAAGAACATTACAATATTAAATAAAATAAAAAAGCTTAATAAAGCAGAAGTTAAAAATCACAAAATATTCAATAAATAATTAAATAATTACAAAAGCACAGACTACATTTTAACTGGTAAGATGAATCTGAGCTTAGTAGGCTAGTTGGCTATATTAGCCTACACTTGATTTACCCCATTATAGTCCCTTTACAGTTATTTCTATCATAAAAATACACTAAATTGTAGTTTCTAAATAAGGCACATCTAACGTCCAACAACTAATATATAATATATATATTATATATATATAGGCTATATATATTATGTACTTTATTATGTCTTTCAATTCAAACACATTTAACACAATTATACAAATGGACCTTTAAAGACATAATAATTTCCCCCAATACATCTTATTTTTCCTTGTACTTTTTTTCTTTTGTGATAATACCCACCAACACATGGCCTAAAAACACACATAATTAGAACAATAACCAAGTTAGACACTTTTACATGAAAAAAGGGGGGAAATTAAACATTCACATATTTATATCAAACTCTTATAATGACACACAATTCCTAATAAGTTATTCAAGTAATATTATTTAAATATTAAATAAGTAAATAGATAAAATAACTAGAATAAAAGAGAGGGAAGGTTATTTAGTCAATGTAGGCTAATATAGGCTACCTATTCCTTTATTTTATGGAATATTCTTTGATTTTAGAGTTTGCACATATCTTTTCAAATAAATACATTTGCTCTTAATTTCATGTTATCCTCTCCATAATGTACTGTATAAACTAAATCTAACCAAAGAAGCAAAATGTATATTAGTCAGAATTATTGCGTTCCTAATTTGGCGCGCATGCGTGCAGCTGCGCTCGTTCAATGTGAAGTTTAGCCGCAAAATGGAAATATTTGCACGACTTTCTAAGATTTACAGATGGAGAATGTTCCTGTGAAATGTAAGTTTTGCAAACACCATGTCTCAAACGCATAAAACGTACTCGGTTACTTACGTAACCTCGGTTCTCTCTAGAAGAGGGAACGAGTACTGCGTACTGAAAGTACGCACCGGGTAAAGTCTCTTTGCTCGAGATACTGAAGCCAAAATTTATCCTTAAATTTCCATATCTTGTAAACGCAGTGCAGCAGCAGTCAGACCTAGAGCGGGCAATCTAGCGCGCTCATTGGCTGCTCCGCGGCAACTGCTGCAGCCTACCACTGAGCCCCTGGCGTGACGTCACGCCCAATGAGGGCGCTCCGCGCCCTCACGCGGCCAAGCCCGCCAAAATGGGAGTGGCTTAGCGTATATAAGGGGCAGTTCAGGCTGCTAACACTCGATTTTGATCACTGAAGCGAAATGAGCTCGAAGCGCGACACGGCAGGGAACGCAGTACTCGTTCCCTCTTCTAGAGAGAACCGAGGTTACGTAAGTAACCGAGTACGTTCTCTTACGAGAGGTTCTCTCGTACTGCGTACTGAAAGTACGCACCGGGAACCCCTTGTAAACGCCGTGTGCGCTTAAGCAGTCACTATATGAATCCCAGGGGGGAACGCCCCGGGGGACATGGATAAGTGAAATTTAGGTGGCCAACAGAGTGGGCTCGCACCTGTACATAAGCACTATATGAGGGGATATACATACAGAGCGGCACTGCCGGTCTTATATTTGAACAATCTACCCTTGTAGCGCAGGTCACAAGTGAGTCGCTAGGACTTTTTTTTTTTTTTTTTTTTTTTTCAGACTGAAAGGAGTCTAGCCTGCAAGGCGGGGACTTCTAGGTTGTAGAACCTAACAAATGTAGACGGGGAGGCCCAGCCTGCCGCCGTACAAATGTCATGAATAGAAATCCCGCTGGACCAAGCCCACGACGAGGCCATGCCTCTGGTGGAATGAGCCCTAACGCCCAAGGGGCATTGCAGGTCTTTTGACGCGTAAGCCGCAGCAATAGCGTCCACTATCCATCTGGATAGGCTGTGTTTCGAGGCGGCGAGACCTTTGGTGCGCCCACCGAACGAAACAAAAAGCTGCTCCGAGCGCCTGAAGGCGGCGGAGCGCGTGACGTAAATTCTCAGTGCTCTGACAGGACAAAGGAGGTTCGTATCGACCTCGTTGTCTGATGCCGGCAAAGCTGAGAGCGAAATGATCTGTGCTCTGAACGGGGTACCGATCGCTTTGGGGACATAACCATGTCTCGGTTTAAGGATGACTTTAGAGTCATTAGGTCCAAACTCGAGGCACGTAGCACTCGCAGAGAGCGCGTGCAAGTCACCCACACGTTTAACTGATGCAAGAGCGATCAGAAACACGGTTTTGAGCGCGAGGTACTTCAAATCCACAGAGTGAAGCGGTTCGAAGGGATGTGCTTTCAGGGCCTCTAGGACCAGGGAAAGATCCCAGAAAGGAACCGAGGGGGGCCGTGGGGGATTCATCCTCCTGGCTCCTCTAAGGAAGCGGATGATGAGCTCATTCCTTCCTATCGCCTGGCCGAGCGTCGACTCGGCGAACGCTGCGATGGCCGCGACATATACTTTGAGCGTGGAGGGGGACCTGCCCCTTTCCAACATCTCTTGAAGGAAGCAAAGCACCCACGAGACTCCGCACGTTTGAGGCTGTAAGCCCTTGTCCGTGCACCATTTAGTAAACACCGACCATTTAGACGCATAAAGCCGCCTGGTAGAGGGGGCTCTAGATTGCGTGATCGTGTTCACGACCCCTTCTGGCAAAACAACGGGTACCCATTGATTATCCATGCATGCAGAGACCATAGCTCTGGATGAGGATGCCAAATCGATCCGCCGGCTTGGGAAAGGAGGTCTTTCCTCACCGGGATCGGCCATGGGGGAGTCTGACAGCCGCACCAACTCCGAGAACCATGTCTGGTTCTCCCATCGGGGGGCTATGAGGAGCACCGAGTGACGCATTTCCCTGATTCTCTTGATTACTTGTGGTAACAATGAGACCGGAGGGAACGCGTATAACGGGCATCTGGGCCATGTCTGGGCCAGAGCGTCCTCGTTCTTTGAAAAGAACCTTAGGCAATGGGCGTTGTCTGTCGACGCGAATAGGTCGACTTCCGCCTTGCCGAAGCGGTGCCACAATAACTGGACTGACTGAGGGTACAGGGACCATTCCCCGAGGGGAACGTTGTTCCTGGACAGTCTGTCCGGTCCGTCGTTCAGGCGTCCTGGCACATGCGTGGCTCTGAGCGAGCGCACGTGGTGCTGAGCCCAGACGAGGAGGCGTTCGCCAGATCGCAGAGTGCCCTGGATCTGACACCGCCCTGGCGGTTCACGTACGATACCACAGACATGTTGTCCGTTCGAACCAGTACGTGGTGGCCCCGCAGAAAAGGGAGGAAGTGTTTCACAGTGTACTCGACCGCTATCATCTCCAGACAGTTTATATGGAGGAGCTTCTCCGTGTCTGACCATAGGCCAAAGACCGGTCTGCCCTCGAATATCCCGCCCCAACCGAGGTTGGAAGCGTCCGTCGAGATAACTTTTCGGTACGAGACAGTTCCCATCATAACTCCCCGCTGATACCAGTCGGTCACAAGCCAGGGCTGCAGAGCTGAAACACAGCTCTGAGTCACTCTGATTCGGTAACCGCCGGAAGCCCACGCTCGGTGGTGTACACGAGCGTTGAGCCATCGTTGCAGGGGGCGCATACGCAATAGACCTAGCCGGAGCACTGCTGCGGCTGAGGCCATAAAGCCCAGCAATCTCTGAAACGTTTTCAGGGGAAACACTTTGTCTTTCTGGAAAGATGCGGCCAAACGCTGAACACGGCGCGCGCGCTGTGTTGACAAGCGAGCCGTCATTGCCACTGAGTCGAGCTGTATTCCCAGAAAGGAAGCTGACTGACGGGGCAGCAGTGAGCTCTTGGTCCAATTGACCGTGAGACCCAGGTTTTCCAGATGACTGAGTAGCACAGCTCTGTGAGACACAAGTTCCGCCTCTGATTGTGCTAAAATCAGCCAATCGTCCAGATAGTTCAATATTCGCATCCCCTGACACCTCAGGGGAGCGAGCGCCGCGTCCATGCACTTCGTAAATGTACGGGGTGCTAAAGACAGGCCGAACGGCAGGACGGTGTACTGATATACCTGACCGTCGAAGGCGAATCTCAAGAATGGCCTGTGACGGGGTATGATCTGAATCTGAAAGTACGCGTCTTTCAGATCGAGAGAAATGAACCAGTCCCTCGGGCGAATTTGCGCGAGGATTTGTCTGGTCGTGATCATTTTGAACGGTCTTTTCATAAGAGCTTTGTTCAAATGTCTCAGATCTAATATAGGTCTGAGCGCTCCGTCCTTCTTGGGCACGAGAAAATAACGGCTGTAAAAGCCTGACTCGCTCATAGAAGGACGTACTGGCTCTATCGCCCCCTTGCATAACAGTTTTGCTATTTCTGCGCGAAGTAGGTGTGCTACTTCTGGGTTCACGCTCGTCACTGTACGGGCTCGGAAGCGCGGGGGACGGCGAGCGAACTGCAGTGTATAGCCCTGTCTTACAACATTCAGCACCCATTCTGACACGCCCGGGATCGCTTCCCATGCTTTCGCACGCATAGCTAGGGGCAGAATGGTCTCCGTGTTCTGAGCGCCGCACTGCGCGGGCTCAAGAAACTGAAACGGAGGTATCAGCGCGGCGCGCGCGCCCTCGTTGGCTGAGTAATGCTGCTCGCTGACGGCAGCATCCTGCTGTTTCACATTCAGTAGCTCGGTCGCTAGGGACGGAGAACAATTTGTGGCGCGAACAGCGGTGCGCGTGAGCGGTGTTGGGGGTACAGTGTTTGTTAGTAAGCGTGAGCGCTCACAGGGCTCACATTCACAACACAGCCGGTTATACAATGGTATCCGCGTTCCGATCGCCGCACTGCGCGGGGTCGAGAGACTGTAGCGGAGGTATCAGCGAGGCGCGCGCGCGCGCTCTCGATGTCTGAATAAGGTGGCTCGCTGACAGCGGCAGCCGGCTGCATTACACCTAATGACTCGATCGCTTTGGACGGAGAACATTATGTGGCGAGAACAGCGGGGCGCGTGAGCGGCGCCGGGGTTACAGTGTTTATCAGTAAGTGTGAGTGCTCGTGAGCGCTCACATGGCTTACGCTGACAACACAGCCGGTTATACAATGGTATCCGCGTTCCGATCGCCGCACTGCGCGGGGGTCGAGAAACTGTAGCGGAGGTATCAGCGAGGCGCGCGCTCTCGATGTCTGTATAGGGCGGCCGGCTGTTTCACATTCAATGACTCGGCCGCTTTGGACGGAGAACATTTTGTGGCGCGAACAGCAAAGCGCGTGAGCGGCGTTAGCTTACAGTGTGTATCAGTAAGTGTGAGTGCTCGTAAGCAGTCACAGGGCTTACGTTCACAACACGGCCGGTAAACAAAGGTCTCCGCGTTCCGATCGCCGCACTGCGTGGGGTCGAGAAACTGTAGCGGAGGTATCAGCGAGGCGCGCGCGCTCTCGATGTCTGTATAGAGCTGGTAAGTCCCGCCCCCTCCGTAAAACCCCGCTGGACCTCAAAGTTGAAAAAGCGTCAATGCAAGTGAATGGGAGAAAATAATTATTTTCTGGTCCCGTTTGAATTGTGCCATGAATGTGAACATATGTTGTCTGTGAATTTTTTATATAATCTTTCATGTTACAAGTTTGACAGTATATGGTATGATTCGTCGGCTAGCAGTTGTGGAAAAGACATAACGAGAAAGACTACATGTCGCCTATGTGACGTCACCCCATAAAGTTGACTTACCCGTGGTTTTCGCCAACCTCAACGATTTTGTCCTCTCCCTGAAAGAAGGTGGTGAAGTGCACCAAAGACACAGCCATGTCTAGCGGGATCCGTGAGCTAGAGCCGTGTGCTAGTGGTGTTGACGTTTCAAACGCGTCGAAAGCAGCGAAGAGTTGTAGTCCACAAAGTGCTCTCACACAAAGTCTACCCGTATCAAACTTCTACCCGCTAAATTGTCGCATTCTTCACACGAAAGATTATATAAAAAATTCACAGACAACATATGTTCACATTCATGGCACAATTCAAACGGGACCAGAAAATAATTATTTTCTCCCATTCACTTGCATTGACGTTTTTTCAACTTTGAGGTCCAGCGGGGTTTTCGGAAGGGGCGGGACTTACCAGCTCTATAGGGCGGCCGGCTGCATTACACACCCAATGATTCGATCGCTTTGTACGGAATCATTCTGTGGCGAGAACGGCGGGGCGCGTGAGCGGCGCCGGGCTGCAGCATTATCAGTGAGTGTGAGTGCTCGTGAACGGTCACAGGGCTTACGTTCACAACACGACTGTTAAAGCTTTCGCCCCCTGGAATAACTGTGTAACAGAGCGGGCAGTGAGTAGGTGTGGGCACTGTAACGTGGGCACATATCCTACGTCTAACACTCGAGCGGCGCGTGCCCGCTTATGTGAGTGGGCTCTGTGACAGTGAGGGACACCGGGGGGGATCGTGCTTATGTGTAGGGTGAACACAGTGGCGTGGGCACATTTTCTACACTTGAAAACACCGTCGGCGTGAGCCGGAAAAACAGACATTACACTCTTTATGAGATTTATCTGGGTCGCCGTGGAAACGGCGTCTGTGTGCAGGCGAGCGGGTTAAGCAACTGGCTCGTTGGCTGCGGTATACACTACTGCAGTAGCCTTAGCTAAGGGGACTGGCAGAGCGGGTAACGTTAGGTTTGATGGCGGTCCGGCCGCGGCGGGACTCGCGCATCTTCTCCTCCGTGCGGCTGCTAGGAGGACTTCGCGGCTCAGGTTTCAACGCGATCTTGGGCCGGGGTCCCCGGGGGGGAGGCGGCTTGTGGCGGCTGTCAGAGCGCGATCTGTCGTCGCTGCGAAGAAGGTCCGTTGCAGGCCTTAGCGGGAGGGCAGACCTTGAGCGCCATCTTGCGGATGGCGGGCAGAAGTGCGCTGCGACCGCTTCTTCACTGGGGGAATTTGTATCCCAAAAGCAGCCATCATCGATGGTTCTCCGTCCACCTCATCCCCTGAGGCGACAGCAGTGAGGGCCGAGGCCGGCAGCTGCGTGTCGGGGGGGGGGGGGTCTCTGGGGGCGGCACTTCTGTTGCGCGGCCCGCCGAAGACAGCCGGAGTGACATCTTCAGCGTCGAACGCGGCAAGTCGAGCCCGCAGGGTCGACATTGGCAGTTCCTCGCAGTGAACGCAGCCTCTCGAAGACAGAGCGAGGGCTGCGTGGTCCTGTCTCAGGCGGAGAGCGCAGAAGATGGCGGTCTCCGTCGCTGAGCGGGAAAAACGAGGCATTTTGAAACAAACACCTCGTGCTCTTTTAGACACGTGCGTTGCAGCGGCGAACGCACGGAGAGGAAAATACATTATATCATAGACATAAAAAGGATATGACGCCGGATAGCGTAGCTGGCACGGACGGCTGAAGGTGGCGAAGACGGCCGGCTTCCTCAGGCGCTGTCCTAAGCTGGCTGGTCGCTGGATTCGACGGCGGCGGCTTCTCTCGGAGGTCAGCGTAGCGTAGAGCGTCGCTGAAGAGATTAAAATCGAGTGTTAGCAGCCTGAACTGCCCCTTATATACGCTAAGCCACTCCCATTTTGGCGGGCTTGGCCGCGTGAGGGCGCGGAGCGCCCTCATTGGGCGTGACGTCACGCCAGGGGCTCAGTGGTAGGCTGCAGCAGTTGCCGCGGAGCAGCCAATGAGCGCGCTAGATTGCCCGCTCTAGGTCTGACTGCTGCTGCACTGCGTTTACAAGATATGGAAATTTAAGGATAAATTTTGGCTTCAATATCTCGAGCAAAGAGACTTTACCCGGTGCGTACTTTCAGTACGCAGTACGAGAGAACCTCTCGTAAGAGAACAGCACAAAATATATGCCGTTTGATGGTGGATCGATTTGATGATCGACCTCTAGGGTCACACGCAGTTATCTTAGACTATAAACCTGCAAATTAGTGGGATTGCGTGCACTTGAATTACCTTTTATGAAACCACTTTAGCCCCAATTTATTTGTTAGGTTCATTCAAATCGGGTTTTGGAGTTTAATCCCCGCTTTTCTTAGCGTCTTTTATGGAACAACCCTCAGGGTTAGATGCTTCCATGTCGGATTTCCCTCTGATTTTGTCGTTTTGTGAACATGTCTCACTTGGCAAAATCACGATGACTGTTATAGTTTTAGCTTTTATTTTTATATATTCAGTTTTCGTTTTAAATCAAAATTGTAATCATATAGCATATGTGCTTTTGTCATTTCTATCCATTTATATATTTCTATTTAGATTTAATTAGTTTTTTTTTTACATTCTTATCCGTATTACTTTTAGTTATTTATTACAAGTTGCCAAGCAACATTTCTAATCTAATGTTTGCTGATTGATCATATTTCAAAATAAAACAAGATTTTCTGGAAAGTTAACAGAGTTCAGAAGGTATTTGCGAAGCAGGAATGTTGTCTATTAGTTTGCTGAATCATTTGACTTGTTTATGTTGCGAACTTTGACCAAATGCTTTTCCTACTTTCTCCACTAGGGGTCCCTATAAGAGTATAAAGCAAGTGTGTAAGACGCCATATTCGCCAAAGAGCGGCAAATCACCAGTCACCAAGATTCAAACAAAGACAGGACACTAGGCCTTTAACTCAAGGACTGAACCTGAGGTGATAGAAACATATTTATGTATCTTTCAATAAAATGTAAGTTATAAAACAGTATAGGCTAACATTAGTCATGCGCATATTAACAACTCTCCAGTGTAATACAGGATCCCGCTAGGTACAACTAGTCATAAAGTACAAAAGGTCATCGCATTTCAATTATGTTATCTAGGGGCCGCTTAAAAAAAATAGCTTTATCATAGCTCTGGTTCAGTCGGTGTCATTTCTAGTTATTATTGCGTGACAGAATACCAAGTAAGACTTCACATAACCACCCACTTTATTTACCGACTATTTAGGCTACTGCTTGCATTTGAGAAATGAGGACAGACAAAGTATTCAGGTTTAATTCTAGGAAATGTCTGTCACACCATAAATAGGTGCACATGTTAGGACAAAATAACACCCTTTTCTTCATAGCAACACTGGAATGAATGAGAGTGCAGCAATAAACCAGAGCCGAGACCACATGATTCCTGATATAATGAACCCAGAAATCTGGTCCGGACTGGTTGCCTATCCGGTCTGATTTACAAGTTTCATTACGCCATTAATTATGGTTTTGGTTGTTATGCCTTAGCCTGATGCACAGGTTATGTTTGGTCTGTAGTGTAACAGCTGAGGCTGAAGAATGAGTAAGCAAGAATATATACACTTACAATACAATATACGGTAATTAATAGGTGAATCTCATTAAGAAATGTTCAGGTGGGGCACATTTTACTGTGTGCGTGTGTGTGTGTGGTGTAAAATGTATCTTAAAACAGAATAAAATCTCATTCACATTGCTGTAATTGAGGAAAAAAGAACATTTGTGAAATATAGCTCATGTATAAGTCATGACAAATTTTATATAAATATAAGTATATTTTAATACATTTGTATCATTTATAATATATCATTTTCCTTCATTTCTTTAAGCTAAACACTTTTTTCTTCAGATTTTCTGAATACTACTGAATAAGGAAATGGTTCTCCATTAGCACTGGTCACTGTTCACACGTATGCAGGTATTTATAACTACAAGTTATAATGAATGGTACAGCGTGGTTCTGCAAAAGGGGGTCAGTGTTCTCTAGATCGCTGACCCCATCTGTCACATTCAGGGGGGTTGGACCAAACAATCGATGCTTGTGAAAGTCCTGCATGCCTCTGATAGAGGACACAGGACATTCACACACAAACAGAGAGAGTGAGGGAAGTACATACACACTAGCATTTTCATATATCATTTCATTGTCAGCAAAGTACAAAAGTGTTTTTGCTTTCATCCGCCTTGCGCCATCGTTCAAACACAGGAGGAGGAAGCCTTCGAGGGATAGTTCACCCAAAAATGTAAATGATCCCATGATTTACTCACCCTCAAGCCATTCTAGGTGTATATGACCATCTTCTTTGAGACGAACACAATCAGAGATAGATTTAAAAAATATCCTGGCTCTTCCTTGATTTATAATGGGAGTGAATGGGGGGTGAGATTTTGAAGCCCCAAAAAAATGCACCCATCCATCATAACAGTAATCCATACAGCTCTTTTTGGGGCTTCAAAATCTCACTAACATTATAAAGCTTGGAAGAGCCAGGATATTTTTAAATATAACTCTGTGTTCGTCTGAAAGAATATGGTCATTTACACCTTGGATGGCTTGAGGGTGTGTACTGTAAATCATGGTATAATTTAAATATTTTTGGGTGAACTACTAACCCTTATAATCGCTGTACAAGAAAGAGCAAAAGAAAGTCACCTGCTCTGTTAGGGTTTCACACTGTCGTTGCAAGTGAAAAGAGGAATGGTTGTTTGCGGTTTCCTGTCATATGAACTAAAGCTTCACTTCCAGATGTCAAGCAGACAAGTGCGTGGTACAGCGATTAAACGACTGTTTACACACATCGATCAGATGCGTTTCCCATGGCCCGTTCAAACAGGACGTGTTGCACTGCAGTGCAAAATATTAACAAGGATAAAACTAAAGTTAGAAAAAAAAATCTAGATAACCTTAGCTGTGACTTAACTTAAAGCTTGTATTTTAATCAGTAATATGTCATGTTGCATTTCACTTTTGAATACCGTTTCTTCGTTGACTTTGCTGCATTTATTGATGGCTGATTCTTCTTCTTCTTCTGTGGTGCTTTCTGGGATCTTCTTCCTCAGTCTTAGAGTCTAGAACAGAAGAACAGAAACATTTCAGATAAACTCTAATGATCATGTTAAATGAGATGAGATTCATTCGTGTTCAATTTGTGTTAGGAATTTGTTTGTATTCCTATATATTTGATTCATGGCCTGACTCTGAGATAAAACAACCTGTCTGACAACAGAGGCAAATGACGAGTTGAAGCAGGTGCCATTTGAGTGGTCATGTGATATCAACATGGTGGGCACCACAAAGTGACCTGCTTCCATAGACAGTATATAAACTGGACACAGCGTTTAAATAGGTTTCAACGGAGAGAAGTGAAGTCAATTAGAAGCACTCACTTCCTGATCGCCAGGCGAACTGCGCAGGCTCAAACTGAGCTTGACGACGTAGATGTGACGTGAGCAACCTGTAGGTCTTCTAGTTGCTGTGCCGAGAGAAATCTGAATCATTCCCTTCCGAATCTCGCAGAGACGGAGAGCGTGAGTATTAGCTGTCCATGAGCTAGCAGAGGGAGCAACTTTATCACTCTCTATGGGCTTCTCCCTTGACTTTATGCCTCCACGTCCCCCGATTGCTTGCGAGCTTCTCTGCCTGTCCATACGGTAATTTCTCGACTTGTGCGACAGAGTCGCGCGGTTATGGCGCGATCGTTAGCCTATTTTTACAAAAACTGCTTCTACGGGGCCATAACGTAAGATACAAGGTAATGGAGCCTTTTATACATTTTCGTGTTTCTTAAGAAATAAACAATGGACAAACGGTGTCTTTAAACGCCTCAGATGTAAAGTTATTCGCTGTCAAAGTGACGCCAAAATGAATGGGAGTCAATGGAATGCTAACAGCAGGTGGGGGTCCGCTAGCCAATGGCGGCGCCCGGGGAAGCTTCAGTGTCTTCCGGAAAACTGCCCCCCTGCCTGCTTCATGTAAAAGAAAATAACTTTTATTAGGCTAATAATGATGATATGACTTTAATTACCAAGTAAACATTTAATGTTAATAATAAGTTATCAAAACTCTCACTGCTCTTAGTTTACTTCTTTGTTCTTTATTACGGACTTACTTGAATAACTATTTGAAAAGCTTGAAGCAATATTTAAGTCACTGAGAAATACTTGAAGACTTCATTCTATTGTTTTAATTGACTGTCAATAAACATACATAATTAACGGTTTAAATTAAGTGTGTTCAGTTCAAAAGCAATAATAGTTTTTAAAAACGAATAGTTTTTTATGTGGTATCAAAATTGCAAAATATTTATTGTACAAGTTGACAAATTATATAGTAAAGTCAGACCTGATGTTATTGAAATATATTAAATCAATAAAATGAATAACCAGCAAAAACAAAACATTAAATACTGCCAATAAAATAAAATGTAACAATCAGAGACAGTGTACTATAATAGTACACTATAATCATCCCCTTGATCCTTCATCCCCAAGTTGCTACAGGCCTATTTCAAAACTCTCTTTTCTCTCTAAGATATTAGAAAAAGTTGTTTCCTCCCAGTTACAGGCCTATTTAACAGCACATAACCTCTATGAGCCTTTCCAGTCTGGCTTTCTTCCGTTACACAGTACTGAAACAGCCCTGGTTAAGGTTCTTAACTATCTCCTCCAAGCTTCTGATTCTGGCGCTCTTAGCACTCTCCTTCTGTTAGACCTCAGCTCAGCTTTTGACACTGAAATACTCTTGTCACGGCTTTCAGCAATTGGAATTACTGGCACATCCTTTGACTGGTTTTCCTCTTATTTGACCGGGAGGCAACAATTTGTTATATACCAGAAGCACAAATCATCCACCAAATCCATCGATTCTGGTGTACCTCAAGGTTCTGTCTTGGGCCCTCTTCTTTTCACTATTTATATGTTACCAATTGAACAAATAATCAAACGCTATGGGTTTAACTTCCATTGTTATGCTGATGACATTTAAATTTATTTTATCACACCTCCCACCTCAGTGTTTACTCCGCCTACATTAACAACTTGCTTCAAGGAACTCGAGCTTTGGCTGGAGGCAAATTACCTCCATATGCTTTTTTCAAATTATATAAAAACGCTTTACAAATAAATGTGAATTTAATTGAATTGAACTATGGGAGCCAGGTCTTTCAGTGTTGTGGAGTGCTCTTCCTCAAGACATTCGTCAAGCATCCTAACTTCTCTCCTTCAAAAACAAATATTCTCTGAATATTACTCTTCAGCTCTTAGTCTGTAAATTGTACCTTGTTATGGAAATGTTATTTGTTTGAAACCCTCTTTGGATGTACCTCTAACCTAACTTTGTAAGCGCCCTCTGTATATTACCTTTCAGCCCAAAGTGTATACTTTATCGTTGATGTTTATTTGGTTCTGTTCCTTAAACCCATCTTTGGAAAGGCGCTATATAAAAAAAATATTATTATACAAATACAAAATCCCTTGTAAGTTGGATATGCTGTTTTTCAGAAATCTAACTCAATAAAATGCCAACAAAACACAAAATAAAAGTCCCTTACAAGTCAAAGCTGCTGTTTTTCAGAGAACCAAATCAATAAATACATTTAAAACCTAAAGATTAAGAGACGTTGTACTACAATAAGACATTCAAATGTGACAATATAAATTCCAACAATTTGACGCAGACGTGATTAGACTTTTTTCCACATATAAAACACACCAACCCTCACTGTCATCATACAACCACACAAAGTACACCACGCCTTATTCACGTGGTTCACACATCACAGTACACATTACGTCATGCCTCAACCCACAGGACGCAAGGGCCACTCGTATCTCCATAGGGTCACAAACACACCCTTCACATACTGTATGGCTTGGATGGTGGGACAGGTGAAATATTAAACAGATCTTGCATCGAACCATACCATTCTAAATGTTAAAAAGGTGATTAACCCTGCCCTCCTTCACACCTGCTCTCCCTCTCTCTCTCACACACACACGTTTTATGAGGACTCTCCAAACAATGATTTTATGTACAAACTTTGCATTCTATCCCCTAACCCTTACAGAAAACATGCAGCTTTTTTTTTTTTCCATTTTCAAAAAATTATTTAGAATGATTTTAACTCATGGAAACCAAAAGTTTGTCCCCAGAACGTCAAAAAGACCTGGACCATACACACACACACACACACACACACACACACGTGTGTTTTATGGGGATTCTCCATTTTATACAGTACAAACTATATTCCATCCCCTACCCATCACAGAAAGCTTCCTGCTTTTTCACTTTTTCAAAAAACATAATTTAGAATGATTTCTAAGTGGTTTTCCTCATGGGGACCAAAAAAAATTTCCCCCACGAGGACATTTTGTCCCCAGAACATTGGGATTCCCAGGACCACACACACATCTCCATGGCAACCTAACCCTAGCCATATGATCATACTACTGTACCAGAAGGTGTTTAACATGCCATAGAAGTTGATGGTTGAAGTGTTGCTGTTTGTGAAATTGTGCGTGACTAAGGCCTCCTGGGTGTGTACAATTTAAGCGGCACAAACTTACTCAGAGGTGACATGGTATTGGATGATATTTATTCAATTGTACTCAGACCTATATGAAATTTCAATAAGTTTCATACAATTCGTTTATAAAATATGCATATGCAAATGTTTTGAGCTACCAGTAAGAACATTCAAATTTACTCTGATTCTCATTGGAAACTATCCACAATAAATGTGAAAATTGGTGTGAAATTTAAAATGTATTCTGTCACTAAAATGAGAATGAAAATGAGGGATTCATTAGATTTGAGCGCTGTGGCATGGGAATTCTCCATCAGTGAGTTCACTTTACAGGGTCAGGTGCTTTGATGGAGTAATTGTGCAGTTTAATGTGCTTGAGAGATGTTTTTCCCCAGTGCAGTACTTATTTTATTGATGCAGTCTTATCTGGCAATGTTGTAAATACAAAGTCATTTGGGAATTTCTATTTTGCAAAACACCTTGTCCTAACAGCAAGTGATATTTTTTAAAGTTTTGAATCACTAGCACAAGTAATGATATTTGTATTAGAAGAATAACAGTAAAAGTTTAGGGTTGGTAAAATTTGTTGCTGTTTTTTTATGCTCACCAAGGTGAAATTTATATGACCAAACATGCAGTGAAAACGTTAATATTACGAAATATTATTACAATTAAAAAATAACTGTTTTCTACTTTAATATATTTTAAAATGTAATTTATTCCTGTGATGCAAAGCTGAATTTTCAGCATCATTACTCCAGTCTTGAGTGTCACATGATCCTTCAGAAATCATTCTAATATGCTGATTTGCTGCTCAAACATTTTTTTTTATTATTATTATCAACATTGAAAAAAAAAATTGAGGAATATTTTTGAGGAAACCATGATACATGTTTTTCAGGATTCTTTGATGAATAGAAAATTCAAAACATTATAAATGTATTTACTGTCACTGTTGATTAATTAATGAATGTGTCCTTGCTGAAAAAAAAGGTTTAATTTAAAAGTAAAAGTACTTATTTTTAATTTTTAAAAAATTATTGAAATAAATTGTAGTTTTGAACAGTAGTGTCCACACATATTGAATATTGAAAGTGGGCTCCTTGCAGATACAAACTAAATCACATTCTTCTCATGGTGAGCAAAGCAGAAAGAGCAAAACAGACGTGCCTGACCAGATATTCCAGATGACTGTGGATCCAAACATCACAAACATGCAAACTCATCTTACAATACATTTTTGTTGACACTGACACGCGCTAAAGCTTAGAATCAGTCCATTTTGTTATTGTCACACGTAATTCACTGTAATGCTTAACTTACAGCCTAGCAAAACTCTTATACAACAATTTTATAAAAATACAGCACCATATCAAGTGGAAATTTAGTTTTATTGCACCCTAGATACACTTAGCACACAGTATGCATACGTGCCTGCTGGGGTGTTTTACTGTTTACAAAGAGCCACGCCAATCATTAGTCTAGAAATACACACAAACCAAATGCAAAAAGAGGATTGGGGAATTTTACCACTTGAGGGATTAAACTCCATCAGTTGTCATAGTGACATTAAATCGAGGGACATGTAGAAAGCAAATATGTAAAATGACATTAATCTGATTTTGTTTTACACCATGAAGAAACATTCACACACACAGAAATTAACACTTAACCAGTGCCAATAGGACAATACACAAGAGATTGTATCCAGAAACAAACAATTGTCGTTATAGATACGGTCACTATCGTAGCACTGAAGTCACTGAAAAAACTTGCAAGACAGGCCTTTCACACAATACAAACCAGATCAGAAAGCACAGGTCACATGAAACGATTCAATCTGGCATGCAGCACATGCATGTTGACATCTTGATTACATGCTTTCAAGTGAACAATACGTAAACATCCAAGTACCAAACTTAGAAACTGTCAAAAAGACAGCATTATCTGATCTTTATCAACTTTATGACTAGCAGGTTTCCTGAACACGACTCTCAATAACACTTTACGTGGCGTTTTTGAGTTCATGGTCAAAGAGGCACCGCAAATTGACTGTGAATGACAGCAAATCATTTGCCTTTATAGCTCAAAATAGTTTTGTATTAGTGGGTGTGATACGAGATGTGTACTGCCCTTTTGTCGAGGTGCTGAAGCGAGAACCGGCTGAAGAAGCCTTTAGGAAAAGCAGGGCAAGATGTAGCTTGGAAAAGTCCTTAAGAAGGACTTATCTAAGGGTTATAAGGAAGGAAATTAAAATGAAACCGTAAAAGCTTGGGTGGGGTAAGGCCGATTAGGTCCTAGTTACAAAGTATGAGACTTGGAATATATGGTTAGAGCAAGTTGCAAATGTTCAGAGGAGATGGCAGCTGTAGGGTTGGTTAAGGTTAATGGTCCCATAACTCAGACGGCTGGTTGGGGGGTCTATCAAAGTTCTCTGATCTGTGGTGCAGAAGATGGTTTGAGCTCAACAGGACTGCAGGGTAAAGAGGCTTCAAAGGGATTGTCTACAGCTCATTCTGCGAAAATGCTGCCAAGGATAAGGTTGCTATTGGACTCCAAATAAACACAGTAGTTGACAGTCCATGGACGATTTCAATCAACATTAAGATTTTTTAGGTGTATGTGAAATTTAAGAAAATTGGGCATATTTTTATAGCTATTCTTAAACATTCCATTAATAATTCATTCTAAAAGGTCCAGTGACATGAATTAAAATTAAGGAAAAAAATGTATAATATAATTTTTATACATACATCTGATTTTTACTGGATGGAAGGTTACATTACATTGTGTCCAAGTGGGTGAATATGGCTTAGCATGTGGATAAGTATTAGTAAGCAATGCCTGTAAAAGTTGTTAAAGGCGACTTCCATGGTCAGAGGACTGGAATGGATAAACCTAAACTTGGCCATGTATCCAGAGCGTTGTATTGTCTTTATATTTAGTCAGACCACTTTATCCATACAACAAAACCACAACACAGAGACTCCCCTCACCATTGAAATTCTGAGAAAGAAAAAAAAGATCACCACAAAACTTCACCACTTCCTATTTACATTTGTATGGTCTATTCCTTTGTTATATTTCTTCACAGTTAATTAACCCTAAACAAACTTCTGCAATCAAATCATGCATTCATGATCCCCTCTTGGTAAAAGCACACAACGCAACCCACCACCTATCGTGAGTACCATTCTACATTATATCTTATTACTGTAAAAGGGTGCTTAGTTACAGAAGAGAGACTTTCCAATTGTCCTTTGGGGAATATCTCATTGAGAGAAATTTGGATGAGGTTAGTATTCCTTTGTAGTGGTTACAGAGGGTTTTTAATGGTCGATGTGGATGTCTAGACAGCACAAATGTATTGCAGAGTCCTTGTTGTTATGAAAGAAGAAATAAAAAGAGGAAGTATAAAAACCCGGATGTTGTCATTTTCAACATTCAGTGAAAGCACTGTGTGACTATGTCTGAAGCTCTGCCTGATGACCAGCAGAGTGGAATGTATGAAAATACAGACATAAGTCATTACACCTAGATGGCATTATTTTCCGGTGTGGTATGCAAATATCCAATTGACTACTATCCAAGTAACAACAGCTGCACTGGCAGATATAAAATCAAGTGACAGCATAGTTTTCAGGGTTACCCTATATTTGGGCTTGGCCGACTGTGGAGCATGAAGTTCTTTCAAATCCTATCTATCCAGACGGATCCAGATATAACGGATCAACAGGATTCCATGGATGCAGGCATATCCTTCTACGTTTTTTGGTGAGATTCGAAACTAGATGCGTGGCAAATAAAGTCATCAATGAGATTTGAGACAGTGGTGAAATGCAGAAAATGCATGTTAAGGGCAAGAAGAAGGAGGCTGGCGTGGACTGGCATGGGGGCTAAAAGAATTCCTCTGGGAGAACAATAAGGCTTCTTTATGGAGCAGTAAGAATCCGGGACACTGAATGAGAGAGACGCACATACATACAGAAAGAGTTACGAGAACAAAAGCTTGAAGGACAGAGGAAGAGGGCTCAGGCTGGCACAATCCGAACAGTGGCAGTGTGTGGAATGGTGTTGGGGCGGCTGCAAGAGTACGGCTGGGGGTTGAGAGCCTCAGATACATACATTCAAAAGGGCACCAAGGCCATCAGAATAACCTAACCAAACCTTAATTAGCTTAACCCTGTACTGAGTCACTCCCAGTCAATAGTAATTCTTATCAATTTGCAAACCCACCACATTCCCCAGATAGAGATGTACTGTACAGGAACAAATGTGACCACATACCAACTAATGAAAAAACACACCCATTTTGTTCTCGGTAAGTGAACAGGAGCAAATTGCATACATTTGGAATGGTTAAAAATCAGTTTAGCATTAACAAATGTGTGGGAAGAGAGAAATTGAGAATGTTTGGTATGAATTATCTTTGTAAAAGCATAGATGCTAGTTTGGATGCTTCCACCTGAGTGATTGTTCCTCTAATGCTTGTACAAACGAGATGTTTGTTTATGTATCATTGACTGGCTAAGTCTGTGGTTTTTCCGAGAATGGTTTCAAGTAGAATAAAGTGCTACGGTCAAAATTCACATTGACATCGACTGACATTTTTGGGGTCTATTTAGATCAGGTTTGTACAATCCTGCTCCTGGAGGGCCAATGCCATGCTGAGTTTAGCTCCAAACCTAATTAAACACAGCACTTTAAGCTTTTCAGAATAACTAAACTTCCAGACAGGTATGTTGGGGCAGATTGGAACTATACTCTGAGACATTGGCCCTCCAGGAGGATTGGACACCCCTGAACTGCAAAAAAAAAAATGAATGCAACTTAATCTCTGCATAATCTTAATGCAACCTTAACAGGCATCATTCTGGAATTTCTTACAAAATGAGTGATAAAGTTAATGGTTCTTCAGAAACAAAAATGATGCTAGCTTAAAATAAGCTACGCCGCATTACCTCACCTGTTTCAACAGTGTTCAGGGTAAGAGGGTCACTTGACCCATGAGGATTATTTTAAGTTAATAATTAACCATTATCCAATCGGTGCCAGGATACACAGTTGGACGGACTGATCTTGATAAGAGCCAGTAACTGATGGACTATCCCAAGCTGTCGAAAACATCAGCCATGTGAAGTGTCACTGATTTGGGGCAGATGTAAAACATTTGGCTTGTGTTATTCAGAGCAACACTTATGTAAATTTGCAGACAGAAGTCCCTCGACAACCTGTCCAATTCCCAAAGCATCTCTCTCAACACACTGGTTGTATAAATTAATATTTGCTGATTCTCCAGCTAAATCTGATGCTCAGGTTTTAATTAATTCAAGTACAGTTGAATGAAGCAATGATGTGAGGTTGTCAAAGGTGAAGCATGGGAAAGTCTTCAAGCAGAAGAGCCAGGTTTCTTGCTCAACAAGCTTACACATATGTAAATGACTAAACAAAAGTACATGTTAATGCAAATGCCATGAACAAGCTTGGTTGCAGTATTTCACTTTTGGGCATACAATAAAACCCAATAATTACAACTCGCCTCTTGCTCTTAAAAATAGAAAAAAATTAGTTTACAATGAGGTACTTACAATGGAAGTGAAGGGGGAATTATTAAGGATTGCAAAGCAGAAATGTGAAGTTTGTGAAATTGTGAAACTGTAAGCCATCTTATAACTATACTATTGTAAATTTTACAAATCGGCCAATTTATTTCCATTTTAAGTGTCAATATAAACCAAAAGTAAAAAGAAAAGGAGGTACAAGCAGAAACATTTTTGTTTTTGGCAATCATCATAAATGCCGTTGATTGAGCTGAACCCAGAATATCCCTTTAAGATTTTGAATTCTGAGTTATTTGAAGCCATTCAAATCAATGCCTCTTTCCTCGTGCTTTCCTCTCTAAAGCATCACTCTACAAATGGTCCAGGATCTGCTTTTTAAACGCTTATCTTTGCTCAAAAAAGACACTAGTCCAAAGTCGAAACCGATCCCAGACCTGTGGATATGGAATTTTAAGTGGTAGGCGGGGAGACCCGTCTACTCTCACCATAAACAGGGATGTTGTTGGTTGGTAAGCTGCATCACCCAGAGAACTGGTGGAACCTGCTGGGGCAGATACTGGGACCATTTTCTCGCTCTCTTTTCTCTTTTCCTTAATTCCTTTCCTCGTTTACCAAGCCAAATTTAACATCAACGGTCAGCTTCATTATCCTGGATTTGGCAGATACAGTATAAGAAAGATTAGATGTCTGGGCAAGGGTGGGTATAGTCAAGCAAAGGTCGCTGTGACTATTCGCCATTATCTGTCCACATTATCTGTGACTATTCGGCAATACCAGTCAATTCTCATCTGATGATGACTATATACTTAAAATATATATATTACTTAAACCAGGTGTGTGTATTTGCATAGTGCAAAGGTTAAAAAAAAAAAAACGTGAAGGCTGTCCGCTTGTAAAAGGCGGCCATAAATCTACATGGAATAACAGAATTTTTTTCAGGTCCCTCCCTTCAAACAACAAATCATTTGCAGGTCTGCACACATGAGCTTGTCCTATCGTACAGAGTTCAGCAATCAAGAGCAGCATCACATGTAAAGACCTTCAATCCAGGAAGAGCATCAGCGAGGAGATTAGAAATATGTGCAACAGGATTAGCATGTCTGAAGTTCACAGATTCAAAACTCACTATCATTTTGCTACGTGTGCACCCTGGGCACTTCTTTTCCAATTTTGAGATTATTTGTGTTAATGGATGAAGTCATGCCTGTAAAGAAGTCAAAATTGTGGGACTTTGGTACAAAGTCCGGTGTTTGTTTGTTTGTTTGTTTGTTTGTTTGTTTGTTTTTAAAACTGTAACACCACCAGTTTTTTTTATCAATATTTAACTTTTTATACACAAATGAGTTTAATCGCATATTTGCTTTTTCTATGAAATTGGTATAAAAAATTAATACATGCCTGTAGTTTCAAGTTTAATACTTAACCTAACCAAATATTCCCCAAGCAGACAAAAAAGGGTCTGGCTTTACATTAAAAGAGGAATATCTCAGCTTCCTGTTCTCTACGACAAATAATCCAGTTATGTATCTCATGAGATAAGGTGACCTAAAATCAATAATTATATTGTGGAAAAAGCCTTTGAAACGTTAAGAGAACTGGTGTGGGGAAATGCACATCATACAGAAGAACCAATGACCTAAAACACAGTTTTCCAACATTGATGTGTCATTTCTCCTTCCGTACCTCTTCTGAAGAGTTCAACAGGTTGAACTCATGAGGTTAATCTCTACTGGCTGAACCTGTTAGAAACTTCATCAGCAAATTGAAAACACTGAAGTTATAGAAGTAGAACCTACAAAAGAATGATACCACCTGATTGCTCTAAAATGTATAACCTTCACTGGTCAAACTTGTTTTAGCTAGCATGTTTTAATGCATTGTTCAGATTTCAACTTTCCAGCTGTGAGATCTGTCAGTTTCAATAGAGCTCAAATAGAGAATCAACATATAGATGGAGAAACTAGTTATTCAGATGCTTATTCAAAATATTATGTTCAATTTACAATATCAATATATTGTCAATATTACATGTACATTTTTCAGCAAATCAACATTAAAATGTGTAAGTTAATTCTGCTGAACTTCCATGGTGTCAGCTTTGGAACAATACACCCTTTTTCTTTGCGAAGCCACAATTCGGACAGGGTTTATATGAATCACACGGATTCAGTTCACACAATGATTCTCTATGCATTGTATTAAGCAGTTAAATTAGTCTGCATGAGACTAAACCATTGGAGAGTCGGAGTGAACTTTGACAAGGTCGAGCAAACGTACGATAGCTTCCTTTCTGAAAACATTTTAAGTTTAAGCACTGATTTCCCTCTTTTACATCAACTGACAAAGTTACAGAAAAGAGTTAGTTGGTTTTCGGGAAGCATTTAAAACCAATCAATAGTCATATAGTATGTTTTGCTACATTAGCCATTGAGAGATTCCAGGTCCCATGGATCCATTCAGAACCAAGGCAACAGATGTCTCCTGGTGACGCCAGGCTTATGACTCTTGTACCCAGCATGCTCCTCTCCTGGGGCCCGTCCGGTAGCTTGATGCAATTAATGAGCAAGCTAACCTTTATTGCTTTAGGGACCGATGGTGGCCGACCCATCTGTATAATCTATCAGTGACCTACGTTATAAATTTATCAGTGAGAACTTCTGAGCATGTCCTATGTTTGGACCATTGGCTCCCAAGGTGCAATTCACCAGTCTGTCTCCTTGGGGAAATAGAATGGAGGGTTACAAAGTGAAGTGGTTTGATGACACTGGAGGAACTAACTAAGTACTGAGACCGTCCCTGTCGGCATAGCAGCCCGCAGTAAACAGTTCTCACACCAGAGGATACCTATTCATCCTAAAGTCCTGTGGTTATTGGCGCACTTACAATATAGCACAAACTAAACTGCTCCAATATGAGGTTCCATCACAACCACGAGACTTTGTGAAAGGAATTTCAGGGAATTTCACTGTATTGAGCATTCACAACCAAGATGGCCCTTGTTAAAGGTTGGCATGCTGCTTTGTGGCTGAAGCCATGGAAAACAAAAAGGCTATTGAAGGAGAAATGAGATTCATATCCTCAGAAAGGAAACATTCCAGAGATTCATGCCTCTGCCTTGTACGTTCCTCTCAAAAAAATCAGCAGGCAACTAACCCAGTTTACTCTGACCAAAATGTTTCAATTGGACTAGAACAGCTGTAAAACTGAGTCAAATGTAATTTATTGTATCAGTCGATATTTTATATTTAATTGAGAATTTAGGGGGAAAGAGCATGGGCATTTGCATTTTACAACCTGTCATCATCTAAGACTTAAAATATAATATAATCCAATTTAATCCAATTATAATTATAATCCAAATTATTTAGTCCTGTAAAGCGGAATATCTCTGTAATGGAAAACAAAATAAACCTTAAGCCTAAAACAGCCATTAATCCCATCTTCCGTCATAAATATAAATGTGCATGTGTCAGAGCATTTTGGAGTGAGAGTGTGACACCAACACTACGTGACACAAAAAAAACGGTGCGAAATAAATGTGCTAAATAAGCCTTTGTCCTTTCACCTGTGTACAGAGTTGAGCTGAATTAAAGCGATACCATGCTTTACAATGACCATTATGATCTTACCATTCTAGTTACAAGGTAACTCGCAGCCACAAGACCAGTTGTTTCATAAAGGACAATCATATATATAAACCTAACAACTATTTACCTAGACATTCATGCATTACTTTATTCATCCTTTTAACTCATACTCCTCGTTCAAATTCATACTTGCTCAAGAAGTGGAACCGCCTGGTACCATTTTGTCATTACATCACTGGCAACACGCCCATAACAGGTCATCGCCTTGTCATACCCTAACTAGATATGAGCAAATGGACAACAGCCCCCGCACCTAGTCAACAGGCCAGCTGGTTTCATGAGAAATCAATAAGCAAGAGAGACAGACGATCCCTAAGTTTTCCTGGATGTTTGTTTTTGGTACTGGACTAAGGGCTTTGAGTTTTCTCTTGCAATGTCATAACCATAAATACTACGAATACTTCCAAGTTTTCAAAATTTATAGCAGGTCTAGCCAGTTTTTCCAGAATTAAATAGGAATATGTGACTAATATCATGAGTCTTTTAGTGGGAAACAAACAGCAATTAATGGGCTCAAGATCTCAAGGAGGGGCTTGTTTGAAAAGCAGTGAGTAATAAATATGATAAGAATGATAAAACTTTACTGAACTTTTGTAGATCGCACTGGTTTAGTGCTGTCTTCTGTTTGATAATGTGACTCAAATGTGAGGCGGCGGAAATGTATAGGAATCTTATAAATTCCATTATAAAATCCAGGACTCAACAGTGCAAGCATTTCAGTCGTATTTGTGACTAAAAAAAAACATGTAAAATATATTTAGAAGCACGTATGTGAATTAAAAAAGTCCCCGCCCATCTTTAAAGTCTACAAATATTCAGTTTTATGAAATTTAAAGTCATAAAGGTCCGGTTTCACAGAAAGGTCTTAGATTAAGCCAGGATTAGGCCTTAGTTCAATTAGGACATTTAAGTAGCTTTTATAAACGTGCCTTAGAAAATACATTACTGGTGAGCATCTTGAGTGCATAATGGCCCTGACATATTTTAAGATATGTCAGTGCAAGTTGCTTTCAGGTAAAACACAGCTCAAACATGCATTTTAGTCTGGGACTAGCTTAAAGGAACACGGCGACTTTTTGTTTGGACTTTAGCTTATTCACCGTATCCCCCAGAGTTAGATAAGTCCATACATACACTTTTCATCTCTGTGCGTGCCGTAACTCTGACGCACTCACCGCTAGCCTAGCTTAGCACAAAGACTGGAGGTAAATGGCTCCAGCTAGCATACTGCTCCCAATAAGTGACCAAATGTCTTTACTGTCACGTTTGATCTATTAAATGTATACTTGCTGAGTAAAAGTATTAATTTCTCAACAAAAAAACAACAAAAACTACCCCCTAAAATAACCCCAAACTTTTGAGCAATAGTGTACATATATCAGATACCAAATGTCTGAATACCTTGAAATGCCTTAAGAAAACAAATTTGCATTGATTTTTTTATATTTTGCAATGAAATAATCAGAAATAAAAACAACTGGGACTGAAAGAAAAATAATCAATAGCCACTGGTAGCTCTCCATAATGGGGATTTCACATTTAAATTTGTTTGCCATACTCCGATATCAGAGATCTAATAAAAAATGCAAATCACCTGAGATAATCCCATCAGACTGGCTCTTGCTCTTGGGAGAAAATTGATTTTGATATTTTGCATTGAAAAAAAACCCTGAGACACAATCACACAAACAAATACTTTACAACCATTGGTCACTCAATAACCTCAATAGCTGATTTTTTAGATAAATATCCTTAACTTCCGTCTGAAATCACTATGGCTCATGAAAAATGTAAGAATCTTCTGAGGGTGTTAAAACATGTTTGTGAAACTATGTGGAAAAAGATTAGCAATATCTCAGGCAAAGTCCTTGTGTTGGGTGGGGAGGCAAGTCCTCACACCATTTAAAGGATCAGACTGTTTACACTGCAATCATAGCTGCTAAGAAAGGACTTTAACAAAGCCTCGAAGTTAAATCCCGTATCAAATGTGGACAATGTGTAAATCCGTTCAAATCCGTACTAGTTCAATATATAACATACAAACACACTCCTGCTTTACAGCAAACATGCTAAATGATTACAGCAATGAGGGTTTAGCAATAATCAATGACGTCATCTGTTCTTCAAAAACTTTGGTTCAGAAATATGTTGGAATTACAAACCAGAGTTCCTAGACTATGAAATTTTTTTATTTGCATGACATTTCTGGTTGTTGGAGATTACTAGATAAGGATTTTAAAAATATCTTAGAGATCGATTGCAAACTAAGCTGTTTTTATCTTTGCAGAACTAGAACTTTATCCCCCAGTTTAACAGACAAGTCTTAAGCCTAGTCCTAGTCTAAAATGCATGTTTGAGCTGTTATAACTGAAAGCAACAAATCATTATTTTGTCTCTCAAGATGCACACCACCAGTAATGCTTTTTCCTAAGACATATTTATAAAAGCTACTTCATTTCCAAATTGAACTAAGGCATAATCCTGTCTTAATCTAAACTCTGTCTGTGAAACCAGGCCTAAATATTCACTACAAAACATGCCATGACTTTTAGAAGAAGAAAACATTTCCGTGACTTTTCCAGACCTGGGAATCACTCATTTAAAAATTCCTTTATATTTATTCCTTAATATGTTTTCAGCAAGGATATTTACAGGTTTTGAATGCAAGAACCCTGAAAATGTGTACTATAATGGGAACAATAAATATACCACTACTTAACAATCAGCAATAAAAATGAAACAATAATGTATAAAGTGAATTTGCCAAGGATTAATTGACCCTTTGCTAAGCCCCACCCTCCTTAGTTACTGTTGCTACGCCTGACAAGCTTTCGCGCCTGGCACGTCTATTACAGTATGTATGCACCAGTGTCAGACATTCCCAAGGAAATAATTAGTAATTTTTGGTGAACGGGTGAAATATCTGAGAGAGCAAGACAAAAGGGGCTGCAGTATGCATTCGAGGGATATATCCACGGTATAATATGCAACCGATTAGAGAATAATTTCATCAAAATAGAAGCTAAAGCCTATAGGCTTAATGTTAGTCCCAGCGCAAGCAGCAGCCGCCTCATACGCTGACCATTCAAATGGGAAACACACAAATTGAGGAGCAGCTATGTTCATGCACAGCAGGGTAAGTGAAATGTGAAAATAATCGAATAATTATAAATCAAACAGCTTATCCATAAATATTGTGGAATAACACTAACACCGGGAGAGCCGCGATCAGGTACTCAGGGGTAGGCCGTCGATTAACAAAATGCTGAAATATATTTTGAAGTATGTCAGTAAGCCTCCATCTTGCCTTTAATCGTCTTATTTTACGTTCAAATATATGCATTATGAACAAAGAACCCATACTATTTCCAAGCAATAGGTGTTTTAGTTCATCCTGTCGACATTTAGTTGTGAATGGGGCATCCCACACTGCTTGATCCACGCCCAGCATTTCTCCCCTTGGCTTTTAGGTTTCGGGAAGGGAAAGAATTCCCTTCCCTTCCCCACCGTCCAAACTTTTAGGAAACCGGGTATCAGATTTGCACAATCCATACGCACAACGCTTCGGCATGTTTCCCTCCCTCGAAAGCATGACAGACCTCCCGCGCCTAGTTACGGTTGCTAAGCCACGATTGGCCAGTGGCGGTTTTCGGGCGTGGCTTTGCGAAGGGTCAATTATGAATAACCGGATATAAAGTGAAGCAATTAATATGAAATGTTTGATAACATTAGCAGTCAGATAAAAATTTCAATGCATGCTTTTTTTCCACTGTATGCATTTTCTTACCAATCACAACAATGTACAATGCAAAGTTTTAACACTCCCTTATGTGTATAGTTGAAATGGTCCAAGACGCCAGAAAATAAGTGAAGCTCGATTTGATTTAGAAACGCATGTAGTAAAGTGACCATTAATTACAATGATACTTTATGTGAACCCTCTCAAATGCTGACAGTAGGCTACTCTCTGAAACCTGAAGTGGCGTGGAAATTTTCCTCCTCAGCTATTGTGTTGTGGGTCATGTCTGAGTAGACAAGACAGACCGGTTCTGATTGTCACACACACACACACACACACACACACACACAGTCGTTTACACCTCCTGCATTCTGAAATATCCACCCTTCTTCTGCACTTTGAACTTTTAGTCAGTACATACCTCGTATCAATATTTTTATTACAGGCTATAGTGCCAATAAAAGATTGGCAATACCTAACAGTTTTTTTTTTTCATATGACAAGATATGAAAATGAGAATAATAATACTTCAACCTGGAACTGGAAGCTGTGATACTACCTGGTCCCACCACCACCACCACCACCACCCACTTGTTCCTTAGGGATTGACATAAGAAAGGCAAGCAGAGACAGAAGGCTTGTTTATCTAATAAGAGCCCTCAATGGAATATCCAACTTGCTGACACGACGCACAAATATCACGACTATAATCGAGATGGCTTCTTATCCAATGGTTTTCAAACATTTATTTTCGCGCAATTTTTTTGTTTAAACCGTTACCTTAAATTTGCTGCACAGGTTTTAAAAAAATGGATATGTTAATAGCTTACAGCTTACAATAGCTTACTTGTTATAGGCTACTTTTATTCGGGGTTTTTTTGGCTAAACCTTATTAATAGGCTAATAGTGTTTTGTAATATTATGAGACCCAGATTAATTTGTTTAGTCTTAAATATAGGCTAAATATAATTTGCATTTACACCACACAACTGTAAAATTAAATTCTCACACACGGCCACGGCAAAAAAAAAAAAACTTTTTGCCTGTTTTCATAAAATATTATATCCTGTTACGTATGATAAACGGTCATACAATTAAGTCGTAGATATGTTTCCAGTAGCTTATATGTTTTATTTATCGGTTCATGAGTTGATGACCCGAGAACTCCAATTCAGTTCGAAACTTGAACGAACTTTTTCCACAGATTCATTGAAAAGATCCGACCCAAAATAAAGTTTCTCGAATCTGACATCGCTATAAAATAAATCTTAACGGACCAAATTTTCTTCTTAAGTCACTTTTCTGGCTTGTTTCTGTTGAGTTCCTGAACTTAAAGCGTGACATCTTAAAATGTGACTTCTGGTTGAGTTAAACTTCCTCAAAATAGTTTGAGGCTGTTTGAGTGACTTTCTGTTGCTATTTCGGGACTTACCTCCGTATCTTCATCTGTGCTGTCTCTGTCGAGTTCACCGATGTAGTACTGCTCCATCCACCTTCGGGCGTTCTCCGAGTGCCGGTGTGGGGGTCCGTCGATCTCCTGGCTGATGTCCTTGCCGGACCGGTGGAGAATGAGCGCCTCTCCGCCCGGGTGCATTCGGAGGAACCCTGTCACATCGTACACGCGCGTCCCTAACAACACCCAGCACGAATCCTTAGTGCAATGTTTGGCTACCTCCTTTTCAGAAAAAAAGCGAGGGGACACCGAAGGCGACATTTTTTTATTCATTTAGGGGTGTCCACAAGAGGATAGAGAAAGGTAGGCACAGAGGTGGGACCCCCACTGACTTACTCCAGCGATTATGTTCTACAACTACTGACTTTCGACTTCGAGCCTGACCAGAGTTCATAGCCGGCCTGCTCATTAAGCATCTCATGAATAATTCATGACGCAGTCACTGCTGATCTAAGCACCTGTCGCGCGTCCTGCAAAGTGTGGCAAGCGTTGTACGCTAAATTATTGTGTTTGAGTCGTTTTTGTGGTGCATTTTTTACAAGAAAGTTTTTCTTTTGTTGTTGTTGTTTTTTTATTCTAAATTACATTTATGTCAAAAGTTGTCTAATGTAAACAATCGATACTCTCCAATACTTGCACATTGTACTTCCTCCTTGTGGGCGTTATTGGTGTCATAACCCTGTCGTTCTGTTTGCACACAGGGCGCGACTTTAGATAGGCTGTCAATAGTGTTTTACGGCACTGTGTGACGTGACCTAAACAGTGAGATTTTTTAGGTTTTTATTTAACTTAAATAAACAAAAAAAGAAAAAAGGCGCTACTGTTTTCCCATCCTGGTCATCTGGCTGTCAGATCGATAAACCAGCTAAAGACCAGCTATTTGTTTTTCTAATTTTATGTTATTTTACCTATAACAATATACAATGAGATTTGGTCTTTTAAATATGATTGTTTATTTGTACTGGCATCCACGAGCCACTTTCAATAGCGTTGTGATGCTACGCGCACGCACACATCAGTTGAACAAACAGAAATAAATTATCACAGACTAACTAAATATGAAATTAAAAACGAACATGCATACATACAAACAGTGATTTATTAACGAAACCCAATCTGGTCACAATGTTCTACTCAGATTTTGAATAATCTAAAATCTAGTTTTTGCCATCAGTGCCATACAAGACCTAAAATTAAAATAATAATAAATGATTATTAATATTCCCATTATACTGTCTATTTCACCTCTTCAGTTTTTTGGTCCAGTTTAATTTTCAAATAGGGAATTACAGTTTCGTCTCAGGGTGGCAGTATTGCAAAGTAAATAAATAGGTTTCACAAACATGCTCAATGTTTTTTCCCCCAGAAAGGATATAGTAAATTACAAGCACAACATTTAATCTAGCTATTGCATGTAAAGCATTGTCTAAAGACTTAAATCATTTCTAAAAATTGCCCTAATTATAAATAAAATTAGAATATTCTTATATTTGGAATGAAAAGTTCTTCATGAATTACACCTGAATTTGACATGCGTAGGAAGGTATATAGGGAGCTGTGAGTGGTGGTGATAGTCTATGTAATGTAGGGTGACAGCATAATGGGAGGCGCAAGAAAACAGGAAGGACATTTAGAGGCTTTTGAAATTTGCACTGGTGGTTACTAAGAGATTTATTGCAGCTCAATATTTTATGGCACTGAACCATACAATTTTATAGCATGTGAGGAGATAAAGAGAAGAGGAGAGTTCAGAGAACTTTGTTCCATTTTGTTTGATCAAATGTACAAAAAATAATGCCTATATTGCTTTTCCAAACAGCTATTAGTTTTTCTAGTGAATTTATTTAAGATTAGGGTTGGAAATATTATCAGTTCCGAATAATTCAACAATACTTTCACTCGTATTTGATGTTTGCAGACCTAAACATTTCTAGGGTTTGTGAAAGTTGCTTCTGGTTTTTGTGTGACCTGTTACATCGTGCAAAGGCCTGTCTTGAGGTTTTTGGTTTTAATGAGACAACTGACAGCTAAACAAGGCAGCAAAGCTGTGGTTGTCAAGCCAGCACACGTGGTGTGAGTTTGTGATGATGTCATTTTAGATAATTAACTGAGTTTTAAGTTTTATAAAAAACAGTTTCTAAGACATTTTCAGTGGTGGATGCGTACTGTAATGTACGAATAATTCATTAAGAAAACACAAGCAAGTGCGGATCTTTCGTTCTTTATTTCAATGTTGGATGTTAAGAAACGTATTCATGAATCCACATTACACATTTAAGTTTGTTGCCATATAAGAATTGATTTTAAGGTCATGTTAATGGTTTTAAAAGTGCCAAATGCACTAATGACTGACTGTCATTCAAAATGTGATCAAGTTATTTATTTATTTATTAAACAATACAATTTAAAGAATCACTGTAAGCAAGTGAACCTGCTTTTCAAAAAGACTTGACCCAAAATTCTGTAGCCTAAACATTTCGTACAAATTAAATATTAGACAAGCTCAAAATATTCACATTTTTAAAAAGATTCTGATGTTTTTTTATTTATTAATATAGTCCTGCTTTATGCCATTGTATTTTTATGTCATTTTTTATTAGCTTTTCCATGTATTTGCTTTTTTTATGTAATCGAATTCATTCATTCACTCATTCGTTTTAACACCATACCATGTAAAGAATCAGACTATAAGCACATGAACCTACACTGTAAAAAAATGTTGGTTTAACTTTAAAAAAAAGCAAGTTTCCTTCTTGCCTTAAAATTTTGAGTTCGTTGTAATTAAAAATTTGAGTTAATACAAGGAAGAAGAATGGTTTAATAAACAGAAATTAAAAATAGTATGTTATCTTCACACATTAGTTATCGAAGTTGATTTGACAAAAGATAAAAAGTTGTGACAACAAATCATGAAAATATTTTTTTTACAGTGTACTTTTCAAAAAGGCATAAAAAATTTCCCCAAAAATCTGTAAAATATCACAAATATCAAAAATAATTTTTTTCAGTTTCTTAAGATCTTTCTTTTAGGTTTTAATTAATTTAAGCCTGCTTTTACCATTGTATTCACTTTTATTTGCTTTTCCATTTAATTGCTTTTTGTCTGTTCAAATGTAATCAAATATTTTTTATATTTTTTATAATATTTATAATTTATAAAATATATGTATATGTTTATCATATTTATTTTTATTCGTTCATTCATTGTTTGTTTGTTTGTTTGTTTGTTTCACTCTAAAAAATGCTGGGTTGTTTTAACCCAAATTTGGGTAAAATATGGACGTCGGGTTAACATTTTTAATTAAAAAATTAAAAAGCAGGCTGGGTTTGTCCATATTTGACCCAGATTTGGGTTGAAACAACCCAGCATTGTATTTGCCTTTTTAATTTCTAATATGTAAAAAAAAAAAAAAGTTAAAGTATTTTTAATTAATCAATTCCATTTGCTTTTCCATTTATTTACTCTGTCAAAATGTGATTAAAATCAGTTTTTAATGTATTTATTTATTGTTTTGTTTGTCCCATTTTTGTGGGGCTTTCCAATATTTCTAGTTAATTTTAATTTATTATTTTTATTAATTTATTAATTTATTATTGTTGTTTTTGTTATGCATTCTTTTTTTTTAATGTTCATACTCTGACATATGAAGCACTGCATTTTATGAAAGATGGTACATAAACTGCCAAGATGAATGCAATTTATTCATTAACCCTGTAATACTTTTCATGTTTAATCCATGACCCACTGTCATTCTATAGCAGTCTCATTGTCAGTAAAGCATGAGCTGCTTTAATTTATTTTTGTGGGCTACACAAAGCTTCTCTCCCAGGAGCACGTCGCCCAATTCACAACAGCCTTTGTTCTTAGAATGGCTCTTTGTTCCCTCCTACGAGAATCTAAATTTACCCACCAGAGACAAAAGGTAGCATGATAATTAACTGCATGTCACCACTGCTGAGGACCTGAAACGCGAGACACCCTCTGCCCATTGTTGTGTCCAGTTCAGGGCAGTGGCGGAGTGACGTCACTTGGTGATGTCAGGTTCCGAGGGGCGGAACTGGACCGCCAGGGCCCCTGTGATTGGTCACATCTTGTGGCACCTGGGAAGACAACAGGTATAAAAGTTCTACGCACAGTCAAAGCAAGCTAAATTTTAAGCATAATTCTGCAGCATCCCTAGGACGATCTGATCTGAGTTGGTTACCATGGCAACTGTTGTACCGGTGAGTACTTGGAGAACAAGTATGCTTTTTTCGAGTTTAGATGAGTTGATTGTTCACTTCAATAACAGATGGTCCAGATGTCCAGATAGAAGAAACAATCTCTTAGAGAAATTTAGGGCTCGTTTTACTTCATTTTTAATTATGTTTATTTTATTTATTTATTAAGTTTTATATTGTTATGGTGATATTTAAACGGTAGATTTTCATTTTAGACACATTTATGACTTACATGTTCAGCTTTTTTGTTGTGAACAGGGTTAGAAGAGGTTGAGAATTTAAAAATGGATTGCTATTTAATAAAATAGTGTCTGTGGTGGTGATACAGTGAAATAAAAGCCATGCATTGGATCACTTAAATATTCTCAGTTCGGTTAGTTTGAGTTTTCTTTGTTCTTGACTGGGTCATGTTCTGTCAGCACTATTGGTGTGGATGTATCATGTCTGTGCTCTGTGCCGATCAAGTGTCAAGTAAAAGAATCTGTGTGTCTTCAACTTTATTGTATAGAGTCTGTGTGTGCGTGTGCATGTGCCTGTGTGTGTGTGTGAGGGCTTTGGTTTCTTAGGATGTAGTTAATTAATCGTGTCCTTGGTGTTAAGCCAGTATCTTGTCTAATTATTTTCTTATCAATTGGTTAATTCATAGAAAAGGTCTCCAAGTCCCGATTTCATGGAACATAATTCTATATCTTTGTTCTTGTTGTTCTTTCAGTGTGCATCCTGCTATGGCAGCAGCAGCGTTCAGCTCTTTGGAAGGGGGAATGGTGGCGATTACATGTCCCTTTTCAGTTACAGAGGGCCAAGAGGGGCCCCTCGCCCAAGTCTGGCCTACCACGCTCCGAAGATGACACTGCGTCAGATTTGTCGCATGTTGCGTATAATGCGCCAGCTGCGCAATAAAGAAGCAGCGGCCGCTGCTGCAGCAGCCAGGTGAGGCTTACATTCCCAAACACTCATAATCTCTCAAAAGAATAGTTCACCCAAATATCTCAATTCAATCATCATCATCTGTTATCTTCATGTAGTTCCAAACCCATATGACCTTTTATCTGTGGAAAACACCCCAAAAAAGAGTTGTTTTGCAGAAAATTTAAAGTGAATGGTGGCTATAGTCCAACAATTATTAAACATAAATGTTAATAGAAAAAAAAAATAGACAAAGTAGAGATATTTATAAATACAATAGTGTAATTTTTTTGCATTTGCAATTGATGATTAAAGACTTTTTATTTGTGGGTGAACAATACAAATATAATGTAATGTAGTATATAATTGCATATATATATATATATATATATATATATATATCACTGAACTGCACTGTTAAAAATGAATTAGTAATTATTAAATGTATACATTCAATTTGTTTTATACAATAATTAATAATACATTTTAACTTAATTAATTTGCTTCATAATTTGCCAGTTACTTTGTTAATTTTTAATTCACCTGTGAAATCAGTTCCAAACGAAGCCACTGCAGTTAACAGTTGTGCGTTTCTGAGCAACACAATGCAAGGGAACAAATTGTTCTTTGTCTGTGAAAGAATCGACTAATTGTGTGATTCAGACACGCCATGGACTCCCGTTACAGTCCGTTACAATGTAAACTCATCCGTGATGTTTCTTGAGGGTCACTGTGTGAGGGTCACTTCCTTGAGGGTGATCTCAAGTCCGGTGCTTGGAGTGCCTGCAAGTTTTGTGGTCCCAGGTCCATCGTCTCCAGAGCCAGGCCAGATTCTCCAGCCGCTCATGGCCGCCATGTCAGTTTCACCAGGCGTCACCGCCGCCACGCCAGATTCTCCAGCCGTCACTGTCGCATAACCAGATTCTCCAGCCGTCACTGTCGCATAACCAGATTCTCCAGCCCTCACAGCCGCCACGCCGGATTCTCCAGCCCTCACGCCAGATTCTCCAGCCGTCACTGTCGCAATGCCAGATTCTCCAGCCCTCACGGCCACCACGCCAGATTCTCCAGTCCTCACGCCAGATTCTCCAGTCCTCACGCCTGATTCTCCAGCCCTCACGCCTGATTCTCCAGCCCTCACGCCAGATTCTCCAGCCCTCACGCCAGATTCTCCAGCCCTCATGCCTGATTCTCCAGCCCTCACGCCAGATTCTCCAGCCCTCACGCCAGATTCTCCAGCCCTCATGCCTGATTCTCCAGCCCTCACGCCAGATTCTCCAGCCCTCACGCCTGATTCTCCAGCCCTCACGCCTGATTCTCCAGCCCTCACGCCTGATTCTCCAGCCCTCACGCCTGATTCTCCAGCCCTCACGCCTGATTCTCCAGCCCTCACGCCTGATTCTCCAGCCCTCACGCCAGATTCTCCAGCCCTCACGCCTGATTCTCCAGCCCTCACGCCAGATTCTCCAGTCCTCACGCCAGATTCTCCAGCCCTCACGCCTGATTCTCCAGCCCTCACGCCAGATTCTCCAGCCCTCACGCCTGATTCTCCAGCCCTCACGCCAGATTCTCCAGTCCTCACGCCTGATTCTCCAGCCCTCACGCCAGATTCTCCAGCCCTCACGCCTGATTCTCCAGCCCTCACGCCTGATTCTCCAGCCCTCACGCCTGATTCTCCAGCCCTCACGCCTGATTCTCCAGCCCTCACGCCTGATTCTCCAGCCCTCACGGCCACCACGCCAGATTCTCTAGCCCTCACAGCCGCCATGCGAAATTCTTCAGCCGTAACGGCCGCCACGCCAGATTCTCCAGCCCTCACTGTCGCAACGCCAGATTCTCCAGTCGTCACTGTCGCAACGCCAGATTCTCCAGCCGCTCATGGCCGCCATGTCAGTTTCACCAGGCGTCACCGCCGCCACGCCAGATTCTCCAGCCCTCACGCCAGATTCTCCAGCCCTCACTGCCGCCACGCCAGATTCTCCAGCCCTCACTGCCGCCACGCCAGATTCTCCAGCCGTCACCGCCGCCACGCCACATTCTCCAGCCCTCACTGTCGCAACGCCAGATTCTCCAGCCGTCACTGCCGCAACGGCAGATTCTCCAGCCGCTCACAGCCGCCATGTCAGTTTCACCAGCCGTCACGGCCACCACGCCAGATTCTCCAGCCCTCACTGTCACAACGCCAGATTCTCCAGCCGTCACAGGAGCAACGCCAGATTCTTCAGCCATCACTGTAGCAACACCAGATTCTCCAGCCGTCACTGTAGCAACGGCAGATTCTCCAGCCGTCACTGTAGCAACGGCAGATTCTCCAGCCGTCACTGTAGCAACGCCAGATTCTCCAGCCCTCACGGCCGCCACGCCAGATTCTACTGCCGTCACTGTCGCAACTGCCAGATTTGTGCCTAACCTAACCCACACTTGGCGGCGGTGTCCACTCCAGCTCCTCCCGAGACGGCAGAACCTCCAGAGGCAGCAGTGTCCGCTTGTGAACTCTCTTTTTGCCCTGACATGACCACGGAGGTCGTTCCCAAACTTCCTGTCTACCCTGACACAATGACGGAGGTCACCCCTGAACTCGCTGCCTACCCTGACACAGCCACAAAGGCCGTCTGTGAACTCTCTGCCTGCTCTGTATTGGCAAAGGAAGCCTTTTCTGTATCCTGTGTGTTCCCTGTCATGGCCAAAGAGACGTTTCTGACCTCTCTGTGCTCTCTGTTACAGTCCTGCCTGCTCCACCTTGGTGGGCTTCTGCCCTGCTGTGGTGGATTCGATCCCTGCTGGATCTGCTGTGGTGGTTTCCAGTTCCGCCTGATCTGCTGTGGTGGTTATTAGTCCCATCTGCTCGGCTGTGGTGGTCATCTGCTCAGCCATGGTGCTCTCCAGCTCCGCTGAGATGGTCTTCAGTCCCGTCAGCTCCACCCTGGCCACCTGACCTGCCGGTTCTGCACCGGTCACATACCCTTCTTGCTCCGCCCTGACTCTCCCTGTTCCACCTCCGCTCCACCTCCCTCCTGGACTTTTTGTTGTCTGTTTGTTGAGGAGCGTCTGGAATCCACTCTTTAAATGGGGGGTTCTGACATGATTCCTGTCTTGTGAGGTCTTTGATTGTTCCAAGGAGTGTTTTTTTTTTGTATATATACCCTAGTGTTTCTCATATTCCTTGTCTGGTGTTGTCCTCTATGGATGTGTTGTGCATATTTGTTTCAGATTCTGGATTTCCATTTGTTTGTATTATTTTGTTCTTTGCCCGGTTTCTTGTTATTCTCTGCCTGGAATTTTTTTTAAAATAAATATTAAACTGCATCTGGATTCAACACCCTGTCCTTACTGAAACAGTCACATAACAGTCTGAGAATCTGTGTTTTGTACGAATTAAAGGCTGCATCTGAAATCGCATACTCAATTGAGTAGGTACTTATTTTAAAATAAGTAATTATTCACGACTGCTAAAAAGTATGTTATATAGTATAATATAGATCCGCACATAATCCGTCATTTTGTTGACCTACCAGCGTCAGTTGTGTCGCTTCACTGCCATTTAAAAATCCTCTCCCGTGGCCTCATGGGATAGTAAACTGACCATTGTATGCACACTTCAGAATCTCACCGGTAGTAAGTCATCTGGTAATTTGGCTTACTCTTATTTGAGGACTATGAATTCGGACATGCTTCTTTTCTCAAATATGCTGATTTCTGTAAATGAATGCAAAACTAAATGTATCTTGCGGTACAGGGTGAAGTCAGTATGTACATTAACAACAATTTGAGACAAATATAATGCCAATTTAATATAAAACTATGTAAATGGCGCTCTGTGGTGTCACAGGATTTTGAACAGGGTTCTGTGCTAAACCATGGATGGGCAAACAGTGCGGTTTCGGTACAGAGTAGTCGAGAACCCTAATAACGACCTGACGCCACCTACTGGCGTAACTTCCAGTCTGTCAGGAACTTGCACAGACAAGCAGAGTGATGAAAACACTAAAAAGTCCCTGTGTTGTTTGTTCTCATCATAAACTGTTGTATGAAATCAAATGTATGAATCAATTGATCATAATATATTTGATATTTACCTTCTGTGTTTCTGTTTTACAGAAAACAGGCCTCTCCTCCCAGCTCACCTACAATAAAATCGGAGAAGCGATGCTTACCTGCCTGTTTTCGACGTAGACGTAGTAACAATATCAAAAGAGTGAGTTAAGCGTCCAGCATCTCCAAAACCTCCCAACAACTTCAGCCCTGTGGGAGTTTACAAATTGGGGAAATGGAGCCAGACCTCACTCTACACAGAAGACTGAAAGTGAGGGACCAAGACATCACGTTCTACAATCTTGTTGGATTCTTTTGTTGGGAGGATTTGACATGCAGCAAATCTGGTTTTAAAGGGAAGAAGTCGAGCAGATCTTTAGGTGCCCTGAGTGCTAGAACTCGGTCTTACATAATGACATGAGTTTTTTATATGGTTTGTTAACTAGTTTGCACTTATTGAACTCGAATTGTGAAATCTATGAAATTCCAGTAGGGTCAAACAGTTCTGTGTGCTTCTATCTGTAATTAAACCAGGGGCAAGTCCTCATCAGGGTGGAAATACGACACAGCTATTTGTTTGTTTATTTATTCATCTGTTTGTTTGTTTCTGTGTGGGACAGGGGACTTAAAGTTCCTTCTCTCTCAAAGAGGTGTGATGGAAACTTAGACCGGTGTGCATTACTGTGTTGAAACTAAAACTGACACACTGTACACAACTTGTGTGTGACAACATTGTGAATTTACTGATTTCCTATTTATCTGCCTTAGATTAACCTTTCAATAATAAAACACCACATGATTTCAAAAGATGAGTGACGTTCACATGGTTGAGCACAAATAATCATTAACTCAAATTCAGTTTACATGCACAAAATTTGCGAGATTAGCCGTGTATGCATTATAAAATTAAATAAAATAAATTATTTAGAAATGTTTTCTGGCCTATTTTTACCGCTAATAATTAGCATATCATGGCTGATTTTAGAGCCTCAGAAATGTTTGTGAATTAATAACTGAATGCATGATTTGATGTAGGCCTACACTGAAGAAATGATTGAACCCCTCATGTAATACTGCTCAGAAACTTCAGTAAACATTTTATTTGAATTCAAGTCGTCGTTCATCATTACTGCATACTAAGAAGAAAAGGCAAAGAGTTTTATACTATTAACACTTCTGGGAATGCTCAAATGTTTGAACATTTCTGCATAGTCTTTTATGAACAACACAATAAGAATGCTACCACTTCACCACATAAAATAACTTTTGAGCTGCTAAGAATAGTTTAGATAACATACATTAAATACTTAAAAATGTTGACAAAAATGTATTGTGTAAATATTGCATAAAATAGAAATCTTGTTATAGATTAATATAAATTACAATCTAAATCTAAATTACAATATACCTGAACGGACAAATAAACAAAATAAAGTATTGGCATGTTTTAAAAAGTAAAGTCATATGACTCTCGTTCTTCTGTGGAAAAGAAAAGGATACATTTATTGCAGAAAGCCCCAAGCTGCTTTATTTCAGTCACCTTTATTTATTTACTACTGGCCAACAGCTAATGTCTTGTTTCTTTTTAGAAAGAAATGGCATCCATTCAGGATTTCTAGTCAGGATTTAGACCGTATCATAGAACTGACACTGCTCTAGTTACAAATAATTTGCTCTAATCATCTGATCGTGGTTGTATCTCTCTGTTAGTGTTACTGGATCTTAGTGCTGCATTTGATACCATTGAACACAGAATTAATTTGAATAGACTTGAAAATGATGTTGTCATTAGTGGAATTGCATTTGCAAGGTTCTAATTATACTTTAAGACAGGTCTTAATTTGTAGCAGTAAATTAAAAGGTTCAGTATGGATGGAGTACCACAGGGCTCAGTATTAGGACTGTTGCTTTTCACCCTGCTACCATTGGGATATATCATTAGGAAGCATAGCATTCGTTTTTAATGTTACGCTGATGAAATATACAGCTATGTACAAAATTCTACACAATAAAAATGAATGGTGACCAGCCTGTTCCCCACAGAAAGCTATCATATGGCTTCAGAAGACTTTGCAAAAGTTGCATGAACCATTAAGAATGTATGGTTCTTTTGGAGCTTGAAATCACCTGGTATTAAAGAACATAACATGAACTTTCTTTAAAACATTTTCTTTTGTATTCCACAGAAGAAAATAAGCTATACAGGTTTGAAACGACATGAAGTGAATCAATAATGACAGAAATTTTATTTTGGGGTAAAATGTTCCTTTCAAGAGTTTGAGCTCACCTCATGGTGCTTATGAATTACAATGGCTTTCCAATGACAAAGGGCAGGTGAGGTCATCATCATCATTCACCGCTGACTGGACATCACAGACTGTGGTACAAACAGCAGACCGTGCTGAAAATTGCATGGGGAAGATGTTTTCTGAACGTGAGCTGCTGGGGAGTCAGGTTATAGGACAGGAAGCCGGGGATCAAGTGTCCTTTTTGAGCAGGAAGTTTATCTTGCGGTCTCACTCTTACATTAGATGTTGGCCTGTAGTCTAAGGCGAACGAACTGATGCTATATATAAACACATCTTAAAAACAGTCAAGTTTGCGTTTCAAAAAGATGCACACAATGGCGACCACTTAACTAAATCACAAGCTCTGATCTGATTGGCTGACCTCATGCAACTTTTAAGAGTCAGTGTACATTTTTTACTAGTCTGCCTGGAGACAAAGTTGTGTTTATTACTGAGCAAAAAAATGTCATTTTAGGGAAAATGTCCTCTTTTGAGAAAAATCACTAGGTTTGCCAAAGTCTGCAAGCTTTGTGCCAGCATCAAATGGTCAAAAGATATTCAGAAGCGGTCTCATTTTGTAGGTTATATTTCTTGGCGCATACATCGAGGATGTCTAATTTCAGAAAAGAAACCATTATAAAATTGACTTATTCCTTGAGAGGCATAAATTATTGTAATATATTTGCAATGTAATGGTTACTTTTTCTAAATAAGGGAGTCTCAACGAAGTATGCGGGCACATCCTTTGAAATGAGACACAAGTAGAGTTTTGTTGAGTACGTAACTAATATTCAAAATCACTGTATAATCAAGGCACATCCTGATTTTGCAAAGTTAGATGTGCTCATGGGTCAACATATTTTGTTGATCCTGGAACAACATTCCTGTCTGAAAATATAATCATATCCCTACCCCTAAACCTAATAACTTCATCAGTGGGAAATAACACTGATAGAAGCATCTAACCCTGGTTGTAAGCCTACACTTGACATAAACTGTAAACTTGTCCCTCAAATCTGATTGGTTGATTGGAATGTTGATCAAGGAGCATGATGTACTTGGTAAAATCAGGTATCAACAATAATCATGGAAATTCATAACAATTTTATGGCTGTAAATAAATCCTTTTGGAAGCTTTAAATATATGTGAAATTATCTGTAGGCTACTTATATTAGAAAGACTTGTTTTGCTAATACTAGTTGTAGTTTTGCTAATTATTAACCCCCACCATGCAAAACAATGTCTGTCTATAATGATGACATCACTGATTTCAGATTTACCCGCCTCAAACTGTGTAAAAATAAACTGTGGTTAGTAGCATGGTTTGCATGTCGGTCAGATGATCTCTTCCTGTTTAACTATGGTACTTAGCCGGAACAAGCTTTCAAGTGGATCACGTCAATAATCAAAAGACTAGTTGAGACTTATGACAAAATAATTCCAGAAAACACACTAAGTTGAAGTGCAAATTGTCAACTTTATAACAGTAGTATTTCCGTGAAAGGTTTCGATAGCGCATCTGCACCTATACACCAGGAAACAAGGTTTGGAGATGAATCACCAGTCAGGTGACCGTGTTCTCAATCATTACTAGGAAATCAATCCTTCTGTTTTCTCAAGCAAGATATACTATCAGTCATCTTGTAAAAATGTGGTCACCAGACCAAAAGTATGTTTGGACAGCTTCATAACAGATAATGTTTCTGGCATTTCTCAGTTCATATATAAAAATGACCCTCATGTCCTTCAGATGCTTTCTTTCGTCCTAGAATGTAGATATTTTGTATCCATACAATGTTATTTTGGACCCCATTGACTTTCATTGTGTGGACCTCAATTTTTTTTTTCAGAAGTAAGTCCTTCAGTTTTGGAACAACATGAGGGTAAATAAATTACCACAGAATTATAGGTTTTTGGGTGAAATATCCCTTCAAGTGACTTTAACCACCCTCACACTCATCAGCGTAATTGGTGTATGTGGTTTACGTTAACCACATTGCCAAGTGTTCCTTTCACCTCCGAATGACCATTGTATGACCATTGTGTGTGGCAGAAGTTACGTAAGGTCATTATTCAAGTCACTTAATCAAATGTTGGAATGATGTGGCAGGTAATGTGTCTAAACCTCATTTTATTTTCACTTTGGTCAACCAACACAACAATTATTCTGTCAACATTGACAAGCAGGTACCCAAAATACGTTTTTGGACTTGAAATATGTAACTCTCATTATTTTTTATTTTCAAAACAAATGCATATGTATTTGAAGTCCTGCAAGATTTGTGCTCGACTTGCACACGACTTAGGCAACATCTGATGCACGATTTACCCAGAAATATTCATGTCGGAGTCATGCATGGGGATCTGTTGGTCAGGGCCACGGAGGGCAGAAGTAAGCACACGAGGCCCAGACATGAATAGTGATGAGTCTCTCTGTTTAACACTGAAACTGAGAAGAGGGTTAAAAAAAGAACTAAACACAAGTAAACAATGACCTGTGGAGGTAGGCCGCACTGCTGTGGACAGCACTGACCAAAGGAGGTCTCGGAGAAATCGCGTCATCCCATGAGCCAAGAGTGGACACTTGAGCCCTTGGTGTCACAAAGGGCCGCTATCGAGACGCCTCCCAAAGCGCACTCACGTGGTGTTGGGTCACTCACACATAAGATTGGCATATAAAATAGCATCTTGGTAAAAACTATTTTTTCTTTTGTATTTTATAAAGGCAAAGTGTTTTGGGAGTTGAGAGTCTATAAAACGTCCAATTATTTAATCCCTCAGAAGAAAAAAAGTTTCATTTTAATAGGCCTTATTTATTTTAAGCACAACATCTCTTGAATACAAACGACCTGTTATGATGACACAGAAGGGCGTGGGAGGGAGCAAGAGCCAATTAATTAACCTGGCTGGCAAAAGGCATATCACATTGCCAAAATATAAACATTAGAGATGAAGTGATCATGTTTCACACAGCATGAAGCGCGTCTCACGCACCAGTCAACACTGAACCAATGAAAATGTTTTTGTTTGAAGGATTGTTTTTGAGGAAAATGAGGACACTTATTTCCTGAAGAAAGTGTAATTTTATTTTAATATTTGTTTTCGATTTAAGAAAATATCTCTAAATTTTAGTAGCCTACAATTAACTTGTCTAAAACGTTTTCGTCGAATGTCATATTTTAGCATTTATTTAAGTTCAAAATGAATTAATTATATATTCAAACATTTTATAGATTAACTCTGACACTTAACAAAAACATGTAGGCCTATAGCTGATCTCCTAGAATAACATGTAGGCCTACAGTATTGATTTGAATAATTTTTTATAAAATTGTCGCTGTTTTAGCGCGTTGCTATGTAAAAAAGCGTATACTCACAACGTGACTTGTCTTTTACACCATATTTACACGATCTGACTAGCACGTAACGAAGTTCACTTCAGTGCATTTCACGTCATGTCGGAAGAGGTAGGCCTAAGTGATATTACTTTTATGTTATAGTAGGCCTATATCTGATTAATCACATACAGGGATGTGTTTAAGTTAGTTAAATAACCGGAAGTTTACCGATGTTTTTAAGCAGATCAATCGAAACAGCAGATCAATCTACTTGGCAGATTTTCATGCGATATTGCTAGTGAGTATTGTTAGCTTGTTTCTGTGGGGGGTTTTCTCATTATATTTTCACCAACGGTGTGTCTTTTATTTTAGTGGTTTGTTCAATTTACAAATCTTAAATGGATGGTTCACTCAAATTAAAATTCTGTAATATTTACCCTCATGTCGCTCCAAACATGACTGTTCTTTTTCTACATTCAATGAAACTCAATGGACTCAGTTGTTGTTTGGACCCCAGTGTCCATCAAAATTTCTTATTTTGTGTGAAGAAAAAAGTAATACAAGTTCGGAAAGGCATGAGGGTGTGTAAAATATTTTAGGGTAGACTATCCCTTTAAGTATGTGCAAACACCACAAATAAGCACACATTTAATTAAACCCCAAATCCCATCAACAGACAACGAGGCACATAAATCTAAATAAAAATCATTTATTTTCATTAATATAGTAATCAATCTACCTAGAGCAAAGAAATAAAGGTCCACCATGCCACTTTATTACTACAGTATGTGGAGGCTGCGCCAAGGTCTGAATACTGAACAGACAGACACACAGACCAATAAGGAGAGAGGGGGCGGGGTTCATTCTGGTCTTCATTCTCCATGCCTAGTTTAAGGTGGGAGGGGCCAGTGTACTTGGGGGTGGAGTCGAGGATAAATTCCTTTCATCTAAAACTTGGGAGGGAAAGCTTTGAAATCTTCAAGCTAGAGGAACAGACCTGTTATAGAGGGGCAGACCAATCTTGATGGACACGGAAAAGTCGAAATGTCTGTGTCAGTGTGAGTGTATACGAGTGTGCGTGTGTGTGTGTCCGAGAGACGAGGTGTAACAGGTGCTGCTTAGATCCAACTTTCACTGTACACTTGAAGAGGTTTCAGACACAAGGGATAAAAAATTGAGGTAACAAACGCCTTTTCCGGTTCCTGAAAAAAGCAAAAAAAGGCACATTTCAAATTTCAGACACTATGAAATACTACTCAATTTCAAAAATTAGAATTGTGGATTAATTCACTTGATATTGGAATTCATGATTATTATTTTTTTTAGATGCATCGATATAAAAATTCTGATTGATACTAATTAAGCTGATAACCAATAAATTGGAGATTTTAAAATTCAGAACTATTTTGTCTAATTAAATTACAAATAAAACTTTTTTTTATTTAGGCATCACAATATTACATATAACAGCAGTGTCGTTATTACAATTACATTTTTTTTGTAATTTAATGTACGTTAATTGAAATAAAATATAAATATTAGATACATTGTTTTTTACTTCAACTTAGAAATGTTGCAATAACAACTAACCGAAATAAAGTTATTTCAAGATGAAGTACTAAAATTACTAAAAAATAATAAATTAATAATAAGATAAATAATACTAAAATAAAACTGATGTACAGTATGAAAATAGATACTAATTTGAGTTGCTAGAGTACATTTATCAGTCAGTGTTATTACATTTTTATTGTTTAAACAATTTAAATGTAAAAATAAGCATGTAAAAATAAATATCGATTGAACTGCTACAATAAAGCTCTAATATCCGCTGATAACCAATATTGTTCAGATTTATTTTTGAGAAGATTTGATCAACAGAATTCACATTCAAATAATGGCTCATATGCACATCCAAAAAACTGAAAATGTGTTACAATTATGGAGAAACATTTGAATATAAACTGATGAAATTTTGACACCTGCTCTCATCGGGGTGTGTTGGTTCCACTTGACACTATGGTGCCATCTGTATTAGTGTGAGACTGCTCCTTCACCACTGGATCTAAAGACACACAAAAATGTGTATGTTTTAAGAATTTTAGACTCTTTGTTGTGTCAATATAAGTGTCAGGAATGAGGTAAGCAAACTCACAGAAATAAGGGTGCTCCATGGCCTCGGTGGCGGTCAGTCTCTGCTGATGGTCGTAGCGTAGCAGCTTGTCGAGAAGGTCCAGAGCCTCTGGGCTGACCAAATGCTGGTTCTCCGTCTGCACAAACTGTTCCCAGCGTTTCCGTGTTTGCCTGTAGGATACGGCAGGGGACTTTCAATAACTGAACAAACTAACACAGTAGATTATATCACACTTGGTATTTGGTGCTTGGCATTTCATCATCCACGTACTGACCACTCAAGCTCGGTCAGATATCATTAATGATTAGGGTTGGGAATCGAAAATCAATTCCAATCCAGGAATCGGATACTTAAGGTCGATTCCTGTGTGTGCATTTTAATGTGACTCCAAACCATTTTCAACCACAAAGAAAACTCAATTTGGCACTCGTGCCACACGCTGTTTTCTTTGCGCACACATCCATCTTCACAGACAGCCGCCTCTCATGTAGTGTGCGATACTGAACTGAGTTCTCCTACGAGTCTTCTTGCGCTTGAACGCACAAATACACAAAACTATGTCAAAATATCCTTGTAAACCTCGGTTTTGTCTTAAGTGAACGTAAACTGTTGAGAATGAAGCATGTGTAATAGTATATTGGATCCTGCGTGAGGTCTTAAAGTAATTAATCTATATTTTATTTATAAAAAGAAAACTATGTAGTGTTTTTTAACATTTGATCATTTCTGTACCTGAAATTTGTTCAGTTATATTTATATGTGCTATTGCTCATTTTATTTGTTCTTATTTGATTACTGTTTACTTATCTTTAATAATGTTTGAAATAGTGGTGCACGATATATCGGTCGCCGATATAACATCGGCCGATATGGTCATTGTTTTACACATCGGTATCGTTCCGATGTCAAAATAGGGCCGATGTGAACAGGCCGATTATCATTCCTGTGTATTTGACGTGCGTGTGGGGGCGGGGATGTTTGTCTTTGCACGAGCGCATTTCAGCGCTGTGAACAGCGCTCGTGTGTAGGGGCGCGCGCTTTACAGAGGGTGCAACCTTTATCACGTCTCTCGTCAGAGCGAGGGGAATAACTGATACTGTGGGAACAGTTTTATGTGTAGTGGTGCGTACTTTATAGTGGGCACCCGGCACACGATCAACATTTGTTATATCTCCCCTGCTGGACGGGGCGAGTTTTGAACCCGTGTTTATGTGAAGGGGCGCGCACTTCATTGTGGGCGCGCGAACTAGTCATTACACCATGTCCTAACTACACGCGACGCCGCAACACGCGATAAAAGGTATCTTTTCCATGTTAATCAGAGTTTATGTCCTAACCAGCCGCGACGGCGACATGCGACGATTCTATTTTAGAAACTGTTTCTATTTTTCTGCGACGTCGCGCTGGAATAACAAACACAACATGTGGCAATGATAATCTCAGGCACTGTTTATGTGCTTTATTTAATGTTAAAAGCGTGTAATGTGACTTTTAATATAATTTAGTGCTCCCAGCTTTGTAGCTGTAAAAGCAACAATGGATAATAACTCACCTCAGATCTTGAAATTAAACAAATGGAAAAAGAACGTTCAAACTGAAGAAACAAATGTATTATTTGACAAAGATTGTTTAAGTAACTCAGTAGCCTATGTATTTGAATACTGTTTAAATGGTGTAATATTTGTGAATTTGATTAAGTAGCTACTTGTCCATTTTCTTGCGATTGCCGTCAAGATTACTTGGTGATTACTCTGGTGCTGTGCACTTGACGCGAGAGCCCGTCCACACGCTGTTCTGATTGGCTCTGGGTTTTGATTGATTTGTACGCATCTCAAAGTCGCGTCGCGGCTAGAGTGGACAGACTAATTATTTGTCACTGGATCTTATCGCATCGCGTCTGGTACACACAGGTAAAGGTGCCCAATATCAGTCATTACTGAAAATAAATTACAAAAGTAAAAAAAAAAAGTTTTGGAAAATAGTTCTTTATTTGATGATCATAAAAATGTGTTTTCTATACAGAGATATCGACATCGGTAAATATCGGTATCGGCCATAAAAGCAATATTAATATCGGTTATCGGTATCGGCCACAATATTCACATCGGTGCATCACTAGTTTGAAATGTATATACCGTAAGTTAGTCCAGTTGTTTTTGCTGTGGTATTTTCGTTAAAGCCATAGGAAAATTTTAGTGTTCTTTGGAAATCAGCTACAACAAAACATTTTGCCAAAAGACACAGAATAAATATGTTTGACATAAATGTTTTTACCTTACTGGAATCGACACACTGTATCAAAAATAATAAAATACAGACGGTACCCAACCTTATTAATAAGGCTGCACGATTAATTGAAATTAAACTGCATGGGATTTGGCAAAGGCTTTATTAATGATACAAATTTCCTTATGTAAAACTCAGTAGAAAGCCTTGGAACGACCTAATTTTGGCTTATGAATAACTTTAGATAAATATTTATTATAAAATATATAAAAGTTTATAATTAATATAAATATATTATAATAAACAAATAGTGTTTTATTTGCTAAAAAAATATATAAAATATAATAAAACAAGTTATATAAATGCTTTTCTATTCTTGTGATGTTGTTGTTATTGTTTAATTAGAACATTTTTTAGAATTTTTTGGTTTCTCAAATTCCTCCACGACATCCTCGGCTGGTACTCACTGGCCGAGCAGGTCTTTGAATCGTGGATCCAGTTCAATGTGGTATTTGCGCAGGTAGCCAAATAACTCATCTGTTCCGAGAACTTTTGCAATCCGCACCAACTGCGGAACGAGGAAGTCGAATGAAATCATGATCACATGGTGTTTAGCTAGTAGGGTTAAATGCATAATAATATTTTGAAATAAATTCATTAAAAAATGTTAAACTCTTTAATCACCTGATCGTAGTTGTCTTGGCCATGAAAGAAGGGCTCTTTCTGAAAGATCATACTGGCCAGCATGCAACCGAGACTCCACATGTCCAGACTGTAATCATACATCTGTTCACACAATATAACACACATTAAACCCAATAAACCACACGCAACCTAAAAAGAAAACAGCAATATGTGAAAAAAAACTTTATTGATTATTATTCAATTGTGCTAAGATTTATCTGATTATAAAAATTATATGCATAATTATACTGTGTGTGATTCATAGAACATTTTACCTGATAATCCACCAACAGTTCTGGACCCTTGAAGTATCGTGAAGCCACTCTGACATTGTACTCCTGTGCAGGGTGGTAGAACTCAGCAAGACCCCAGTCTATCAACCTCAGCTGGATCAAACACATACACACATGATTCAGAACACAGTATCTGAAATAACACAATAGAAACCGGTACCCTGATGCCCTCTGCTGGTGTATAATTCAATAACTACATGACAGAGGGAACATTACCGCTCTTCTTTCTCTAAAAGTCTCTATGAACTGTATTCTGAAAGTCTTAAATGCAGTTCAAGATGAAGAATGAACAATAACTGCTTCATTACCTTCCTTAACTGGTGATCGATCATAACATTATGGGGTTTGACATCGCGGTGCATGATCCCCATACTGTGGCAGTAGTCCAGAGCCTGCCCGTAAAAAAATCACATAAACAAACCTTAGAAATTCACAGAAGCCTCCAAAACAAACCACTGACGCATACGATTACTTACCTTTAGTAGTTCATACATGTAAAAACGTATATCATAATCTGTTAACTTTTGATACAGCTCCTAAAAAGAAAGGAAACAAACATATTAAACTTCAGCGAAGGGTTTAATTTGAAATGCAACTTCGACACAAGGTCAAATAAGCTCTTAAATCATTTTAATTATTACACAGTTCCTTGAATTCTGATTAGCCAGTTAGCAGTAAAATATTTTTGCTAAATAATAGCTTATCACCTTAAATAGTCTCCAATTAAATATAGGAAACTAGTTATCAGTCTTTCTGACAATTAGTTATTCAGTACCATACATAGACAGACAGACAGATAAACATACAAACATAAATAGATAAACAGACAGATAGAGATAGATAGATATAGACAGACAGATAGATAGATATAGACAGACAGACAGATAGAGACAGATATAGACAGACAGATAGAGACAGATAGATGGATAGATATAGATAGATAGATAGATAGACAGATATAGATAGACAGATATAGACAGACAGACAGACAGACAGACAGATAGATAGATAGATAGATAGATAGATAGATAGATAGACAGATATAGACAGACAGATAGAGACAGATATAGACAGACAGACAGATAGATAGATAGATAGATAGACAGACAGACAGATATAGACAGACAGATATAGACAGACAGATATAGACAGACAGATATAGACAGACAGATATAGACAGACAGACAGATAGATAGATAGATAGATAGATAGATGGATGGATAGATAGATATAGACAGACAGATAGACAGATATAGACAGACAGACAGACAGACAGACAGACAGATAGATAGATAGATAGATAGATATAGACAGACAGATAGACAGATATAGATAGACAGATAGAGACGGATATAGACAGACAGATATAGACAGACAGACAGACAGACAGATTTAGCTAGATATATAGATAGATAGATAGATAGATAGATAGATAGATAGATAGATAGATAGATAGATAGATAGATAGATAGATAAACCTTATTTAGAATATACCTTAAAATCGGTGTTATTGATGCATTCAAAGACGAGCGCAGGTGTTCGAGACTGCAGAAAGATTGGGGATAAACCGAGAGAAAAAAAAAACAGAAAAAGAGAGATGAACAATTTGGAAAAGGAAGTCCTTCAAATAAAGAAGTCCATAAATCAACAATAGTAAGCATTAACAATCAAAAGTAAAACAGATGAACATGGGTTACAAAAGCATAATGATTGGCTGCAAGTCTTTGTTCTTTCCGATGTAAAATCTAATTTGATATTTCAATAATCATCACTAGCGCTTCTCAGTCATTTTCATACAATCTCATTTGTTTCCAAATAATCTTCTAGAATCACTCGATTACCGGTTGCTTATGTTTGGAAGGTAAATCTGTGACATTAACAATCAGATTTTTTTTTTTGTCATTTCACTGACAATTTTGAGACAGAGAAACTTCTTACAACCAATTCGGCCTTAAACCAAATTTAGTTCTGTAAACTAAAAAAAGCAATTTGTCTCAAATATGGTCTGCCCACATTCTTTTAGAGAGAGAGAGAAAATCAAAGTCTTCCATGGACAAACTGGACTCTGATTTGACAAGTATCGCCAATGGAAGAGGAGAGCGATGGAGAACATACCACAGGGTCCTTTACTGTGTCCATTAGTTGAATGATGTTGGTTCCTCCTCGTAGGTTCTCCAGGATCTTGATCTCCCTCTTGATCTTCTTTTTCTTGACAGGCTATTTTAGAAAACAATGATATAACAATATACAAATTACTCATAATGACCAATAGCCTTTATCTTATATCAAAGCCGTAACACATAATTTGCTATTGCTAGTCAGAATAACAAGAGAAGGGACATTCTCATTCTAGAAAGCAATTGATTGGACAAAAACACTGGGCACGCCCAAGAGTGCAAGATGAGTCATCAATATTTTTTGACAAATTTTTTTTCAGAATAGAAAAAATGTATAATGCATGTCTACATATACGCATCTATAACATAAGTATTTTTTAAGTGTATGCTAGCATATAAACTATCACTCAAAATCTTTTTAGAAATTTATAATTTTATTCAGGATGGATATTGATCAAAATTGAGAGTAAAGATATTCATAATGTTACAAAAGATTCAAATAAATCCTGTTCTTTTGAGCTTTCCATTTAGCAAAGAAAAAAATGGATCATGGTTTACACAAAAATAATATGCAGTTTTGGTGAAATTGAAGATAATTAAAAAAAAATTATTGAGCAGCAAATCAGCATGAATGATTTTTGAAGGATCGTGTGATCAATTTTTGTTCAAATAAATGCAGCCTTGGTGAGCATAAAAATCACAAAATATACAACTATTTACACTGAAATTTCATCAAGCTAATAAAATCATATTAAACAAATCGGTCTGGAATAAATCTACATTAAATTTACCTCAGAGAAACCACAACATTTCAGCTAATGACAACACTCTGTCGCCCTAAATAGATAGTTGACAAGGGTCATATTGATTATGTACACAAACTCTCACCTTGAGGATTTTGACCACAACCTTCTCATTATTGTTGATGTTGATGGCTTCGAAGACCTCGCTGTATTTGCCCCTCCCGAGCTTCCGTACCAGCTGGTAATCCTCCTGGTTACTGCAGGTGGTACACAGATTCACATGCCAGTCAGATCTACAGCAGAAACCAACATCTCCAGCCCAGAACGCAAACACACGGCTTCTGCTAGCAAGAAGGGGGCTGAAACAGCCAACCATCTGTGAAAATGACCAAGCCCATCATTTCCCCTGTCAGCTGAGGGCTGACTGACGTCTCTACCGAGGGACGGAGCCAAAGACGACATTTTAAGCAATGGTCTGCTGTCTGAAACTCTTAACTATAATAAAGAGGCAAATGCCACTATTCTTACAGAGCTTTGTACAGTACATGCTGAATCTTACTTTATCTGTGTAGCAAATCAAAATGGCTTAACATGAAGAAATATGTTACAAATACAGTTGGACATATGCATTACAATGTAGCCTACTATCTTTTTAAAAATCGTAGAAAATAAAAAGTATTTATGGACCGTGATGAATCAAAAAACAAAAGAAAATGAAAATCACTCACTGCTCTTGATTAAGTAGCTTTAATAAGAATACATTTCTTACTTGAATGCAGCTGTTAAATGCTTTGGTGAGGAGATAAACATGGCGGACTGGGCGGGTCTATGCTAATAGGGGCAGAGTCCTTCAGTAATTGTGGGCGGAGTCTAATAGTTTGTGACTTCACAAAAGCTACAATGTTCTGAGGAACTGCTTATGCTTTAAGGGGATTTAAAAAAAGGATTGGTTTTAATTGAATTTGATTTTGCTGTGGAATTCAAATGGAACTTTGTTTCGTGCAACCGTTTTGATGTTAAAAAATAATAAAAACAGCATAAAAAGCTAAAGTCTAAAATGTATTTTTCCATTCTGCATATTCAAACTGGAAGTCACATTTAATAATGACTTAATTTCGACGCTTTAAACAAAAATATTTTTCCCAAAAAAATTTGGTGAAGTTTTACAGTCACTGATCAGTTTCGTTGTATGGAAAAGAGCTGGCATGAAGATTGGTAGCAAATTCTCCCTTTGTGTTCCACAGAAAAGTATATTTATATATATATATATAAAAAAAAAACGACAGCACAATTATATATGTGCACTGTGCAAAACAGAAACACATTAACTGCTGCAGAGGAATCTAACCATTAAAACCACTAAATGTTCTATTAGTGCGCTGGTTTAGAATGGTAATTACTGGATGTGGATTGCACACTTGAGGGAATCGGTGCATTTGCATAAAATCTGTGGATGCTGGGTGAGGAGGACACACACACACTGCTCTCTAACGCTGCATCTGTAAATCCGTTCATGTCATCCTCTCATCACCAGCTCTCAAACAGGGGCTGCTCGATCACACAGATTGATGACTTTTCCAGCACGATCGATACCGAGCCTACAATGTGAACCACTGCGCAAAGAAAACCAGCAGATACATGCACAAAATGATGCACGTGAAGGCGCCTAGGCTTTTTGAAACACAACATCAGATGATGATGCACTTTTATAGCTTTAAATATCTCACCTCCAGGTGGGCACATGGGCCTCGTAGTCCCAATATTCCCTGCTCTTCAAAGTGTTGACATCGGCATACACCCGAGATTTACTACCGGCCACCGGGCCGGGCATGGCGCGCAACGGGGCTCAGGGTGTAGGAGAAATCCGATCGCCAAATCCAATCCAAAACACACAGACGGAGGACCACCGATAAGATGTAGACCAGCCCGGGGGGGTCTGATGGTATCCGATTCGGGCGTGTAATATCTGATATCAAAAGATGGAGCGCGGTGGCCGATGAGCAGCACTCGTTGCCCGGTTCGTCAGCGGTGTTTAGACCGCCTGGAGATCCGAGGGTGAAAATGAATAGTGGATAGAGTGTGAAATGCTCTGGCAGTGCTAATATCGCATACAAAGATGCGAATATGAAGTCTAGAAGGTCTATTTTGGACCTGTATGTGTGAAGTTTTGTGAAAAGTTATTTGGTTTAAAAATAGACTGAGTCCTAGGCGGGGGGGTTTGTTTAGATCTAATTATTGTGGGTTAAACCCCCCCACCACCCCAAAGGGGCCTCAAATCCCTAGATCCAAAGCATAAAGATCCGAGAAAAAAAGCCAGGATGTGTGTTCTCTCAGTCTTCAATCTGTAGCAATGGATGTTGTAAAATACAGTCCACCGTAAGTGAGTAGAATATAACTAATCAGCTCCTGAGCTTCAGGATATTGACTGGTTAGAAAGAGAGGGAGAGGCGGTGGACTACAGATCGATGTTCTACCCGACCCCAGTGAGAAACCGTGTCACCGTGACGTCGCTTGCGTAAAGTCGTTGTGCAATAATCGCGAAAACCGCTTATAATCCCGTGCAGCGTTCTGCTTGTGATCGGGGTTCGGGTTTTCCGGACCAATCCCCCCGTGCTGCTGCAGGAAAAACGGACTGGAACGATTTGACCCGGAAGCGCAAGATAGCTTTATCAATTAGCATCGAAAATCCGGAAGAACAAGTTTGTCATGGCCATAGACATCTATAGATATCTATACGTAGATACCGCATGCGCCAGCTACAAACTCGGCGACGCCTCCGCCATTTTGGAACGGTCAATTTGACGGGGTTCACTCGCACTAACAACAAATAAATACATTTCCATCGAAAAAGATACAGTACCGGTATTTTGCAGTATATGGTTGTAAAAACCGCCGCAGACATACATTCCATACGAAACGGACTAACTATTCAGAAGTAAGAATGTGTTTGTTTGTGTTTTATAATAACTCAATATGTAATATCCATATCCAGAATTGTCCAATATTAATGATAAATTAAATTCTATGAAAATAATCTTCTAATCTTTCTATTCTGAATCTGAATAATCTGAATAAATACGGTTGTAGACGTAGACGCACAGTCAACTTGCACTCGAGTGTTTACGGACCGGCTTTGACCGTTCCAATATGGCGGACGTTTACGGTCGCTATGATGAGGCATCTGTATGTATGTATTATCTATGGCCACTGGGCATGTCCTTCCGTTGCTATGCGCCCATATTTGACTTCCGTTCCGTTTGATGTCTAACAGACATTTTGAGGAAATGTGTGGCTGTGTTCATCGTTTCATTCACTGCTATAAAGAGGGTTTAATTTCAAAAGCATTGTCATACATTTCTGTTCAAATTATTTCGGGAAAAAACAAATATGTATGTATACGGTAGATGTAAATCTACCATTGAAATAAATCATGTATAAATATCCTTATAAGAGAACTGTTTTCAATAATAAATAACAATTCGGATGTTATTTATTTATTTATTTAAAAGTCTTTCATAACTATGGTGGACTTCGTCTAATAATAGGCTACAATCTTACTCTAATTTAAAATTCATATTAAAAACGTGCTTATTTCTAATATTATTTTTTCATAGAATATCACAACCACGGATAATGAATGTATGTGTTCATTGATTAATCGTCTACCAATAATTAATTAAGGGCGAAACAAACGCGCGGACGAAACCATGGCAACAAGCAACCATGGCAGCTAACGTTACGACAGAGCACAGTGAAACTGACACGGATCAAAACCAACTTGTTGAACTTGTAAAGGACTTAAAGTAAGTCATAAAAGCTTTTTCTATTTCAAATGTTGACTTACCGGTAATCTTGCAGTCATGTTTGCAAAAAAAAAAAAAAATTGTTTTTGGCTGGCTAATAACCAGTTGGACCAGCCGCATTTTAAACGTAGTTTCTGAACGTTTTATTTCTGGTTGCATCACCAAACAATTTTGTATTTTGACGATATATGATTTTTAACATGTAAACACAACTCATGTTTTATTTCCCTACATTTAAGACGCTCCAATGCAGCGCTACAAGCAGATATCAGTACATGTGAGCAATATATTAGTCGACTGGACCTTCAGACTCAATCGGAGGCTTTTGAAACTGCATCACGGATGGAAATGGCAACGGTACGTGTAACTTATATTTATATAGCCTATATATATATTTGTATACATGCTTTTTAAATAGCATATATTTGTATTTAATAAAGTAAACAAGTGCAGTTCTGATGTAGGCCTAATGTTTAGTGCGCCGTGACGTCTTTATCGTATGCTTTCTCTCTCAAGTTTTGAGGTGAAACCTTACAGTCTATGGGTGAAACATGACTGTGCATGTAATTCGTGTAATATAATAAGTTTTACGTTGTTCTTTCTGTGTTCTTTAATCCTGTAAAGCCTGACATAAATAATTGTTCGAAATTAATCATTGAGATCTTTATAACGGTATAGGCTACTTACATAAAATGCATATAAATTATCACTATGGCCATTTCACAGACAGGGTTTAGATTAAGCCAGGATTAGCCCTTAGTTCAATTAGGACATTTTTTTTTTAACGAGTCTTAAAAAAACATTAGTGGTGGTGTGCATCTTGAGACAAAACCATGACACTGTGACTGACATATTTTAAGATATCTCAGTGTAAGTTGTTTCAGTTAAAACAGCTCAAACATGCATTTTAGACTGGGACTAGCTTAAGCCTTGACTAAACCTTGTGTAGATCTTCCGATAATATGTCTTAGTAAGATGATATTTAAATTCTAAGTTTTATAATCAAAGCTCCATAGTTTTTTATTGTGGGGGACAAAACATGATACAGTGCAATACAACGACCGACGACGATTGAGAGATTTACAAATAAACGTTGCTCAAAAGCTTGATGCATCATATTTCATACATTTTAACATGATATTTTCATACTCAAGTCAACCTAAGTTACTTCAGTTCAGGAAGTGATCATCTTGAAATATTACTAGCAATTTAAAAGTTATTATTATGTTTAATTTATACAAATCAGTAGATTTCACTGCAAAAAGACACATTCACCACAACCTGAAGGATAACTTTTTTAACAGTTATATTAAAAGGCCTTTTACTTGCTAAAAAAAAGTAGGGTTAGGGTGTACAACAGGTTATTCATCAAAGTTTTGATCAAGAAATGTGTGCATCAAAACATGATACAGTAGGCTGAATAGGGATAAATAATAATTAACAATAATAATAATAAAAAAACAGGAGTGTTTTTATGAGTGGTCCATGCATGATGTTCATTCATTCATTGTCAATGTTCCAGAGTCCAGGAAGGAAAACTAAAGTTCGCACTCCAGAGAGACAACAGCTCCTGACACTGGAACAGAAATGTCATGTCGCCCAAAGCGTGCTTAAACAGATGACTGAGGATGTGAAGAGAGCGAAAGACCATTCAGAAAGAGAGCTGGACAATTGCAAGGTCATTAGTCAAGAGAACAGAACAGAACAAGCTCATAAATCTTTGTCATAAATATATTAAATACGCTATATAATTGATTCTACCCTCTTTAGGCAACTCTGGAAGAAGCTGATATCCACTTGGCGGAGGTTAAAAAAGAATGCGGCCAGTTTGATCGCGACATCTGTAAAGCACTGCAGGACAAAAAGTGTTTGACGATGAGTGCTGAGAAGGTCATCAGATACATTGAGGACAGAATAAGGACCAAGGTAAAAGAAAACTTCAAGTCGCAGGTTTATTCTGACAAGAGTTGTGATTTAAATTCCCAATTAAGTGCCATCTTTCCAGGAGAACTTGATCGAGAAGTTGCATCGGAAGAATACAGCACTCGTCGCACACAAGAAAAAACTACAGGTCCAGCTAAAGCAACAGGAGGAGATGGGTGAGGGACTGACGGCGCTGGACTTTGAGCAGCTCAAGTTTGAGAACATCAAAACTCGTAAACGACTGGATGAGCAAAACCTTGAACATTTGGATCTCAAACTGCTTGCAGTGAATGCCTTGCAGGCCTTGAATTCTAATAAGGTGATTCTTGGTTAACCATAGAAAATATCACCTATTTGTTGAGCCACACGCCACACAGTATTAGGGCAGGTCTTGCAATGGTCATTATTACTATAGGGAACTGTTGACCTAAACGTGTGGGCACTGAAAAGGCCTGTTCACAACAAGAATGTTAACTACAAAGATAACTATACTTGGGTCCACACCAGCAGACGATACAGTTCTGTTTATTCTAAGCATGTGCTTTAAATGCTCAAGCTCTTTAAAATAGGATGGTTTCTGATTTGCTGTCAATGTTTTTATCAGCTAGAAAAAAATGTTTCTGATTGTTTCTCTGTGCCGTTGTGGTGTGGACTCTGTTATTCTTTAATATTTAGAACTATATCTTTATCGTTATTATAGTTATCGTTCTTTCTTTTTTTTTTCAATGTCCCCTTCTTGCAGAAGAAGCTTCAGACCTTGACACTCGAGTCAGATGTGCTGAACAGTGACATTGCTTTACGGATGAAGTTACTGGTTAAGATTGAGGAGGAGATCAAGCAAGCGGAAGAGGTCAGGATAATGAAATTTGTTTGTACTTGTTTAACTTACAGATCTGTAGAAAGACCACCATAAAGCTCCTCGAGAGCTTTGAGTATCTGAGCCAACATCATGGCAGAAAATAACCAAATGTATACACTTAAAATCAAGATAAAGGCTAAACCAACTAAAAGTTATTTGTACTGATATTTGGAATGATATACCACTGGCCAAAAGACATAATATGGATTTTATGTTTCCTGACAGGAACGAAACAAAGCAGAGGCTCTGAACGGGAAGTTGAGGGGCCAGTTGGCCGACTATCATGTACCACATGTCCTACAATACATCGAGGTTAAAGAGTCCCATGGCCAGCTGCAGAAGAGTGTTAAGGAATGGGAACGCAAGGTGGAGATTGCAGAGGTAAGGATTCTTATCCTTTTTAAGACATAAGACACTTCTAGAATTAATCATCTCTTTATGTTTTTTAATTGTCGGTTTGTTTGTTTTTATTTCCAGATGGCATTAAAAACATTCACGAAATCCTGGGACAAGCTTCGGATCGCTGCTGGAGCCAGACCAGTTCCTGCACGACATGCAGCCACAGATTCTGGATTGTATGGGTTCTGACATAAAAGCTACCAAGTTCTAAATAACCTCAATGCCCAAGAAGATGCCCATACATTTAGCATCTTCTGCTGAATTTCAGCTTAAAACACAAAATGCATCAATATAAAGAAAATAAATGCACATTAAAATGACACACAACAATGCATTATTAATGAAAAGGTTTATTAGTTAGTGCTGTGTATATTAAATGCTACATACAGATATTTTAGCATTAATGTCACATCAACCGCCACATGAACTTCTTTTACTAGCTCATTCACAATCTACAATTTGAAAAAAAGCTAAGGATAAGTATGTGTGCTTGGAAGCGCAGATACTTGGAACAGATTACAGGAACTAACACAGCAGGCATGCACGGGGTGGAGAGGTCTCAAAACCATAGAGGAAGGTCATCGATCGAAGGTCGACGTTCCCCTTTGGTCCTGACACGTCTGCCAAGAATATAGATATTTATAGAGATTTTAAACAATATTAATAAAAAAAATTAATATACAAACATGAAAAGAAAAACAACAACATACTTATGAAATCCAACTGCTCTTTAATTCTTAATGCCAATGGTTTAAAAAAAAAGCCCCTTGCATAAATAGATACTATAAAGGGGAACAAATTGGAGGCCAAGGGCTCTGCAGAGAAACTAGACGCCCCTGCTTAAGGCCAAAGTGTCACCATCACCTCTAACCCCGCAGTATAGGAACATGCAAAACCTAACTGCAAGAGGGAGATGTTCCTCAAGGGCCAGTAATCAACATATAATACTGCAGAACTTGCAACAGAGCCAAGAATGTCATTTTGCCCCATGAAGGATGATGGGAAATTGCAATGGGGTGGGAGGGGTAAAGTAAAAAGTAGGCAAATCAAGACTTGAACAGTTCTATTAAAATTCAGCTTTGTGGACCATTACAAAAAGTGGTAGATTATTCTAAAATTAAAACAAGGAGAGCATGTGATTTAAAACAAAACATAGTTTACTCTTTATGAGTACCACTCAAATATGTCTATGTTTAAATATATACAAATATTTTTGTATATATGTCAGTTTTAAAAAAAAAATTCTCAAAAGAACATACTGTTTATCGTTGGATGAGTATGCAACACAGACATTCACTAACAAAAACATCTGAATGACGCGTGTTTAAGTCAGGGCCTTAGAGGTCCAAAACAATGACTTTTCCTCCTGGATCCTGGGGGAAACCGAAAATACATTTTGAAAGTCTTTGATTACAGTTTTTATAAAAGAAAATAACAGGGAAACAAAGACTCACCGTCATGTTGCGAAAGGCAAATGACTGTAGGCAAGACATGGAGTTGGCAGATTAAAGATCAAACACATTAATAAATCTATACAGTAGACATAGAATGACACTTAGGGCACTGTACAACAAGTACACAAGTCCTGTAAAGGTGGGGGGAGGGGCAAAAACCTTTATAAAAACAGACTCAACTTTCACACAACCTTGAATACACCAATTACAATCCCAACTACATCTACAAAAAGGCTGAATTTAACTTTAAAAAAGCAAATCAGAAACAAAACGTAAAGAATGTATGAATCAAACATGAAAAGCTACTTATAACTGGTGCAGTTTAAGAAAGACAATGCAATATCTAATGACAGGACCGTAAACAAGTTGTATACATACTAACTATGTACATACAGTAATACAGGAAGCCTTTTCAGGTTTTTAAGCAATTTTTAGGACAGCTGTACTGATTCTGGTGGTAATATGAACTGTTTGTATGCAAGTTTACATTTCTATATAGATTCTATATATTTATGTATAATCTCAGTGAAATGTAGAGACCGTCTGAGGTCATTATATTTCTGCTGGTTAACGATCTGTCCCGTTTAGGGTGTGGTACAGTACAATGATGGTTTTTGGTACATACCATTAGTTGCCACGAGGAGAACGTCAACATTGACATAAACAGACAGTTTCAACAGTTTATAACAGCACAACTTTTTACCCCTCTTCGTTTTGTCTTCAGTTGTGGGGCAAACTAAATGCGCACAGTAGGCTGTTGGAGGTGCTCCCAATGTGCATACAATGTACTCAAATTGGAGCAAGGCTAGAGATCCAAGTAGAGTTCTTTTGTAGAGGCACGCCGTAAGCAGTATCTCAACCATACTAGGTACTATAATGTGATACCAAAAATGGATAGCTGATTCTATATGACGGTCCAAGACTGAACAAAGAGTTGCAGACCAAATCGTTTTTGTCTTGTGCTCTAAAGATCTTGAAGGGCATTGTGAGCCACATCTGGCCAAGGAGCCATGAAGCAGGGCAAATGCTGCCCTACTGTACTAGGATCACAGTGCTTTCTGGGATAGAGTTCGAAGATCTGTTTCTGTCCTCCCAGGATTCATATATAAACCAACAACCAATAATTCATCTTTGTTTCCCAATCAAACCCAATTAAATGATGCCTCTATCCATCAAAAAGGGAATAACTACTTGTTGAGTATATGGATGTTTAGAACAAAATGAGGTATTATGAGGTTACTGGGCCTTGTAAAAATTAATTTGTCTGTTTGCTGAGATTCCTAAAACTTCTGTGAATGTAATCGGGGACACAAGTTACTGAATGAGAGAAGACACGGGGTACCCGCCACCTTCAGCCGTGTGCTGGACAGTATGCTCTTGAAGGGCTCCTAGATCAGCGAAACGCTCTCCGCACCATACACATTTAAACTGGGCATCTCTTGCATGCACGCTTTGATGCTTGGCTAGGTGTTCACGCTGCTTGAAACCCTTGTCGCAACTGGCGCACTTGTAGGGCTTCTCTCCGGTGTGGACGCGCCTGTGTCGCTGCATCTCTGAGGAGTACTTGAAGCGCTTCTCACAGTCAGGACACTTCAACGGCTTCTCACGGGATGGGTCGCATCGGTGCTGCACAAACTCAGAGGAGGACAGGAAGCGTCGGTCACACAGCGAGCATTTGAGAGGCTTCTCGGTGCAGTGGGAATTCTGATGGCGCTGGAGTGTGGTGGCCTTTTTGTAAGCCTTTCCGCACACGTCACACTTGTAGGGCTTGTCTGGATTTGTGGGTGTCGCGGAGGCCTCACCACATTTGTGACGTAGCAGCTCCCCAGACTGACTGAAGCCCTTGCCGCAGGAGGCGCACTTGAAGAGGTTGTCCATGCCATGAACGTGCTGGTGGTATAACAGGTGGGACGGCTGCAGAAAGCCCTTGTCGCACAGGTTGCATTTGAAGGGGCGGTCGGCGGAGGCCTTGTGTGTGCGCCGGTGGCGCACCAGGGCGTACTGTTGTTTAAAGCTCATCTGGCAGTCTTCACAGTGGAAGGGGCGTTCCTCTGAGTGGGTGCGTTCGTGCTGTCTCAGGTCGGACGGACGCTTGAAGCCCTTCCCACATGTGGCGCAGCGAAACGGACGAGCACCTTGTGGCTGACACTGGTGGTGGAGGAGCTCAGAAGACTCTTTGAAGTGCAACTCGCAGAGGTTGCACTTAAAAAGGTGCTCGCCCGAGTGGGCATACATGTGACGGACTAGGTGGGAGCGGTGCTTGAAGCTCTTCTCGCACACCGCACACTTGAATGGTCGTTCGGAGCTGTGGGTACGCTGGTGGTGGGCTAGATGAGAGGACTGGCTGAAGCTTTTGTCGCATGTTTCACATTTAAATGGCTTCTCGCCTGTGTGGACACGTTCGTGACGCGTGAGCTCGGATAAGTGACGGAAGCCCTTGGAGCACACCGAACACTTGTACGGCCTGTCAGGTTGCGAAGGCTCGAACGTAGGCTGGCCTGATGTCCCGACGGCAGCGCTGCCACTAGACGATGCTTCATCGTTGGATGGTTGCCCTGGGTTGGCCGTTGACGAAGTTGGTGTGGCATTTCCAGAACCCGGTCGATACGTTTTTTCACATATGGAGCACTTCATGGGGTTTCCGCTGTTATGGGCAGTGTGATGCTGCGCTAAAGAAGTTAACAGCGAAAAGCCCATCTTGCACACTCCGCACACAAAAGGTTTCTGCTCCACCTGCACACACTGGTGCTCCAACAGGTCGGTGGCTTGGTGGAAGATTTTCAGACACTGCGTGCACTGAAACGAACGATCTTGGCTCACCATGCACTGGTGCTCATGTGGATTAGCCAGATGGGAGATGTCATGGCCACATGCACCACACTTGTGTCCTCCCTCGCTCCCTACATGCAAGGAGGACTGCTGCGCTTGTGCCGGATGCTGCTGCTGACTGTGATGCTGCTGCTGTTGTTGCTGCTGCTGTTGTTGTTGCTGCTGCTGCTGTTGCTGGGATTGTTGCAATGCCGCGTCCGGCTGGAGGACAATGCCGTAGACTGTGCAGCCCAGTGTGTCCGCCCCTGGTGGGATGGTGTGCACGACTGGAGGCGGGGCAACAGCATGCTGCTGCCACGCCTCCGTCATCCGTGCTCGGGTGTATGGATTCAGCTTTGAGCCGTAGTTGGACCGCTTTCTGGATGAATTCAGGGGGATGGGATTGTTGGACTGCCCCGGATGGGAAAGGAAAAACAGTAGCTAATAATGCTTTCAGGAACACGTTTTGGCTTGATAAACAGAGAACTGACGTGGATGTGAGCATCAAGTGCAAAGGACCTTGACCTTCTTTATCACCTTGGTACAGCCCTGTCGGAAAAAAACAAAAACAAGAAAACTCGATGAAAAACTTACACAGCCAGCACACATCTTTAGGGGCATTTACACTGCAGTGCTCCACAAAAAGGATGGCCTGTGAAAGAGTTTTGGGCCAATTCAACTATCACTTGCCTCATACATTTGTTGATGACTTCAAATTTAAAATATTATTAAATTTTATATTGTTGTTGCATATTGTGCAGCTTTAAATTTTACCAAGGTAACATTCTCTAACTGGCTGACATTAATTAAGGCTGCTCTCTGCGTAACTAAAATTCAGTTTAAAGATAAAATGGCAGATAAAAACCATGCTAAATTATGCCTGCTCTGACCCACCTATAGACCTCATATAAACAATTGGTGTAAAGACACCTAAATGCCACTTCAGTAGCAACCTTCTGCCCCACCTTTGCAGAGTAATATAATTTTGCAATAGTAAGGGTTAATTAAAACGGCAATGAAGACTTAGAAGCATTTTTTGTAGTTGAAAAATTAACATTCTGTGAAAAATATGTACTTTTCTGGCATATAAAAAAAAAACATTGCTAAAATTAAAATGTGTTACCAGTAAAAATGTTGGCAAGCCCAATAAAAAAATCTGAACTACTGATCCGACTGGGACAGAATAAAATAACCCTAGTGTACAATAAGCCCTAAAACTAACAGCGGCTTGCAGCATAAAAGTGACTAGAAGTCATAATTGAGTTAAAGTGACTGTTGGCAAGGCATCAAAGTGGGCTTTATGAAAAGAAAAAACATAGTGGCGCTCATGTGAACCACTTATAAAGATAAATAAAGAATGATCTCCGTCAATTTAACCACTGTCGATGTGAAAGCCCCCTTAACCTTTACTGCAACATCTGGATTTGAGTCTTGGCTAGCTGGTCTGTAAGGAGATCTACATAATTTCCGTATCTGTAAATAAACGTATCTGTAATAAACGTATCTGAGCACTTAACAAACTAACAATAAACCAGGGAGAAATTAAATGAACAAATGAAATCTGACAGACCACCACTTTATCCCAGTGATAATAACACAGGTACGAGTATCTGTCTGGTACACCTCAAGACAAGTTTCGTGCTGGATAACGAGACTGACTTGCCCACCAACCTATAGCATTGCGGGGGCATCACAGAACGTGCATACGATGCCCAAAACACTGTCGAAGTACCGGTAGTAGCACACTAGTTTTTGAGACGGAGTCTATTGCCTGACAGTATTTATCACCTGTGTGTATAAGAGTGGTACAGCTGATCCAAAGCATGCATGCATGGTTAAGAAAATGTAATAATAATACATAAAGATAACGACTGGCGCTTCTGTTCGCTGCGCATTTACACACAATTATATCGCGACGAATAAAAAAGCCGGTAACATAATTTAAACGTTAAGCAGAATTAATATGTACAACACAGTAGTCAATAGCTTATAAAACAAAGAGATGTTTAAGACACCTGGATGAAAACACAAAAACATAGCTTTGCAAAATGGCTAACGAATATTTGCAAGCTGGCTAACAGGCTAACAGTAGCTTTGCAACACACACACACACACACACACACACTTCTAAAAATATGTTTAGATATGTATATTACCTTTTTTTCAGAAGTGAATTCCACCCATGTTTATTCTCATGAATAGAAGTTAAATCAAGAAACGGCTTAGTGATTTTCTGAAGGCCGTAGATCCTCCGACCGATCCGCGATCTCTGCTAGGCCGCACCCCTGGCCAGTGCCTGCAAAAACACATGAAACCCCTGCAAACTCTCCGGATTTCGGTTGGGTTGCTCCATAAAACCCCGATTACAGTCTTTTCGGCGTTTGCAGTGCATTTAAGGGAGTTGACTGGCGAGGAATGGTCGACCCATAGTGCGTTTCATTTCGGGCTTAGATCGCTGACCACCGAAACCCCCGACAGCCGCACGGGAACCTGAATAACACATAATTGCCATCCTCCTCACAAAACATACCGGAACTTCATTAATTTGATAATTTTTTTATTTATATATTAATATTAGTACTAAAAACGCCATTATTACCATGGAAATTGTGTCTATCACTGTTTTATGGTAACGTTATAGAGCGAGTGGTTATTTTATAGAACGCTTTTGGGGAATTATTGTAGTGACAGGATAATAGTTAGTATGAAGCTTTAATAAGACAATAAACGTCAACATTTTGTTTGTACACACGTATAGTGTTTATGGTCATTGCTGAAATTCAATGTTGACTGCGCTTTTTTCCTTTTTTTTTTTTTTTTTTTGTAAGGGCGGAATGCAAAATACTCGGAACCATTTGAATCAATATTTGTTGTAGTGGGACGCTGTGATGAAGCACCGTTTGTTTTCTTGTTGAATCGGTTCTTTCAAACGGCCAGTTTCAAAGAACCGGTTCTTACGCACTTATACAAAAGTACCCATGCTTTGAATAAAATCATCTAGGAAAATGTATTTCAAATATTTAATACTAAAATTGACAGTAATATCTCGGCTGAGAAAACCCCCCAATAAATGTTCGGTCACTAACATAACTTTTTAACGCCGTACAAAGAAACGCAATCACACGCTAGGTTGTGACGTGAACCGGTTCAACGGATGGATTGTAAAAGATCCGACTAAAAAAAAAAAAGATTCGTTAACGAATCCCATTGTTTGTTGTAGCGGGACGCTGTGAAGAAGCAGAACCATCGGAAGCGCTTTGCGCATGACAATATGAGTGTCGTCACGTATCTGAGATGGTATTTTTAATCATCTGTTGCAGTTTGTAAGATTTTTCTGCCTTAGCATGATTGTCAATTACAGTAGTAGCAGTTCTGAAGATGAAACTGAAAATTCTTCAAAAAATGATTCATCGCCTTCAAGGAAAAGAGGAAAACTTGACAATGAAACCAGGTTTGGTGCGTTTGATCTTCTGTTGTTTAGTTTTATTTTGATTTGCATTTCTAGGTCTCTAAATTCCTCTTTTACCTGAATAGCACCAGTGAACCTTTGGATCATGGATCTGTTAAAAGCAAAGCTGGCGAAACAGCCCACCTGACACCTCGCCTGCCTCTTCCCGAGAGTGTAAGGGAGATGTTCGAAGAATCAGAAGAAAAGTGGACCGATAAAAATGATGAGCATGGAGGGCGAATGCGGTCCTTCCAGCACGAGCGGGGCAACTGGGCTACATACATGTTCTTTCCTTGTAAGCATTTTGCCTGAGTGTATTTAGATTGATATTGTAATTTTTCTCTGAATGACCTTTAACCCTTTTTAGATGATCCTGAGGAGGCCTTTCTGGAGGTACTAAATGAAATGATGGTGGTTGCAGCAGCTCACGGCATCCCTCTGGCCCTATCTGAAGAGTTTCACCTCAGTGTCTCAAAGACAGTGGTTCTGCGGCATCACTGGATTCAACCGTTCATCCAGTCCATTCGGACTGGTGTGACACACTTCCAGAAGTCTGTGCTATATAATAAACACCTCATTGTTTCATTATAACATATGTCAGTTGCTGGGTGTCTAAGTCAGATTGTTTCCTCAGGTTTTTCTGCTTGGCTGATAAACTGATGGTGTATTCTAATGCTGAAAAGACTAGGTATTTAATTACTCTCGCTGTTAATTACCTAACTAGGCTGTGTATGAATTATTTCTTCATTTCAATGCACTGTTTAATGGCATAAAGTTCATGCAGGACATTCCTTGGTTTGGAAATCTCCACTGGAAAAACTCAGTTGCTTGAGCTCATCAAAATACTGGATCAAACCATGAAAGAATTCAACCTCAGCACCTTTTATAAGGTACAAAACAAGGCATTGCTAAACATATTTGTGAACATAGATTCAAATACAATCAAATTTAGATAAAATTTAATGTAACAGCCTCCTCTATTTCATATAGGATCCTTCTTTCCACATAAGCCTAGCTTGGTGTGTGGGTGACCACACGGAAAGCCTAAAAAAGGCATGTTTATCAGAATTGCAGGTAAGAACCCAAACAGATCTGCATCACAAACTAAACATGGATAAGTATTGAATAAAGGCAAAGGTCGAAGAGTTTGTGTGTTTTTTGCATTGCAATCTGAATTCTAATAACCTATGATTTTACTTTTCACAGAGTCTCATTGACGCTCATGAAGATGGGCCTTTTCATATACGGCTCAACGGCACAGAGCTTCGTTGCAAAACAGGAAATAAAGTCTTTCTTTTCTCCCTCCAATGATTGTGAAACTATGGAAGCTTTTTTAAAATAAAAATATAACAAAGGTAATTGCGACTTTCTCACACTTGACTTTTTCCTTGTTTATATCTCAATTCGAACGATATATAAACTCACAATTCTCAGAAAAAGTCAATATCGTGAGATTTATACTCGCAACTATGAGAAAAGGCAGAATTGTGTGATAAAGTCACAATAAGCTTTTTTTATATTTTTATTCTGTGAAATAAGCTTCCATATGAAACACTGTTTAGTAGTGATGTGGATTTTGAGGTTTGCAGAATATAATGAAAGATTTGAACTAATGATGCATGAAGTGTATCTATGTTATTACAATTTTGGTAAAGAGTATTTTATTGTACATTACTGCAACATGGTGATTTTTCACTAACTCATGGCATGTAGGCAACTGTCTGTTGTTTGAGAAACAAAAAGTCACACCCTGGTTTAACATTGCATTTTCACCATCAGACTTGTTTTTGTGTGTTTTTGAGCAACACACCGCATCCTGAAACTAAAAGATTAAGTTTCACTTTCCACAGTTAGGCCTGGTTTCACAAACAGGGCTAAGATTAAGCCAGGATTGGGCCTTAGTTCAATTAGGACATCTTTGTAGCTTTTACAAACGTGCCTTGGAAAAATACATTACTGGTGATGTGCATCTTGAGTCAAAACAATGGCACTGACATATTTTAAGATATGCCAGTGCAAGTTACTTTCAGTTAAAACAGCTCAAACATGCATTTTAGTCCAGGAATAGACTTAAGCCTAGTCTGTGAAACCAGGGGTTATTGTTGTACTGTTAAAATACAGTTTTTATAATAGAAAGTCTTACAACCTCAATTCAAAACATTTTTAAAAAGTGACAAATAATGTGCTTCACAAATCATTGTTCATTATATTCAAGAGCAGACTTTGTTCACATGTAACATGGGTTAACCCATCCTGGGCCGTGGCACAAATGCAGTCTAGAGGTTAAGCTGATCTAAATTGAGCAACAGTGAGATATCCAGCCGTTAGGCACATTCTACATTCAAGAACATTGACAAAAATACATAAATCAATACTGGTCACAGACAGCCTGATAAATAGCCACTTGCTCGTTAGTAGGATCGACAGAGATACTGCAGTGTCAGTACAATTTGGATAGAAACATTTAAAAAAGCACTAGATAAAATCTGTAGATTAAAGTTGTTTGGTATAAGAGGTTAAAGGTTAAAAAGGTTAAGAAACAGACAATATTTAAAAATGTAATTGACAAGGATTAAAGGCAGACAATTGCCATTTCACATTAAACAACTGGAAATTACATTTTACTATGTGCTGTAAAATCAATGTTAACATTTTAGATCTGAATTGAGTAAAAAAAAAAAAATCAAGAATCATTTCTGTAAATGCTGATTGTGCCCAACAAAAGATGACTATTTATCATTGATGTCCTGATAAACCTCAACTCCACAAAAAGGAACTCCGACAACAAATTACGATAGGGAAAGGAACATCCACCCAAAAAGCAGAACTAAGTCCTGAAAGTTAAAGAGGGGAAGTGTGTCATCATGGTGTAAACAGCACATTTTTTATGTAGTTGACCGTGGTTATGTTCAACAGCATGGCGACATGCTCGTTCCCGGGCAGCTCGAACATTTGGACAGGCTGTTTCTGTTGGCTCTTCCAGCGTTTGCATTGTGTGGCGCTCAACAGGTTGACTGTTCCGTCTCCGTCCCCGTTGATGACGGTGGGGTCTACATCTGGGAAGTTTGTGTAATTGAAGCCCTGAGCTGTGGGAATGCCGCTGCCATAAAGACAGTGGACAGGAACGCCCGGAGGCTGAAGTGCACTGACCAGCGGTTCCGTGTCCTTCCTCATGGCCCAGCCATCCTCATAGTCAATATCTTTGAAGAAGCGCTGATAGTCTTGGACTGTGTAGCTGGTGTTTGGGGTGGAAACCAGGACCATGTCTTTGGGCCAGGAGTGGGCGTAAGGCAAGAGCCAGACGGTGGAGACGGCCGTTCGCTGCTGGGTGCGGATTTTTACAGGACTGATGACGGGAATGCGGTTGTTGTCGCCTGTGATGGAAACAAAATCAAATGATCTAACCAGATGATCGTAAATGGGTTATAAAGTAAAATCAAAATGGACATTTCTGGGGGGAGGGGGGGGGGGTTATGGAATATTGCAGTGCTTATAAATTATTTATCCGTGGACATCATTATTTTTTCAAATTCATAAGATCTTAATTCAAAATAACTTCCCCTCCCTCTTGCATCTCTTCACTTCGTTGATGACGTGTTTACTGGCATGAGGGCGGGACAACCTGTCATTCACATGAGATCAACCAATTGCTCTAAAAATCGTAGTACAACTTTTTTTTTTTAAGTGTCTAGCGGGTTTTTTTCATTCCACCCAAAAAATGCGTTCTGTGTGAATGGCCACTTTTCATATGGTTTTAAAAAAACTTGCCATTTTCAGGGTTTAAATTGTATTCAACAATCATTTTCAAAAAGGTTTTTACATTTTTTTCAAAGTAAAAAGTCAAAGCAATATAATAATTAAATATTATTTAAATCATTGAAGCTGCTTTGGAAATCTTTATTGTATAAAACACTAAATAAATAAATGTGACTGATTGTTTTAGTCACCACATGATATGTGCTTTTAAAATATTAATAAGTTTTGTTAGACTGTTGTATCACCATGACAGTTTTGACTTTAAAAGTTATTTTGACATTTTTGAGGGCATAATTCAGAAATGAAAGGTGTATTCAAGGCACTGTATATGTGAATTGCATTTTTTTATGTATTTTTGGATGAATTAAAGGAACCGTATGTAAGATTGTGGCCAAAACTGGTACTGCAATCACTTTCAAATTACTGTAGAGCCGTGTATCCCCCCCCCCCCCCCCCCCCCCCGACTCAAGGTTGCCAGCTAGGCTGCAGGATCCAGCAGGAACGTAGGCTGCTACAAGGAGCTTCCAATGGCAAGACTAGAGCAGAGCTGGCAACCCAGATGCCGAAACACTACTGACTTCGTGATTGGTAGATAGGTGGAGGGTGGCGCATCAGGCCAAAACACAACATGACAACATCAACATCAGTTGAGGGCTGCAACTTCACTTTTAAATGACAATATCCTGGCCGGACTACTGTTGTCAGTGATATAAGTATTTGAAATGAACATGATTTCTTAAATGTCTACTGACATATCAGGGCTATTTTATGATGAATTGAAATACATTTCTTACATGCGGTTCCTTTAATATAGAAAAAAAAAAATAGCCACATTGACGTACAAAAGTTTGCCATAGATATTTGATCAAATTTAAAGGTGCAGTATGTATGATTGACAGTTAGCGGTTGAAATGGGATTGCCAGACAGAGGACACGCAACAGGAATGGGTGCAACTGGCAATTGGAAAGCGACTTGTACTGTAAGTTGATCAGCGAATGCATTCGTTTGCAATGTTTTTACTGACAAGGCTTTTTAAGTCGGGTAGAATCTGCAATCTCTGACCCAGTTCGCTGGCTTCCATGGCAACAATACAGTGTTTCCGCCATCTGGCAACCCAAGGTTGACAAAATACTACTGGGTGGGATCACACAGACCTACACAAACACACATTTCACAGTAGAATAACTGGCTGTAGCATTGTTTTTTGGAGAAACAAGTATCCTAAATCTCAGCAAACATTCTATATGTTTATGCTTTAGTACAGTCAAACAAAACTACACACAGAACCTTTAATTTAGCAAAGGCTTGGTTTCACAGAAAGGTCTTAGATTAAGCCAGGATTATGCCTTGGTTCAATTAGGACATTTTAATTAGCTTTTATGAACGAGTCTTAGAAAAGAACATTACTGGTGGTGTGCATATTGAGAAAAAACAATGATACCGATATATTTTAGGATATACCAGTGCAAGTTGTTTCAGTTAATACAGCTCAAACATACATTTTAGTCTGGGACTAGCTTAAGCCTTGTCTGTGAAACCAGGGGGAAATCTCCTTCTACAACAAATTTAGCCTGTACCTGTTGCCATAACTCTAAGAGTTTTGGCCACTCCAGCCCATGGAGGTCCTAGAGAAACAAATGCCTTGATGTACCGGTCCTTCCAAGCTTGTGGTTGGTGATTAAGGAAATAGAGCGTGTACATGTTCCCCATACTGTGTGCGATGAGAACCACAGGACCTCCAGCCTTATTAGCCATCTCCTCAATCATCTGCTGCAGACGCAAGAAGTACTCCTTATTCTCATCTGTAGGTACAGTTCAGGGAACAAAAATGTCCAATTAAGACAAGAATCAACACGTTTCCCAGAACTTTGTTTTGGTGCATAAATAGAAGAAGAAGATACACACTGGGGGCTTTACGCCAGTCATAGGGAGCACCTCGAACATCGTCATCTCTGGTATACCCCCAATCAACCAGTGCTTGTACTATAGTGAAGAAGTACATGCCTGAAACAAACAAAACAGTTACCAATCGACAAATTAACATAATGAGATAAACACCCAGTTTCTACTCACCCACACTCCGTTTACTTGGATCCAGATATTCCAAACTAAACGTCTTTCCAAACCCAGGCACTCTGACATCCACCCCCGGAGGAGCTTCAGTGAGGTGGGTTGTGCGATTGTACAGTAGCCTTTAAACAAAACAGACGCGGATGACGTATTTGCATATTTAAAGCAGGCGGCATGAAATCAAAAGAAGCAAAGGCGTGCTTTCAATATCAAAATATTTCCCATTCAATAGAGTGCATTTGGGCTGGTCATTTTTTTTAAACAATCAATATAGCTCACAGTTTTAAAAGGTTTATAAATTATTGTTAATCTCTATGGTGAAAATGAATGGAGTTTTGCCCTCAATAAAGGTTGTTGCAGAAGAAGGAAATATGTTTTACAAAATGGCATGGATGTCACATGCCAGCGATACATCACATGCACCACTTCTGGTTTCGGTTGTCCTTTACCTCATGTTATCAATCCAGCAGTCAATGGCCACCGGCACCAGCAGCTCCAGGTTGAGCCATAGCGTGAAGAAGTCATTGGTCTTCTTGTAGCAGATGTAGTGCACTACACTAGGTTTGTCCAGTTTCGCTTCAAGCTGATTCCCAAGATCTCCTGGAACTATGGATAAATCATTTATAATCTTTTGAATGATAAATCACTTAGAATCATTTAGAATAAATAATGCAATATTCATTAAAAAAATAAGAATTTTAAAATTTTATGGTGACTTGTGTTTTCACAGGAAACTCCATCACAAGCACTTCACAAACTACTATAGATATGATTAAAGAATCACTGATTAAAAAGACTCAACACTATCACCATTCAAGAGATTACCTACTTATCACATACTGATTAAACATCTCTATCATCACTAATGTCTGCCAGTTTGAAGCATTTTAACCCCCCACTATGTGTCCAAGTATAGTTTTCTGCAAAGTTTGCGTACAACGTTATCGTCAGTCACCACATTCACAAAATGTTTGTGCTCCTACTATCAAGTGCCGTGTAAATATTGGCTAGTCAAATAGTGTACTTAAAAGTGTGCTTTAGATATTATTATAGAAAAAAAATATTGAAGCTATCTTTTATTGCTGAATAATGATCTAGTGTAAATTTAGACATGAAGACAAAACTTTTTCCAAAGTAGCCTACCTGATGGAAAATCCAGTCTCCACTGGTAGGTGTGTTTTGGAGCATGTTATATGGTTTCTAACTGGTACAAGCTCAAGGAGGTGAAAATGGTTCACATTAAAACAACCTTGGACCAACTAAAATCCTGCTATCATGTTCCAAAACACAGATACTAACTTTAGTGTCTTTAGCAACAGTGATGGTAAGATATACATATTAAGACTTACATATTAAGATATTTCAAAGTAGTCCTATCTTATACTATTAAGATATCACACACACACACATACACGGTACTATTAAGACAACACCATGGTAGGCTACTTCTATAATAAAATCTGAAAAAGAACGTATTTTCACAATTTATAAAATGTTTTCATACATTTCGTAATTGGCCAATAGAGGATGATAAGATAACAAAGAGGTGTTATTTTCAGGTTTTACTACGACCGGTTTCGCAATCAGTGAATCAGTGACATTGAATAAGTAATTTTTTTCCTCAAGTCATATGATCGCATCATATGAGAAACCGCCAAAGCGAAAACAAACAGATACAAAGAAGAGAATTGCAGAAAACAAGACAGTAGTATAAACTAAACAAATGCAACATATAAAGTTCAATCGCTTTTACATGTTGGATTTGTGTTGTGTTTATTTTGTTGGACCAGGTTTTGGTTTCTTCGACGGTTCTCCTAAAAAAAGTATAGATATTAACGCTTGCAGCTGTTTGGTCACGTGCATTAAACATTATCAAAATATCCAAAGCTTTCAAGATGCGTTAAGCCACTATTAAGGTCCGATACATTAATTGAATACTCTATATAAAAACATGCATGGATATGAGGTTAAAACACACTATCTGTACATCCTGTACTAGTGGTTGTATTATTATATAACAAAATCTAATGTTCATCCAAACGCTAACACATTTTAGGCAGCACAACATTTGAGCATGTGGTTAAGTGTTGCCTAGGTAGGAGGACACTTTGTTTTGAGACACACAGACCGCATGACAGTTCATCATGAGACAAGTAAACAACTGTGGCTTGTGTCAAGAACAGGAAAACAACAGGACATTACATCAAAAAGGATGTGTTCCAATACTTACTAAGAACAACAGGCGGTCGTTCCGAGCTCGAGCACACTTTCCCCGGTGAGCATTTCGAACTTCTGCTGTCGGTAAAAGACACCAACAACAACAAACACAGCTGGAGAATCGCGAGGTTCAACCGATGACAGGGAAGCATCTCTTTCAGTGGCTCACACCTCTGCTGGCTTACAGGATCAAGGGTGCATTAGTGTTTATCTGTCCATCGTAAAGAGTGGTCTGAGAAGTGTCTCTTCTTCTGGCTGAGCGACAGTGACTGTGATGACAATGTAGCGATCATGTAATAGGTGTTTTTAAAGCAGCTAGACGCGAATAAACAATGCCAGAACACATCGAGTCAGTGGGCGGAGCTTTGAAAGACAGTTCGATAATAGCAAGGCTGCAAAAATTGATTTTATTTTCTGCACTATAAATTACACATATAGGCTACATACATACATCAAATGTAAATTTTGAAATCCTTGTGTGCTTTAAAAATCTAAGATGCTAATTAAGGATTACAACTACTACAAGAACTGTCTGTCTGTAGAAATTAGTAATTAAATTAGTATTATTTATGAAAACGTGTGTCTTTATTGTGTAGTAAGCAAAAATGTCAAATCAAGCAATTAAAATGTATAATAAAATAGCAGTCAAGTTTCGCTATTGTCACGGATGGAGGGGATGATCATTGAATTATTGTCAAATTGCACATGTAGCCAGGTTGCTTTTCACTCTGTGTGAGGATGATGTTCAAAGATCATAGAGATTTGAGGAAAAAAGATACTACCAAAAACGAGTTACTGATTAAAGGAATCCTATTCTGCCAAAATATCTATATTTCAAAAGAAACGATCAATTATTTTTTCCAACTAAGCAAGGAAAGATTTCCTGCCAAAATGACTGCCCGTTTCTGTGTGAACTATGAACCTTTGTCTAACGTATTTTAATTTGTTTGCAAAAAAAGCTGATGTTTATCAGGCTTAGAACTTCTAAACCAGTTCAAAGGTTACAGAGTTCAACAAATATTATCAGTACAGTGTACAGACAGGTGTACAAATAACAAGGACCAATAGTATGGATAAACATATTTTTATATGTATAGTAAGCAGCAGTTTAACTAGTAGTTTAACAATACAACAGCTTAAAAAATATCATAATGTTTTATATATGAACTGTGATTAACATATTACAGTTGCATAGACAGTTTAAGTTATGCTATGCTACATAAACATCCAGTACATTTTACACTTTAAGAGCTATGGTGTCTGCAATCTTTAATGTACAGATTAAATACATTTGATAAATTATGTATAATACAAATACAGTTCTAGACTGTAACAAAGAAAGAAAACGACTGTATCATGCCTATTAATATATTATAAACCAATACAAATAGATCATTAAGACATCCACGCCATGTCGGAATTACTGTGATTATGAGATTCCGACCAATAAAAAAATAAAAAAAGTCCTTGTAGAACTCATAATTACAACTTGTACCAAGTGACTGTTGCGGATTCATTTTGGTGTTGAGAGTGTTGCCATAGAAATTCATAATTCCGAGTCCGAGGACGTAGAACATCACAGTGATTACGGTAATTACAAAATGGCGTGAACCAAGCAATACCTTTATACATGATACCAGTGTTGCAGTGCACTTTTAATCCAGTTGTGAATACATCACACAAAACTAAGGCTAAGAGATGGAGGCTGTTCAAAGCTGACATGCTTTTCGTCATGGTACTTTCCCTCCAGAATTCTCTGGATTGCCGTCAGCACCTTGTGATTAAAGACCATGTCCAAATGAGCCATGCCTCTGAACTCTGTCACATGCACGGCCTGTTCCTGCTTCCCTATCCACCGCTTACAGAGACTCATGCTGCGGCTGTCCACGGTGTCATCGCCGTCATCGTAAAGGATATCTACGGGGTCGGCGTTTGGGAACTGCTCGTCATACACGTAGGTCACGGGAGTAGGGAGTCCCACCCCATAGAAGCAGTAGACCTCGACTCCAGGTGTGGGCAGGCCGGCTGTGAGGTTTCTGGTGTCCTCCCACATGTACCAGCCGTCCTCAAAGTCAATGTCTTTAAAGAACTTCCGGTAGTCCTGATTGGTGTAGTTGAAAAAGGGGGTGGAGATGAAGGTGTGGTCTTTGGGCCACACTTCTTCAGAAGGGATCATCCACGGGTTTGTGGTCGTCATCCGTTGTTCTTCGCGGATTTTTATATTGGACACGAAGGGTATGCCATCATTTTCACCTAAAAAGGCAAAACTCATTTAAAGAGTCCATATTAATGCTTGATTTTGGGCTCTACTAGAATTTTTCACATATTTGACATCTCTTCCCAGTCTGTCAGTAACACTCTGTTTAGTTCCTGCTTCTATGAAGCCCCTCCTTCTGAAAAGTGAAATGTGCTCTGATTGGTCGGCTGGACCAGTGTGCTGTGATTGGTCAACCACTTTGAGTGTGTTTTGTAAATATCACACCTCTTACCATAACCAGGAGTTTCAACACACTACTAACTTATACAACCAAGCCTCGTCCCTTTTTTTTTTGCGTGTGCCTTGAGCGGGAATTATTCAAATGAGAAATGTTGTGAAGTGTGCGTTTCTGGAGGAGACCTCAAGACTCAATTGAGGTGTTTCAGAGAGTTCAGAAACAGTGCTTACTGATATAGAGAATAACTCCCTTTGGAGTGACTTTGTGATTTTTAACTTGATGAACAGATGAAAATGTAAAAAAGCATAATAGGCCATCCTTCCCTCAGGTCATTTTTAAACGTTTTTATTTATTTATTTAGTGTTCATCGGAGTGGTCCAAGACCTTAGGACTTTTGTTGCAGTTGAACCATGAATACACACACACATTTATTTTACTGGATTCGAGGAGTTTATATGGTTGTAATAAAAATAGTAATAAATTCTTCCCTCGTGTGTCAATTTCAGTTTCAGTATACATAGAAAAACAAAAACATGCTCAAAATTAAAACAGAAAATGCTACAATTTTACCAAAAAATGGTTTTATGTTGTCTTGTTTTATAATGTCTACATGTGTATCTGAAATCTCATTTGCTCCAAATAGAGCTATAAGGCCATGTAGTAGCAGGAGTCATGAAATATCATGTTATATTATTTTTTCCCCACAAGAGGTGGCAGAGACCAAATTGACCCAATGTGATATATTTTGAGCCGATTTGAGCTGGTTATGCATGTATTGGAATTCATGTTATTTTGAATTTAAGCTGAAAGAATGTGAAGAATGTGCTTAAATTATATTATTTATTGATAAAAAATCTAGTTATTTAAAGGTAAATGAAAAAACAAACAAAAAAACCTCTCAAAAAAGGCATTAAAAATAGAACAAATATTATTTTTTAAAAAAGAAAAAGAAAAAAAAGGTTCTGGGTCATTTTGACCCACGAGGGAAGGATTTGTTACAGGATGCGAGGCAAGTTAAACATCTAATTTGTTATAAATATTAAACAATTTAATTACACTACAATTATAAAATTATGTTTACATTAAAATTTTCATTTGAAATAATCTGAATTTAATATTTAATGTCTGCATGTTTTTTTCAGCAAGGAATAAATAAATAAAATAATAAATTAATAAATAAATTACTATAAAGCTAAATAGAAAATTATTTAAAAACACAAAATAACTAAAACCTAAAAATATTTAAAAAATATTATTAAATACTATAAGCAAGGATGCTTTAAATGATCAAAAGTGACAGTAAATACATTTATCATATAAAATATTGATATTAATATGAAAATTGTTTAAATAAATATACCACATGTTTCTCGAGCAGCAAATCAGTATATTAGAAAGATTTCTAAAGGATCATGTGACACTGAAGACTGGAGTAATGATGCTGAAAATTCAGCTTTGATCACAGGAATAAATGACATTGTAAAATAGAAAACAGTTCTCTTAGACGTCTTCTCTGTACCTGATGCTAAGACCCTGAGGGGCTTCACGGCGCCTGCCCAAGGTGCTCCGAGAGAGATGAAGCCCTTGATGTAATGGTCTTTCCAGTCCTGAGTCTGCTGGTTGAGGAAGTACAGGATGTAGTTGTTGCCCATGCTATGGCCCAGAAGGTACACTGGTTGCTTGTACTCATCATGCATCTCTTCAACCAAGCTTTTCAGATGCGAAAAATACTCCTCCTGCTCATCTATGTGGTACCAAACATAAACGTTCACAGATTGTTGTTATTGTGACACAGAATGAAAGTATACTGTGTGAACGGTTGCCAGGGTGTTGCTATGGTGTTGCCAGGGTGTTTGGGGTGGTTTCTAAGTAGTTGCTGTGTGGTTGATAAGAATCTGGTTCCTCCAAAATGTGTAACATTATCAATGCCCTTTTATAATAATTATTGATGTTATTTTATTGTATGTGTATATTGTATTTTTTATTTATTACTGTACAATGTCAATTATGTAGAATAGGATTCTTCAACTGTCCTACACAGTTTGACTCTAAGCCTAAACAAACGCACCCGCCTGTCATGTTCATGTAATCCTGAAGACCTTGATTCGCTTGTTCGGTATATTTGATTTGAGTTGGAGCTCTACAGTTGAATAGTCCTGACACAGAGGCTACCGTCAACTATTTGTTTTGTACTATGGTGAAATGACTGTTGTTGTCCGTCACTGTGATTTAACTTACTTGGAGCGATTCTCCAGTCATACGGAGCACCACGGACAGTCTCATTTCGCACATATCCAAAGCTGACCAACTGTTGAACCATGGTATGAAAGTAACCTATAAAATAAAAAAGACCATCAAGATGAAAATGAGGATGTTGTGATGTAAGAGATCCAATTCCTTAGTGTTATACTCACCAGTCAGCTTGTTTATGTCAAGAAACTCTATAGGGTGCGTCTGTCCAAATCCAGGGACCCTGACCTCCACCCCGGGTGCGTTTGATGTCTTGCGACTTGTCCTGTTGTACACAATTCTGCACAAAAAGATGCAGCTGTTAAATTCAAATCAAGTCCGAGCCAAAGCAAAACAAGGAGTTGTACAGTATTTTAAATGTATTCCTAAAAGGTTAAAACGCAGGGAGGCTTTAGTTTAAATATATCACAGCATCTGATAATAAACATAGTTAGGACAGTAGATTTGCTACTAATATTGATTATGATACATTGGCCTGTCCTTATGACATCAGCGTTTGAGAACCCTCCAAAAGCAATAGACAAAAGGTCAATGACCTGAAATACAGAACTGAGGATGATTAGGAAACAGTTGTCAATAAATCAGAGGTACCTAGAAAGGGTTGCTCTGTTCATTTGTGCACTAAACAAGTAGTGTAAATATTAAGTAATACTACATTTCAAGCATATAGGCCTATATACATACACTACTTTCAAAAGTGACAGTAAATTATAATGTTAGAAAAGGTTTCTTGTTTAAGTTTGTTCTTATTGTCGGTTACCTTATATTATCAATCCAGCAATCAATTCCGATGGGCATGAACATGTTCAGATCCATCCAGAGAGGAAACCAGTCCTCAGTTTTCTTGTAACACATCCAGTGCACCAGTGTGGGCTTGTCTATTTTGGCCTCCAGGCGATTACCTAAATTTCCAGGTACTGTTTCAAAGGGGTAAAAAAAAGTAGTATTCATTTTTATTATTTTACCAGACGACCAAAGATGGACCTTACAACAAACTTCACAATATATGAATTTGAACTAGTCTAAAAGTGAGGTCTCTCTGTTATATTGTCTAGGTTGCCTTATGTAGGCACAATTGTATGCGTTTTACTAAATTAATGAACCAAACACTTTAAACAAAATCCCTCAATTTAATATCCAAACTGTGAATGTAAAATCGCTTACCTATGATAAGAGGAGGAGTGCTATTGTTTATGACGCGAGGTTTGGCCGTCGGAGGGAAGATAACGTTAAATAACCAGAATCCAGAGGTCTGGTGCAGTGCAATCAGAAGAAAAGCAATGCATCTGAAGGAAGGCGAATATCCCATAGTGTTTGTGTCTGTGTTCTTCTGGCTGCTTCTCACTCCAGCGCTATATATTAATGCGTTCGTCGCGAGGGGGCGGTGAGTGTATCAGAACGTGAGGTCACCGGACTGTGAACACTGTGAGCCCCTACTGTGTGTGATCATGATTACATTATAAGGATATTTTTCAATGATAGGCGATGCATAACATGCAAACATACGCGATGACCCCCACCCCCTCCCATATTATTATATTATTATTTTAAATCGGGCAGTACAATAATAAAACATGGGGCTTAAAAACAGACTAAACAAAGTAAAAATAAGAAAGCGAAATAGTTTAAAACAAATGCTGCAGGATCTTTAGTAAGCTGTTTTATTATATGAATAATATGTTTTAAAGATTAACCAATTTTTTTTATTCTGTTTCATTGTCATTCTTACTTAATTTATAAATATAACATTTTAAAATTAATATAATAATATAATAAAACAAAGTTTATAAAAGGCAAGAACATCTGTCAACTCCGCCCCCGCATCGTAACGTCAGCGAACCCTCGCTATGGAAACCAAATTGCGTGACGTAAACAAGCAGAAGGTTTTTACGTTGCTGGCAATTGATTAATCTTCGCTTTAAACATTGTAATTCAAGAACGAACGGGGAAGATATTATATGTATTGAACTGTAAGTATACTGATACTGCTTTCTAATAACGAATGTTACAGTACTGTAAAATAACGAATATACATTAATCATTTGTAGTTTAGAAGTTGTATGTACAGTAACAGTTAACGTTAGTAACGTTATATCTCTCAATGTGTGTTTGACTTGTTGTGTTAGATGGAGGTGTTACCGGAGGCAGATTGTGAAGAGGACGCTACTATAACAGATGATGAAGAGGGTGTTCGAGAATTGAAGAGCGGGCTGTCTAACATACGAATAACCCCCACAGTTACACACATGTGAGGTTACTAAAGTTCAAAAACATGTGGTAAACTCTTGTTAAAGCAATGAGCAGTGTTTCTCCATAGGAGTTCCTCCCACAGGTACACGGTGGATGTTTACAACGGCCTTAATCATTAGCCACAAACATGGGTGGCATATTATCGGGTCACGCATGTGGGGTAGTAGACCAAGGTCAAACACCTCCAAATTTTTACCTTTACACAACTATAGGGTACATATTTAGTGTACAGAGACAAAGTAAAGAGTAAGTTGACGTTAAAACCCACACACCACGGCCTCAATCTATAGTGGACTGTATTAACCTTAAAAGGAAGAATGTCATGAAGCTGGTCAAGAAAAGGCCCTGGTCAGGGTTATAGCTAACGTTAACTAAATCTAAAACCATAAAAACATTTTCGCTACCTGAAATAAAATAACCATTAACTCAAATTAAATAAATGATTTAAAAAAAACATACCAACCTTGAACTTATTTTATTTCAGCAAGTTGCCAACATTTCTCATTTTCATTTACCGGTAATTTAACTTGATGGACTAAAATACAAAACACCTTAAACTTTTTTATCAAGTTCCTCAAACCATTCCTCAACAATGTCTGCAGTGGCCACTGCAAGAGGCCACTTCCACCAGGGAACACCAACAATGTTTAGGTAGGTGACACGTTAAATTCACATCCACATGAATGGCTGGACCCAATGTATCCCAGCAGAACATTTCCCAGAACATCACAGTCCCTCCACCGGCTTGTCCTCGTCCCACAGTGCATCCTGGTGCCATCACTTCCCCAGGTAAACGTTGCACACGTACACGGCCGTCCACGTGATGTAAAAGAAAACGGGACTCATAGGATCAGGTGACCTTCTTCCACTGCTCCAAGGTCCAGTTCTGACTCTCTATTGTCGGCACTTTTGACGGTGGACAGGGGTCATCATAAGCTCTCTGATTGGTCTGCAGCTACTCAGCCCCATACGCAGCAGGGTGCGATGCACAGTGTGTTGTGTGACACATCCTTCCCATAACTACCATTACAATTTTGTTTGACTGTGTGCCACAGTAGACCTTCTGTTGGCTAGGACCAGACCCTTGTGCATTGATGAGCCTTGGGCGCATGACACCCTGTCGCCGGTTTGTGGTTTGTCCCTCCTCAGACCTCTGTTGGTAAATTCTCACCACTACTGACCGGGAGCAACCCACAAGCCTTGCCTTTTCAGAGATACTTTGACCCAGTCGCCTTGCCATAAAAATGTCACAGTCACTCAGATCTTTATTCCTGCCCATTTCTCCAGCATCCAACACTGATTACGAAAACTGATTGTTTGCTTTCCATCTACTGGAAACCTTAATATGTGGCCTTGTTAGGAGATGATGATATACATTACATCCAAGTGATGCACATCATTTTAAGAGTAAAACAACAATGAAACATCTTTTCTATTCGTTGGTCTTTATTCTTTACTGTTTCAGAGCAAAGCCAAGACCTCAAGTGGACCTTTCCAAATGTCCATCCTCATACAAGGAGAACTCCTCACAGGAGAAGCTCATGCTTGCGATGGCTGAAAACTTCCGTCAGCAGTATGCTCTTTTATACCCTGATAACAAAGCGCTTCTTCTGTGCCCTGTAAATGAGTGCGGCGTTCAGGTGCGTACTGCAAATACACTTTCCAGACATGGCGACATTACCACACATGACTTGAATACTCTTTTGTTTTCATGATGTTTTCTTATTTCACTGTACTTTACATCAACAGAAATTTGTAAGCACCACCTTGCGAAGCACATTGCTGCCGTATCCTGAGCTGTACGACTGGAAAGGATGTGCCAGTTTTGTGTCTGATTATCTCTCGTTGGAGCTCTTGGATCCACCATTTGAACTTGTGAGAATTTCCGACTGTTTCCCTATTAATTGCGTTTAGCTTGATCTAACTTGACTTATGAGGGTTGTTTTCGTCTTTTGGACTCAAAAACATGTTTTTTATTTCATTTCTGTTCTATTTAGCCCAAGCAGCTGTCATCGCCCACCTGGGTTCTGCAGACTCAGAGAGGCACATGTTTTGATTTCTCCAGTGTGCTGTGTAGCCTGTTGTTGGGTGCAGGATACAAGGCTTACTGCGTCAGTGGGTACGCTACTAAAGAGATGTGTCTTCTCGATCAGTCACGGCAAGAATGTCCCTTACTGCAGACTCAAATCCAAGTAAGTACGGAGTTAAAACCATACACTAGATCACACATTGCATGTAAAGCAAGTTTTATGGCATGTAAATTTAAACAAGTCATCACTCAGTCAGTTTGTTTGATCATTTATATGTGATGATGACTTTAAAATGGATTTTCAACCTCTTTCAGGTCCCTTGGCGGATAGATATACAGAGCAGAAACTTAACTAAAAATAAAATAACTTATTTTTTCAGCTAGTTGCCAATGCAACATTTCTCATTTTATTGTATGTACTTGATGTACTAAATAACTAAAAATAAAATAAAAACACTATAGACATTTAAAAAAAATAAAAGACAAAAACAACAAAATTACTAAAACTTTAAAATGAAAAATATACCAAAAACAATGCAAAATATTAATAAAACGTATAATAATATCTCAATGATACTAAAATAAATAACACTTATAGAGAGCAGGAAAGTTTACAGTGTAGTTTGAGCAGGCTCTCTGAAGTATGTCCACAGATACCTTAGAGGTTGTTGACCATTTCTTGAATACCAAAGCTTCAACACCAATTTCCTGAAGTGGTCGTATTGAAATCAGTTACTTCTGAAAACCTAAACTGGATGAATTCATGTTATGGATAATTTTGTATGATCTGCTCAGGGGAAAACAGAGGAACCGAAGAAGACATTGAGGAAATACTCTGTGAAACCCCCACGCGACTTGCACAGCTCCTTTGAAAAGCGTCAAGAGGAGAAACGGCACACAGAAGCTAAAGAAGCTGCACTGAAGGAACAACTGGAAGCGGAGAGACTTCAGAAGGTTGGACAGAGAATGGACAGAGAATGTTTCAGTGAAATTCAGTAGAGTTTTTGTTTTGCATTTTCACCGATTCCTTTTAAACAGGAGAAAGAACGTCCTCCACCCGACCCTCTTCTGGGCTTGAGAGTTCACAGCTGGGTTCTGGTGCTCTCAGGGAACCGGGAGGAACCTGAGAACTTCTTCATTGACCCTCTGACAGGCAAGAGCTACTCCACCACCAATGAGAACTTTCTGGGCATAGAGAGCGTCTGGAACCATCAAAACTACTGGGTCAACAAGCAAGACTGCACTTTTGGTTGTGGGGTCAGTATCTCTCAGTGTGGATGTGATATTAATGTGAGGATGACAAGCATTGGAAAGTTCACCGGGTCTGTTTGTGTCTGCAGGAGATGACCTTTGACATGGGCGATCTATCAAAGTGGGAGTATATGCTGTGTGGCCTAACTAGCCAATCTATGTCCAACATTTCTGAGCCAAAGACACTCCAAGAGGCAGAAGATGAGGAAGAAGTACAGAAAAACTGTTCTTTATTTCTAACTTTTTATTTAGTTTTGATCCCATTATTGATTTAAAGAGATAGTTCACCCAAAAATGAAAAATCTGTCATCATTTACATTTACTCACCCTCATGTTGATCCAAACCTGTATACATTTGTATACAGGTTTGTATACAACCTGTATACAAACCTGTATACAAACCTGTTCTGTTGAACACAAATATAGATGTTTTGAAGAATATTTGTAACCAAACAGTTGTTATACACCATTGACTTCCATAGTCTAAAGATATCAAGATATCTTCCTTTGTGTTCAACAGAACTGTATAAATGTATACAGGTTTGGAACAACTTGAGGGTGAGTAAATGATGACAGATTTTCATTTTTGGGGGAACTATCCCTTTAACTGTTGAAGGGCCCATTCCACACTAAACATGCTACGAGTCTATTACATCAGATGTAACCACTCATTATTCTTTTTATTCTCAAGGAGGAAATGGATGAGCTGAAAGTGTTTGAAATGCCTCCATCTTGGGTGACTAAAATAGATATTTCACCCCCAGGTCAAGTTCTCACTCTCACACACAGCCTTTCATCCCTTATCCACTATCTCTTGAGGTAAATGAATCATCAATGTTCTGTTTTTATTTTGTATCTTTATAGATATGGAAATGCGTTTTCCAGGGGGTATGAAGGTTGTCCAGTACAGGAAAGCCAAGCTGGAGAAGTTTGCCCCTTACCTTCTGAAAGACGGTCTTGTGACCAAACTCAGCATTTATAAAGACCTTGATTGTAAGACCTTTGCAGATGCTTTTGTTTTCAACATAAAAAACATACCTCGTCATGTTGATCGTTAAAGGCATAGTTCACCCGAAACAGAAATAATGGCTAAATAAATCAAATGTATTAATAATGCTTTATTATTATTATTTAAATATAATTAACAATAATTAAAAGTATACATTTTCATTTATTATTTATAAGCATGTTCATTTTGCCTTTAACCTGTGTGTTGACATGTTAAGTATAAATTCTGACTTTGTCACTTTTCTGAATAAAAATGATTTATTTGCATGTTATTTTAGCATTTAGCTTGTGTGTTAACAGTCACATTTTTTTTCAGGCACACAACCCAGCACTATTAAGGAATGGTTCAGTCACCGAGGTGACTGTCTTGACGAGAGAGAACTTCACACAGACAGCAATGTGACATCTGAGCATTTCAGGCCTGGAAGAAGGGATGCTCTCAGATGTAATCCAACACACATTTTCTATATATTACCGATGTCAGTAAGCATGACTCGTTTCATTATTGATGACTCGTCAACTTTAATCATACCAGTTTTGCTCAAATTGTGTTAGGGCTCTTGGGGTTTGGGGTACTGCTCAACAACAAAAAAATCACAAAAAAAAACAAGCCTGGCATTTTAAAAATGTAATTTTGTTTAGGCCACAGGTACGTCACTTTAGTTCCTGAGACGGAGCGTCAGATGGACTTTTATAGTCATACTCGCACTGACGGTCTAGCCAGAAGACTCGAGGAGCCTTTCGAAATGACCGAAACCTTTGAAGATCGGACTGACTTCCTCTTTTATCGACACGTTGTTTACGGAAAGCAAGTCAAAGTGATTTGGGCTGGAGAGGCTTTTGAACAACGGCCTCTAAGGGTAATGCTCTCTCAACAAACAGGCTTGACTTTTAATCTTTAAGCAGTTTAACCTTATATCATCTAGCTGGTATAACATTAACCAACAGTATACTAAAAGCTACACATTTTGCTTATTTTTTGGGGGGTCTCCAACAGAGGGTGGAGGAGCGGTTCCACAGAGATCCTTCCAAGCCGGCAAGTAAAGATGTGGCTGAACGGGTCTTTATGATGTCTGACAGACGGATCCAGGTGACCTATCATCTAGAGGAGGACAGGATCATCCCAGCTTGGCTCAACTTCATGAAACCCAAAGAAGCGGCTGACTCGCAGAAAGCACAAGCTTTTACTCCACAGATGGTTTCTGGCTTTCAGGTCTGATCTCACACTTAAAGAATTACTTTTGTCAGTTCCATGATCAAAGTAATACAACAGTGTTTTATTGAAGAAGAAAAAAACAGATCATACAAAACATACAAGAAACAAAGACAGTGCTTTGAGAAAAATCTCAATCCTTTTTATGATAAAGTCAACGGTTTGAGAATAAAATCACGTTACAAAAATAAAGTGGTAATATTTTATGAGAATAAAGTTAAAATTACGAGAGTTAGTCATAGCGATATGAGACTAAAATCGTAAGGGACTGTTCGTTATTTATTTAAGGGGCCACCGGAGGAGTTTTGAGATCTATAGTCAAAAAAGACTTGACCCTCCCTTCGCCAGCAATACATTTTTCTATGACCCTCCAAAATGATTGTGAAAAAAGGCATGACCCTCCCCGATCATTTATTGATTACTTCTGTACTGGTTTGCGCTTGGCAAAGATGTTCAGATATCTCTATGCCTAGACCTACACCAAACGTTCATTAAAAGACTCCTGCACACCCGCATTTTTCAATCTGGCGCAGCGCTGACTCGCGATAGGTAGAAACTGCATGATTTGATTGGTTAAACATGAGGATTATCCGACTGGCATCGCCGCTTACTCTAACGTTAACCTAGATAATTGTTCGCTGTTCTTAGGCGCATAACCAAGTGTGTGTGCGGAGTGTGTAGCGCGCACTGCATGACATGGAGGCGGCGAGGCGCCGATGCGATTTGCATTTTCCTATCAACAGTGGAAACAACTTAAAATACTCTATTTCTGGCCATACAGAAAAGAATAATGTTTTATTCTTATTAAACTTATTCTAAATAATGTTTAATTGTTGTATTGTGTTGTATCTTCTGTTATAAAGATTGACATTTCGTTAATTAAAAAAATGAGCACATAAAAAGACCAGGTATAAATGCCCTCCGAAACGGCTAGTCCCTTTCGCCAATGTTATATACCCTAACACATCCTGTGTAAAAAAAAAACTTTGTTACCTTAAACCCAGACTTCTTAGCTCATGGTCTCATGTGCTCATAATCTCATGTCCAACATTATTTCTATCTAGACAGAACACTGTCATGTCAGCAAAAGTTTCCTGCTACAGATCTCGTGTGCTGATCGAAACTGCGCACACACATATTGTCAGCCTTCACATGACTCAGAGAACATTTCGTTCCTGAAAGTTTGTCCTTTTTGCTTATATGATTATATTCTTTTAAATGCTCATGAGTAAAAATGAATCTTCAACGTTAATAAAAGTTGTACCCATACAAAAGCAAAAGAAACACATCTAAATGTAAAATTTCCATAACAGCCCCCAGTGTTGGTTCGTCTCTGTCTTGCGATGAATAAGGGGCTGTTTACATGGCTGTTTACACCTGGCCCCTTCATGCGTGTTCTGTGATGGGATAGCTATCCGATCGTGAAAAGACCAGGTATAAATGCCCTCCGAAACGCATTCGAGACGGATTTGAATCCGATCGCTCAAACCACTTCAGGGGAGGTTTGGGCCACATTCCCGACAAAACTGGACATGTGTAAATGCCTTTGGTTGTGGAAACCACATATGTAAATTGTACTCCTCCCAAAAAATGCAATAAAATAAAAATAAACCTGAGAGCGTGTTATAGGCTATATGTCATGTTATAGCCAGACATGACGACGCTACTGCAACACGCATCACTGCAGATGAGCCAACGTGCAAACTATTTGAAGAATTGAAGATAGGATTTAAAATCCGTTTTGCAAAAACGCATTTATGCGACCACACCAGGTGCAAATGGAATCGTTTTGATAAATCAGATAGCTATCCGATCTGAGAAAACGCATGAAGTGGCCAGGTGTAAACAGCCCCAATGTAGCACGCGTCATTTGTGTTTGTTTTCAGACATGATAGCCTAACAGTCGTTTTATACTTGTGCTTATGCGATATCACAATTTTTGATCGTGGATGATGTAATATCTCCACGATCTGCTTTTGAAGAAATATGGTAGCCTATCGTGCTACAGCGCACATCTATCAACTGCAGTTCTGGCCTCAGTCCCAAACTCGACGTAGGCTACATATCACATGCAGCGGTAGAGTTACACTCACAGGACACTGCTTGTGATTCGCAATCACAAAAGTTTATTATTTGCTCGTGGTAAACATTTCATTGACGTTCTGTTCTGACATGATGTACTTTTTCTGAGCGCGTGCGCACTGTCACACAGCGCCAAACTGGACTTGACCTTTCCATCTTTCGCGTCTGATTTTTGTTGGGTCAGACCCATCTGCTAGCTATGGGGGGACCGAGACAGAGAGCTACATGGAAAAATATGCACAAAACAAGCCACTTTGAAAGTTTGTTGTTTTCATGAATACAAAAGTTGGGTGACCCTCCCCCTAGACTAAAAAAAGTTGGATGACCCTCCCCTCAACAAAGAATAAAAAGGCATGACCCTCCCCTATTTTCCTCCGGTGGCCCATTCCATAAATACCGAACGGTCCCTAATGTAAAATGAATAGAATATTAATTATATAGAAAATGGAAAAGCGACTAGACATTTCTATTTCTGTCAAGTCACAATGTATAATTCCACCCACAGTAAACTCTCTTTGGTCCAAATCTGACTCTAAATAACTGAATTTTATAGAAATCTTTGACTCCAAATTCTGTTCACTGAAGAAAAAGTAAAAAAAAAAGAGTAAATGATAGAATTGTAATTTTTGGATGAACTGTCCAACACAGTCTCATGACAATTCTTAACTATTTTACGCTGGCTGGTGACAAACTGGTGGCAAATTCATATGATCTCATTCATACAATCTCGTTTTGTATGATCACGTTTCTACGCTTTTCCTATGACCTGCTAATTTATCACTAAGAGTTAGATTTAGGTGTGGTTTATTACAAATAGTACTCTTTTCTGTGAATCCAATTATATGTACGATCTCATTCATACGATCTTGTTTGTACGTTTTCATATGACCAGCTATTTCGTCGCTGAGGGTTAGGTTTAGGGGTGTAGTTTATTACAAATAGTATGCTTTTCTACGAATCCAATTATATGAATTTGTACGAACTTGCAACTTTGTAAAATACTTACATTTTCTCTTGTGATCAGGCTGGAACTGTCTTTTTAAGCATAACATGTTCTGATTTACTGTGATTTTGTCATGTCACAGCATTTTCGCAGCAGATGCTTGTCACGAGAACTTCAATACCAATATTATGGTTCATATTTTGTTGTCTTTGTGTTCACGGCTTGTTCCATTTTGCATGTTCAGGTAGATCGTTCTGCGAAACCCTACAAGAACTTGCAGTTGTATGAAATGCTTGTGGAATTGATGAAAGACGAGGAGAACGTTGAACTTCGGATCAGAGATTCGGAAAAAGCGGTATTAAAGTTCACAAGCACCACGACAAATGTTTTTGTTTAGCTGATCATATTGACGTTAGCTTGTGTGTTTCAGGTAAAGTCCATTCTTTCTTTGAGAAAAAAGGAGGAAAGTAATACTGATCTGCTGATCTCTATATACAACACTATGAGGAACAAGATGGCCCATTGGCACATGGAAGAAAAGGTGAACCAAGGCTTTAAACGGGCAACCACTTTCATCGCACTGATCCAAACTACCACCTACCTCTGGTTCCTTTCGCTCCTCAGGAACGTATGGCTAAAGAAAAGAAGCAGCGGCAGAAAGAGAAAGAGCTGGACCTGTTGGCTCCTTTCCAGGCCCGACTGGGACAAACAGAAGCCCTCACGGACCAGGAAGCACTTCAGTTGAAGACAGACTGTCTGACTGAGTTTAAAGAGCTGCTTAATAACAAAACCAGCCGTATCAAGAGAAGAATCGAAAAGGCAAGCTTGTTCAGTCAAGCACCTTCTTAAAATACTGCATAAATTCATAATTGCATTCAAACATAAAACAGCTAGCTAGCCGTTTCAATCTGATTGGCTGAATTTGAAAGATGTTTTTTTTTTAATGTTGAATAGATAAATCGCCACTTTAAGGGATGGAAACACTGTTCACCGTTTCTTTCTGGCTAAGCGGGCCAAAATACACTTCTAGTGAATTGAAATCATCTCAAACTTCTTTGTTCAGGAGATGGAGGAGTTGCAGAAGAAGCAGCAGTGGTACCAGAAGAGCCAGCTCACCTTGACCGCTAAGGACGAGGACGATTACCACGCCTACTGCTCTGAAGCCATGTTCTGGATCCACATCCTCAAAATGAGACTCAGGCGGTACGCATCTCAAATCATTTGTCGAATTCTGTTATGACAACTTTTTGGAGTATCTCAGTCGCTAATTAATTTGGAGGCTTATGGGCAGATCTTCACTTGTTCATTGGCTTTGCGAGCAAGCACGTTGGTACATTTTGCTTTAATAACAGTAAATCTGTATGTTGTTTTTGTAGACACATATAGAGGGGACCTCAGAGGCATCTGGCCCTGGAGGAGAATCTAAAAAGACATCCAAAGTTGGCCAGTCACTCATTGTGACACAAGACAAGTGCATCCTAGCGGTCTACCACACAATCTACACAATTATATTACTATCTGGGACACTCTATCTTTCAGGATATATCTCTAACCGTCACATATGACCTCAATAAAATGTTCTGTTGCATCATTTGAGAGGTTATTTTCCTTTTGACAAATGTCGAGACAACAACTGATAAACAATCAGAAGTTGTTCAAGGTCACGTGGCTAAGTCACAATTATACACTAGTTCAAAAGTTTGGGGTCAGTGAGATTTTTTTTTATGGTTTTGAAATAAGTCTCTTATGCTCACCAAGGCTGCATTTGCATGATCAAAAATACAGTAAAAACAAATTTTGAGATATTTATAGGGGTGGTATAATGCCCCTTTTTGCAAGATGTAAAATAAGTCTCTGTTGTCCCCAGTGTGTATGTGAAGTTAACTCAAAATACCCCACAGATCATTTTTTACATGTTAACATCGTAAATTCTTTAGTGTCACATGATCCTTCTGAAATAATTTTAATATGCTGATTTGCTGCTCAAGAATTACCAATGTTGAAAACAGTTGTGCTGCTTAATGTGTGTGTGGATAGTATACCATGATAAACTTAAAGGAGGAAAAAAAGACCACACTTATTTGAATAAGTTTTGTAACAATGTGAATGTCTTTACTGTTGCTATTGATAATTTGAATGCACCCTTGCTGAATTTTTTTCTTTCAATCTTTTAGGGCTGTGTAATAAAATACCATTCAATATAGACTGCTTTACATAAATCTATATTGTAATAGTATTGTGCATTGCATAGCCCTACATAATCCTTTGAAGAAAAAAAAAAATCAGAAGAACATTGTATAGTTTGTTAAATTATATATAAAAAAAATCTTTATTGCCATTTTCACTATAGATTATACACTTAAACGTAATAGCAACACTTCAACACTAATCCCAGTTGGACAATAAAAAAACAAAACAATGAATCAATAACCAACATTCTACTGAGTGCAAAATGCTGGGAATATTATTAAAAGAAAAACTGAATTAACAGCCTTTAGTAATGCAAACTTTATTTACATAAAAAGAAACATCCAGTACTTCATGCCATGCTCCTTAAAAGAAAGGAATCAATCCTTCAAAAGTTGAGCTTCAGAGACGCTTGGAAGAGAGAGAGAGAGAGCAGAAAGAGAACAGCAAAAATGGCAAACAGTGTTGAACGGATAGGAGTTGACCAAGTGAAAGCGACATTAATTTAGATTTCTCTAAAATGTCTATTTAAAACGCCAAAACAAGCTTCAGTTACACATTACAGCATTCTGCACAAGAGAGCTGTACACTGAGAACTCTAAATGACACGTAAAAGCCTGGTAAGGTTAGCCAACTTATGTACAAAAACAACTGTGCACAATACTAACATACAGAAAATGTTTACTTAATATTATACAATGTAGACAGACGGAGTTATTTATTTTTCATCCTATTTCGCATAACCGTAATCTATGCACGCGTTTACCCTGAAAGACGTTGGGATGGAGTTTAGGGGGAGTCGGCTGACTATCTAGTGCGTTAGCGTAAAATGAAGACGAGGCGCTGATCTACTGCCGGTTGCTCTTTATCCTCTCCAGCCTCTTTTTGAGGTCGTCCAGGTTGGAGGCGGGGGAGGACGAGCGGGTGGGGCTGTGGGAGTGGGTCTGCTCCTGCTGGAAGTGCTCGCGGGACTCCTTCAGCTGGGACAGTTTGCTGTGGAGCATGTCTGTGGAGGAGGCCACCGATGGTCTCAGGGAGCTGAGAGGAGGTCGGTCTTCCTCCGGCTGCAGGAGGACACACTTTTATTTACAACATATAAAAAGGAGTTGCAAATAATTGTATTCCTAAATCTTAGTTGTTAAAGTAGCAATACGTTAAATATTGTCAACATAAAAAAAATGAATCCAAATTAAATTAATTCATCAAACATTATCAATAAGAAATTTTGCCTTACCAAATTTTAGGACTTTATAAGTAATAATAAAAAATAACCATGCAACTGTTACTCAAAAAGATACACTTCAGAATCGATCATCCGTTTTTATTCGTCCGCACCAAAACATACCATCACTTCGCTAGTGCGCTAACAACAACAACCGCACTTCCGGGCACTTCATAATATAAGTCCCTTTTTTCTTTCGGTAAACAGTCATGTGAAATCTTAAACAATATTTAGCACAGAGGTATAATGTGCATGAACACATTTTTAAATGTCTTAAACTTAACAGCAACAACCGACTAATATTTCTCACCAATAATTAAAGCAAATATCAATAAGAACAAATATATTTTTTATTTAATGTATGATACTTTAATAACCAAATACTTCAATAACTAAAGTTAACTAATTTAACAAATTCTTAACTAAATTTTTGAATTTAATATAATAAAACAATGTCAAATAGTCATCAACAAAATATATTTGATTTACATTAATTATTAGCTATAAAAACGACTTCTATAAATCCTAAAAAAAAAAAAATGCATGCATTTAATATTTTTTAGATTCACTGTAATTGATAATTAAATTAAAAGTCTTATTGTCATAAGTAATAAAAGAAAAATACTGTTTAAATCAGAGGTCGACCGATTCATCGGTTTTGCCGATTAATCGGCACCGATAGTTGACTGGTGGAACTATCGTTATCGGCAAAAATATATACCGATAGTTTTTCCTGGTTGCGTCCATTGCTGGAGCGGCTGAGAAGCGCACGCTGTCATTCATTACACAGTGTAAGAGCTGAGAAGGGTCTGCTGGCATGATGCAGTACAAGAGCGGCCTCTAGAGGTGTAATAAAAACTCGTGCCTCGTGTTGTTTATTTCGACACGTGATTCTGCGTGCTGCACTGAGAGCGTATGCTGCGTGGAGAGCGCTGACATCAGATGCGCGTTTAAAGCACCGACAGCTCAAATGTATGTATACAGTACATTTTGTCATATCATTATAAAGTGATTAATTTGTTGACTAAATGCTGCATTAGTAGAGAAAGAACAGCACAACCGTATGTTTGTTTGCCTTCGAGGCTGAGAGGACGCTAACATTAGTACCTCAAGCGGTTAAAACACTGACAAACATAAACGTAAGTCCGACCCGAATGTTTAATGTCATAATTGTTACCTCTATTTGCATTAGTTCATATCCAGCTGGTCACTTTTATGCATTAAATATGCAGAGAAGTTGCATATTTAAAGCTAGAGACGTAAGCAAACTGATATGTTCATACAGCCGACAGAAACATAAACGAATCAGAAAAGCATTCGATTTCGATTTCACTTTAATACAAATTTTGTTACTTTTTTATTAAGTTGGCTTGAAAAGAACAGTTAAATAGTTACATTTTGAATGTAACATGGTTTTATTTGTTATTTAGAGTATTACTTTTTGTTTAAGTTTGAATGAATGTCTTTTATTGACTTAAATATTTATTCACATTTATATATTTATTTAATTTAGCATGTTTTCATGGTTCAATACAGTTTTTTTTATTTTTATAATAAAGTTCAGCACTGTTTTACTTGGAGTGTTTGTCTTTATCCAGTATCAATTTTAAAAACTATCGGTTCATTAATCGGTTATCGGCAAGTATGGCCCAACCTAGCTATCGTTATCGGTAAAATCCACTATCGGTCGACCTCTAGTTTAAATGATAAATTATTCATTAAAGAATGCTTTCAAAAGCTAAAGCTGCTCAAAGTCAAGTAAAACATTTTTTTTTACTTTGTATTGGATTCACATAAATCAGCTCATTTGCGTATAAATATCAGTTTCATTACCTAAAGATTGTAGCAATATGATGAAATAAGTCGAGACACTATTACAGTTATCGACTCAAGTTAATAAGAGACAAACCGTTGAGTTCTCAAGGCCGCGACGCTGCCGTAAGATCTTCAGTCTCTCGTAGTAAGCGGCGGCGTTCAGATCTTCTCCGTTACTGCTGATGGGCACAGCGCTGGACCCCGGCAGATACGAGTCTGTGCTGTGCTGAGGGATGACTGAGAGACAACACACACCTCAGTGAGACAGACAAATAAATGAAGGAGAGAAAACTTGAGGTTTCATAAAGGTTGGTGTGAGTCACCTGTGGAAGTCTGGATTCTGCCCTTTCCTTCACGCTCAGACTCAATCATGCGAAGTCCTCGCTCCACGTAGCTCTGGAAGAACTGGGACGTGTTCCTCAAGAAGGGCTCGAGGTCTGCGTCCGAGTACTTCTGCTTATATTCATACAGCTCCGTCAGACCCTGACAAACAACATCCTCGTTTGAATAACATATCAAGTAGACCATGGCAATTAATTCTGGTTATTTCCTAGGGCTAGGCATTGACATTTCACGATTCGATATGATATAGACTGATTTGGATATACAGTACATGCCAATGCTCATCCCTATTATTTCCCACAACACTTTCCTAAGCTGCAGTGTACCTCTTTAGTGTTCTCCTTGGAGCCGATCTTTTTAAAGATCTCAGACAGGATGTCACTCACTTTGGCCTTGATCACTTTGTCATCCTATTCACATTAAAATACAATTGAAGAAACCAGCTCAACCACTGAAGTTTTCATAAGATGAATGTTTGAGTCGAGACTCCGCAGAACATACCGATCTGAGGGCGCCCTTCTCTGTGTTCTTGTCAGACTTGAGTCCCGACAGGTTTACAGAATGCTTGACCACCCGCCTCAGGTGAGCTTCCAGTTCGGACTCATTGCGGTTCTCAATCATGGACATGTGATCTAATATCTGAGAGAGACATTGACTGATCACTTTCAGCAAAAGCAAAGTTTCACGGAGAACTTCCAGGCTCTATTCGGGTCAAGCGTACCTTGGATCCGGTGAGCCTGCAGAGCGTGTGCAGCAGTGTCTTCAGTGTCCGGTGGGGAACGTCACTCTTGAGCTGTTTGAGCTTCTCTTTGGGGAAAACCTTCATGAAGTTGTGCACGTCCAGCAGGATGCGGTCCAGGTTAATACTGTTGATGGTCTGAGGCAGGAAACGGATCATTCTCCATAGACACTGCAGAGAAAGGTCATGTTTGAAGAACATATGAAAGCAAAACAATTTCAAGAACCTTTTTTTTTTTTAAATACCAAAAAAAAAAAAAAAAAATGCATGTAGTATATTTTAGCATTATGTATAATACATAATACAACTATAAAAAAATACATGTTTTTTTTTAAAATATAGCTTTAATGCATTTTATTTCAGGTTTTAGTACATTTAGTACTGAAACCCAAAATAATTGTTGCCTTGGCAAAAAAGAAGATTTTTTTTTCCATCTTATTTATATTTTATTACAGATTTATTTAAATTACAGAAAATTATTCTTTACAACAACATTTGTTTATAATAACACTGACTTGGAGATTTAGAAATAATTAGTGCTGCCATTTTTGTGGATGAATATAGATGTGAAAAGGCTTTTGTTTTTAGACAAAAAAAACAAAAACCCAATAAGCTAATAAAGAGGCAGATGAAATGCGTGTTATTTTTAACTGTACAGACTGATGCCAATTTTATTTTTACATGATGTCACAGAAGTCAACTGGGAGCATTCATAAAGTTTCCAAGGTGCCACTGAGTTTAAAAATGACGGTAATGGTTTTTACTAGTCAGAAAAATGCAATTATGATAAAATGACGATGCGTTATTGCGTAGGATTCATCAGTGCACGTCATGTTTAAATATCTCTGAAATTACCTTTCTGGGTGCGTGAGTGGAATTAACCATAATTGAACAATTTTATCTTTTTGAATCATTAAAATAAATTGAAGGTCCCACCTAAATATTTCCCACTTAATTGACATGACTTCTGGGTGTGTAATCAAAGTCTATAAAAAGTAATGGCTAATTAAATAATTTTAGCCATCATGATTTGACTGAAGTGTGGAAAGTGAAGTATTGTCAAGAGTTCTGCCTACAATATACATATATGCACAAACAAAGTGATAGTTGTACCTTCATGACAAGTTCCGAGAACATGGGGGAGCCGGCGGTGCTGATAAGACTGTCCTGCAGCAGCACCAGCAAAGCACTGGAAAGAAAACCATGACCTTTAATCTACAACCATCGATTACGGTGTTTTGTGTACTATGCTGTAAAAACACTGAAGGTGTTGGCCTGGATCCCAGCAGAGCTGCTAACCTGAGAATGTTGGTCTGGTCGGATTTCTCCAGCACCCGAACCACAAGCAGATTGACGGAGCGAATGAGCTGCTGTCCGTCCTCGATGTCCTCCACTCTGGAGTCCAACATCAGCGTGATCAGACCATGCATCAGGTCCTTCAGGACGCCCATGGAGGCTTCCCGTGCTAGACTCTCCATCGAGAACAGCTGGAAACAGACACACAGTGACTCAGCACACCAATGAACAATGACTTTTGTTCGCGTTGCAGACACTCGATGCATTTTAATGCGTAAATGATTTCCTGCAAACAAAAGCGGATTGTTTCTGGCAATACAATGCGTTCAGAAATTCCTCTTCCCAAACTAAAAGTAAAGCAGCACTCACAGAGAGCATGTTTCCGATGATGCAGCTGTAGAGTTTGAAGATGTCCTTCTTGTCCAGCCGATCGTCGGCCATGTGCGTGTTGTAGATGAGCCGCAGCTGCATGAAGGTGGCGATGAGGAACTGGTCGATGTGTCCAGACATGGCTTCCGCTTTGTCCGCCTGTCTCAAGACCTCATCGATCTGCAGGGTGTCACAGGGAAATGTCATACGCATATTAATTTGGCCAAAACCCCCTTCATTCTAGAAACATTGTCCCTGGCTATAACATGGTGTAACAAAGCATATAAATTCTATGAACATAAAGGTGTGATTTCCAAACCATTGAAGCAGGACACCCACCTGTGCCAAGGCCTGGATACTAGTGTTAATGTCCCCACTGGCCACCTGTGAGATGACGAAGTTGATGGTGGAGGCAGTACTATTGTGAATGTCGTCGAAATGAGGAGAGACCGGACGAATCCTAAACACCAAAAATAAGATTTAAACCATTTAACAAGAGTGATTCACCACAGCATTTCAGAAGTAAATGTAATCTACATTTAACCAGCCCAATAGAGGTCTTGTTTTGAGTCGAACTTACTTGCGCTCAGGAATCATGACTGGCTCCAGAACTTCATCCAGTTTGTGCTGCACCAGGTCAGGGATTTCACTGGCAAATGTGTGGTTGTTCTCGAACACGTCCAGATCCAGCTGAAACTCTTTAGGGATGGACGGAGACGACTGCTCCAAGTGAGCGTTCTGTGCCCGAGCTTGACTGTTGAAAATGGAGGAAAACGTCACTTCTGCTGCATTTTGTTAATTATCCCCCCAAATTCTGATTCAGTGCCAGCAAAAGTAAGGATTAAAGCGTATATCCACTTACAATGATTTTTTGTTTGTTTGATCCCTTTGTAAAGTTCAAACTGAGTTTCGATTAAACGATTTAAAACTGGTTCAGTGATTCATTTGAGCCCACTCAAGTTTGTATTAAACATATTTCATATACATAGCAGAAATGCTGTTGATTTGAACTTTCTATTCAAAGAATCATGAAAAAAAAACCAAGGCTTCCACAACAACAACAAATGCAGCACAACTGTTTTAAACATTGATAACATGAAATGTTTCTTGAGCAGCAAATCGGGATCTTAGAATATTAATAGTTGCTGAAAATTCAGCTTTGCATCACAGGAATAAATCACATTTTAAAATAGAAGACAATAAGTAAAAATTTTAATATTACAATTTAAAATGTTTTCTATTAAATAAAAAGCAGCCTTGTGAGCATGAGATTGTCCTTCCTTTCTTTTTCTTTTTTTTACCAAACTAAATATATAACAGTAAATGGTATATTACTATATTATATTATATAACTAGTATATTGGTGCATAAATATAGTATTTCACAATTATATAGTGCATAAATGTTATATTTTTCATTTTGTGAATCACTGTGAAAACGTGCTTTGCTTTAAAACTATTTGTACTGCATTTTACTCCTTACATTAAACAATTGTAAAAATCATAAATGCATAGAAGAATCAAACAAGGCTGAAAAAATATTTAGCTGTGTCAAATTAACCGTATAATCTAATAATCTCCCTTATATTTCACTCCAGTTTTTTTTGGTGATCTCTAGACCTCCAGGATCTCAGATGCCTTGTGAGCAGTGGCTACAGCAGTACGGCAGTACTTACATCCTGTAAGTGCGATACATTATTCTGTCCATGGAGGGCAGCGAAGAAAAGAAAGGAATAGTAAGAGAAGAGGAGAAAGGCTCAGGATTAAGAAACTACATGCAATGACACAAGAGGAAAGAATGAGACTGAGACAGAATTAGACAATAGAAAGTATTACACATGGGTCAAGAAATCCCATTTTGGCAAACTTGTCCATATAATACCCTTGCATTTCAAATGATCATTTAAGAGTGCATGACTTGATGAAAAGTACGAAGACCTAACGGTACATACTTGAGCTTGTTTGGCACTTCCTCTTGAGCAGGCTTGCGGAGGAAGGTTGCATTGGGATTGGTGGGTTGCTCTCTCTGGGGTCGCTCCGGTTTGGTTGAGGGCGCGGGCGTCTTCTTGGCCGAACGTTTGATTCTCTCCTCAAGCATGCTCATTTCTTTCTCGGAGAGCTTGACAATGATAAAACAATTTAAGTTTAGCACAAAATCACATCCAACATGAACCTTTCACTTTTACTACAGGTGGTGAAGGCGATACATCAGCCGATATTTGACTTTTTTCATTCTTAGCCAATGTGTTTATCAGTTTCCCCGATGCACCAGAAACGGGACCTTTGTTTTGACAGCGTCAGAGCTCTAATTCTCTTTAACAAATTATTTTTTGTGAAAATACTCTAATAGGATTACAGAATCATGAAGCTGCTATCTAATGTATAAATGGTAACACTTTACAATAAGGTTCCATTTGTTAACATTCATTTATCAGTTAATGAACTTACAATGAAAATAAATTCTAAAGCATTTATTAAACATTATTTTAATGTATTAGTAAATGTTGAAATGAAAAGTTGTCTCTTAATATATTTTTTTATTGGACCTGAGCTGACAAATGGAAATGTTACAATTTTAACATTAACAAAGACTAACCAATTTATTGCTCATTGTTAATGCTAATTTTTTTATATAAATAATATTCTAATTATTTTGTAATTTAGTTAATTTTAACATAAATATACATTTATTTCAGCAATTGTTATGCATGCGTTTTTTTAGTTATGCATTGGGTACCCATAAAATAAAATATATATATATATAATACAATTATTCATTATTGTCTGAGGGTAACTGGCGTCTTACATTGCCGATGAGTTTGAAGACCTGCTCTCCACAGGTGTTGTAGACAGCCACGACCGTATTGAGCGCAGCATTGCGGACCGTAGTGTCACGGTCTCCGATGTGAATGGCGATTTCTTTAAGAGCCTTGGCCGGAGTCGGCTGGCACACATTCATACCGAAGTTCTCAATCAGGCATCCGAGCTCCTCAAGACATTCTGAGGAACAAATAAAACCAAAAGATGAAGACACTACTGTAAAATGGCTGTTTTTATGTTTGTTTGAGAAATCAAAACTCCATGGGCATTTACCAGATCTCTGCTTGGAGTTCTTTGATTTGGTTCCATCCATAAGGAAGGGGAAGACTTTACTGGCTGCGTAGACTTTACACAGCATCGTCAGAATAGCACGGACGTCTTTGCGCACCACATCTTTTGATTCTCCAACCTGCGCAGAGGACAGGACACCGAAAAGGACAATGTTAGGCTGCGTTTCAACCATAGACTGTAAAAAAAAAAAAAAGCAGTATCGTCGCAGCACAGGGCCTCCCGCTAAAGTGACAGCTGACTTGATGTAAAGCCATTAGAGGTTCAACAGAGCCAATAAAATTGTCAGACATCCATGAGTGCATGTTCAGAGGAAAACGACTGAAAAACAGAGCTGGTTGTTCTCTCGATACTCGACAACGCATTTTAACATGGGGGATATATGGAATTGATTCCCTTTTAGCGGACAGTCGATGAATTGCAGTTTAAGTCACTTCCGTATTGTCTTCACGAGAGAGACTGGAAGGTTGTCGCTCGGTTTCAACTAATTAGATGTCTTCGTTGTCCAAATATAATGGATAAAGACCCACCTTGAGGATCAGGTAGGGGATGAAGGACGAGGCCTCGTAGTCGCTGAGCTGGTAGTTCTTCCTGCTCAGCATGATGAAGAGCAGCTTGAGGAACTCCAGGACTTTCATCAGCACACTGGTGTTGGTGTCAAAGAACCGCAAGGTGAACCACTTCAACACCAGGTCCAGACAGCTAATCACAGCTTCACACTCTGGCTCCAGGTGCTGAAAAATATAACAGTTATAAGTCTAGCACAATTTGATATGATTGCAGAGCCGCCAATTGCTATGACGCGACTAACCTCGATCATGGCTCCAATAGCTTTTACATGGCGCTGAAAGTCAAAGTGGAAGAGTTCATCTTGGAGCCACCTGGGCAGACATGTCGACATTTGAGTCTTCAGCTGCTCCACATACTCGTCACGAGGAGTCATGAAGTTCCACTTCAGAATCTAGAGAAGAGTTGGGATTTGGTAACCAAGCACACAGACGAGCCTAACGGCGCAACTAAATATTGCGGACAAATGTTGTTCACGAGGACAGTTCAAAAGCTGCTCACCTTTAACCCCTTCTCTTCCTTGATCCTCTGTTCTTTAGCATTGGGAACAAGGATGAAGAGGGGACCAGATCTGTCCTCCTCGTCCTTAACCCCAGCTTTAACTGGAGGTTTCTTACCAACAACACCCTAAAGTACCAGACAAAAAAAAAACAGTTGTTACACTGAACCACCAAAGTCTCAAGTTCTGGTACTTCATGTGGACAAGTTTTATAGTAGGGATGCTCATAATGCAGTTAACCGACAGTAAGAATTTTGACAAATTAATACTACCGGTATTTGTTAAACGGTTTAAAATTTTATTTTTAAAGTAATTTTGAAAACTTTTTTGCATGGTTAAAATACACTAGTCAAAACATTTGAGTTTGAGGGGGGGGGGGGGAGGGGGGGGGGGGGGAAACCAAGTTGCTGCTCAAGAGTAACAAGGCTCGAAATTGCTCTGAACTTTAATCTGTGCGACCTAAAAATATATTTGGGTTTCACACCAAGTCTATTTCTGCTGTGATGCAAGCACTGAATTAAAGTGACAGCACACGGTTCGTGGTCAAAATGAACACAGATTGGCATGAAAATGTAGTAATCTCACCATAAATGAATTTAAATAATACTACTATTTTTCTTTACTTTAAGCCCAGGGTAAAGCAAAGAAAACACCTTACCTCAACAAGGAGACAGATCATGGATGGTACTTGTCTCTTAGCGGAGGTGGAAAAACAAGCTCTTTATGAACCACAGGATTTCTTGTATAAACATTTAAATGCAAAAGAAGGTATGAGAGTTGCCCGTTTTTTTTTGTTGTTTTTTTTCAATTGTAAGTTTTCATTTAAAATGTTTGTGATTTTTAACATACAAGTTTAAATGTTTTGCCAATTGCTTGAGCAACTTAATATATAAACCTATAAAATAGTAACACATTGAATGTATTGTGTTTAAACGTGAATATGTCTATAAACGAGTGTATAACTGTACTGCATACAAAGAATCGCAATGCTGAAAACCTTTTTTTATATATATAAACGGTGATAACATTTATTTACCATTTTTATTTTGAATCCAAAGTTGTGTATACAGCCACGGATCAGTTGCGCACTGCAAACGCATCGTGTGTGAAACGGGTTACGTTCTTAACTTTAATGCAGATTTTAGACTGGTTAATATTAGCTGTCAATCACTCCCAGTCCCTTTTACTGCGCTCCGTTGTCACGTGTGAAATTTAAAAGGCTGAATCAGAGAAGATGAAACGAACGCTGACAGATGTTACCATGTTACTTTCAAAAAGTGCTTTTCTTTTGATCGCTTCTGTAGACGTCAGTGTTTACATCCAAACTATAATCTTTAATTCTAGTTCCAGTTCAAGTTATTCCGTGATAATAAGGAATATGTAACACAGAAATAATTCTGTGTAGGTGAATATACTCTCTGGATCCTTAATTTTTGGTGGGTGCTCCTTAACTTTTGCTGGTGCTCTAACTTTTTGAAGTTGGGAGCACCAGTGCTACCAAGTAAAAAAGTTAATTTCGAGCCCTGAGTAAACAAAAAAATTGACTAGCCATTGGTTATTCTATTGCCAAGGTGTGCATAGAGGGGTTTGGGAAGGTTGTGAATCAGTTTACATTACATGCAGTGCTTCCCCACCAAAACGTGCCACCTCACACCAGCTTCACTGGTGCTCTATGGGAGATACTAATACCTTCTCACTGCTAGTTGTCCTGTTTTGTTTAGCATTATCTTTCTCTCCTTTCACCTTGAGCTCCATGCTCTCTCTCTAGTGCACAAAATGACACTTTAGAGAGCAACACATTTAAACTGCTAGAATACAGACCCCAATTCATCTTAACATTTTAGAAAAATGGGCATAAACCTACATCCACTTTCAAATGAGGCTTTTTTTTAACTGTGTACATTTTTTTCATATATATCAGTCTTCCCATGAAAAGCCCCTATTATGTGTATTATGGACCTGGTGTTTCAAATCACAGATTGGACAAGGTTTTAAATTGTTCATGAGCAGAAACTCCCTACAAAATCAGACAAAACAGAAACACTGAAATGTGCCACACCTTTTTAGCTGCAGGACCAGCTGGTTTAGATTTCTTAGTGTCTGGTTTGGGTTCTGGATCACTGAAGTCTTCACTGGGACTTTGGTTCCTGGCTGGAGCTGTAAAATAAAGACATTCAAGCTGAGTCCTGCATCTTTAATGGGTCTAATTTACATGTTCAGAATACCTGATTTTACATCACAAATATGATTCAAAAGCAGGGCTGGGAAAATCTGGCCCTTGAGATCCAATGACCTTTCTGCAGGAAAGTGGATCTTAAGGGCCAGTTGCCCACCCCTCAAACCAGCCAGGGGTGGTCATGCTAGCTGTGGTCAAAGGGAAAGCGAGTGAACCTGAAGCTTGTTTGGCAGCAGGAGCACTGGAGGCGGGTTTGGAAGCTGCAGCTTTGCCAGGAGCTGCAGGCTTGGCTGGCATCAAGGCCCTGGCCTTCTCCAGCATGCCAACCACCTGGTCCTTTGAAGCCGGCTGTAGAAAAACGAGAGGGCAAGAGTGACGTTACACAACTGCTTTTCTCCTGGTCTTATTAACCATATACATTACCATTCATAAGTTTAGGGTCACTAAGATCTTTTATTTAACACTTCTATTCAACAAGGACACATTAAATTGATCAAAAGTGACAGTAAAAATAATGTTACAAAAGATTACTTAAAATTCAGGATTCGTGCTGGCAAAAATCGCAATGAGCAAATGTTAAAAATGAGTTCTCACATTTTCTATTAAAAAAACAACAACATCAAAATAATGCATGTACCAAAATTTACATTTTTCATTTGTCCCATTCAGAATCATTTTTCCAGAATGAACGGGTCACATTATTAGAATGATTTCTGAAGGATCATGTGACACTGAAGACTGGAGTAATGGCTGCGCATCGGCTCCAAGGTTAGGGCATCTCCCACTTGCCTTCAGTTTGCCGGTAGCCTTGACCATCTTCTCGTAGCCCAGGTGCATCATGAAGGTGGGAAGGGCATCCTGAGCTTTCTTGCGCACGTCGCCGCTGCGGTCCTCCAGACAGGCGTACAGGTTAGGCAGACACAGCATGAGGTCTGAGGGCACCGTACGTAGGGTGGGCAGCTTCTCAGCCAGCCAGCCCAGCAACTACAGAATTTAAACAGCATTTTAGCTTGCGATCATTGATCAAATAAAACGGATAAAAATAACCTGTCAAAAAGAGTTGCGTGTGGCTTTTTGACCATAACTCTTTGCTTTAATGCCATTTATTTGTTAGAACAAACAAATACTTCCCAGATCTGAAATTAGCCCTATAAAGCCTATTGTATCATATCCAATACACAAAAAAGGCCTCTAAATTAAAAGGTATAGTTATATAACCAGGCATTTGCTGGTCCCCATTGACTTCCATAGTATTATTTTTTTCCTACTATGAGTATAAATCAATGGCTACAGTCAACTGTTTGATTACCAACATTCTTTAAAATATATTATTTTGTGTTCAACAGAAGAAAGAAACTCATACAGGTTTGGAACAATTTGAGAGTGAGTGATTGACAATTTTCATTTTTGGGTGAATATTCTTTTAATGAGGATGACCAATGCTTTGCTGAAAAACCAGCACACAATCTACATGTCATCTGATAGGTAGTTTATACTTTTTTTGGCAAGTGAAAGGTCTTTTAATATAATTAACAAAATTACAGTATAAAAACCATCCTCCATGATTGTAAGAATATTAACTTTTATATTGTACTTCCCTCAATCAGTGAATTGCATTGCATTATGTTTTGCTCCCTTACAGTAAAAACTACAGAACTTTGATAAAACCAAGTTATATACACATGAGTTATTATAAAGACATTATTGGTAGATATAGTGACAATGATTTTAATGCATTTCATGCAAGTAGCCTCTAATAAGATCTCTCTGACTTGCATTACAAGCTATCATAATTTCATGTCAGGCTTTACAGGGTTAAAACGTGAGTGATGTACCTCCTGTCTGAGGAAGGGGTTTTCCTTCTTGAGCTCCTCTGATAGGTCCTCTCCTTCAAGCCACTCCTTCATTCCAGTCTGCTCCACCCAAGCGTTCAGTGTCGTCATGGCAGCAGCACGGACGTTAGCCTGAAAGAGTCAAATTTCAAGCAAATTAGAAACCTCAAACTAGAGCATTAAATAGTTATCTGAACAGCCAGACAAGGAGCACAACAAGTGTAAAACAGACATGCAGCAATCAGTGCATACAGCGTTTCATACCTTGCTGTCACCAAGAACGGTAATGACTGGAATTCCCAGGTTCCTGACGTGCTGCTTGAGTGATGGACCCATGGCAGTGGCTATTTGTTGCAGAATATTGAGAGTCTGCTGGACCTACAAACACATTTTATGACATTACAGCCATGCCTTTAATAGAATGCTTCAACTGAAATGCCTGAGTGGCAATAGGCAACAAAAAAAATAATTAAATACATGTGATAAATGCTAAACAGGACTCAGATATTAGTTTAATACGAAATGTACGTTACCAGTAGTTTGTTGGAGTCATTGAGACGGCCCTTCAGTGCCATCGGTAGCTCGCCGATGCTTGGCTGGATGAATTTGGCCTCAGAAATGATGGCCACGACCTCATCAAGGCCCTCCTTTCTGACCTTCCAGTTCTTGTCACTGATCTTTGTCACCATGTCATATGTGATTTTATCACTGAGAATGAGAAAAAAAAGAAAAGAAAAAAAAACCTCTTTACCAGATCCTTTTTATTCCTACCAGATCCTTTTTATTCCTACTAGCATCCAAAAGATGCCTGATGGATCCATTATTTGAAAAGATAAGGTTTTTGAAGCACTGCCACACTCACTGACCTGATATCAGTTCTGGGCAGCAGGTCCATGATGTCTCCGGGTCCACCGTCCACCTCCTCTTCTTCAGCCGCATCTCCCTCCTCCTCAGCTCCTGCTTTTTTGGCACCACGGAATGGGGCGGGAGGAGACTGGCCCTGCATCTATGAAAGATAGCACGATAAGGTGAAACGTTAGATTTAACAAGAAAACTCAAATAAATATAAGGATTTCAAACTTTAGCAACTGTGTTCTATAAAAGTCAGCATGAATTCAAAATCAGTCCCATTTTATTTAATATATGTGGTCTTAAAATAAATGACAGCAGCAGAAAATATATAATAGTTCACTTTTCTTTTGTTAACATTTTTATGTTTTTTTACTTCTTTGTTTCTTTACTCTTTAATTTGCAATGTTCAATGAATCAATGCTTTTGGAAGATTAGTTGCAAATACATCAATTGTTTCACAATCTTATTTTCACACTATCTGCTTTGATAAACTCACCATTACTGTAATGGGTAAACATAGGCAGCATTACAGACAATGAAGCAGTAAAAATAGACAAACACACCCCATAAAGGTACTTGGTATAAGCTAGATAGGGAGGGACTGGCATTGCCAAAATAAAACAATAAATACACAGGTGTGTTCACTTGATTATGTACATAAAGCAGGTTTAAATGTGAGCTAAAACCCACTGATGGTCAAGTCAACTCGTTGGAAGGGTCACTTTCAATTACTGCATTTCAAAAGGCCATATTTACCTTCTCAAACTCAGCATTTATTTGTTGAAGGAGGGCTGGTTTTTCATCTTCAAAGAACATGCGCAGGGGAGCGCCCATGTACAGGTACATGACTCCCAACAGAGCGATTGCTGATGTCCTCACAGCCTGAATTTAACATGAACACAGCTCATCATTACACACAATTACATCTGACAAATGGATTTGAAGATCATTATGAACAAAGGCCAATATAATATTGTAATATTCCAGGCAACTGTGTTTTATTAATCACTATTAGCAAGTGTTACACATAAAAGTACCATTAAACATGTCGTTTCACTCAAAAGGCCCAATAGAAGTATGATTATGTGTACTGAAACCATGACTCAAAATTACTCACAGGATTTGTGGCACCCAGAGCAGTTTTGACATTGTTGATGAACGCCTTGACGTTTATTCTGGATTATGGGGAATAAAATTCAGATTTAGAAATGAGGAAAATTAACTGCATGAAGAAAAAAAACTAAAATAAAGAAAAGCCCAGGTATATAGCACTTACCCTGCAAATCCAAACTCCTTCATAGCATTGGCCAACCAGTTCAACGTCTCTGCCTGGTTTTTAGGATTCTTCTGAGCGAATGCCAGAGAAACAACCTGAAAATTGAGAAACAAAAAGAGCAATTAAAAAAAAGTCAATATTAATAAATAAAAATAAATATCAAATAAAAATAAATTGTTAGACAAGTTTAACAACTACTACACAGTTCTGTATAATATTAAGTATAAATGAAATTGGTTTTATTTTATTATTATTATATAAAATAAATACTTTGGTTATTGTTATATAGATGCCATAATAATCTAAATAATTTAATAAATCAAACAATTATTAGACAAGTTTAACACCAACAACTACTTTTAAACGTAACAATAATAATAAATATAAAATACTATAAGAACACCATTTATAACTAAATGTAACATAATAAAATCCAAAAAGTAGTCAACTTTAATTATTAATCATTTAATAATAATAAAAGGCTTCTTATTCTAAATCAAACACCAACCTGTTCAGCAATCCACGGCAGAGAACAGGCCTCCCCAATCGCAGTGAGAGCCTCTTTAGCGTTACTTCCACACTTCACGTCACCGACCTTATCAACCAGGCCATCCAGAACCACCAGCGCGGATGTCTTGGAGAACAATCCCTTTTGTGCAATTAGACCCACAACGTGGAGCTTCATTTGCATCACCTACAGAAGTGAAACATACTGAAAACTAGCACCTGATCGAATGCCAAATCCTGAGAACTAAAGAGCCTTACATGTTAGAGGACTACCTGAAAGTTGGTCTCTTTCCATCCAGGTTTCTTAGCCAGCATCCTGACTAAAGCCTGGCATGGCATTTCAGATTTGTCCATCTGCTCCACAGCCTGAGCAGAATGTGATAAAGCAAAAGTTTAGAGGATGTTCCTCAAGTTGAAATCATTACAAGAGCTTAAAAAGGCACAAAAAGTGGACACAAAATCCACAAGTCACCCTCTGAAACTCCTCCATGCTAGCAAGTCTCTCTTTCCAGTTGCCGCTGTCCAGCAGCTGCATACAGGACGCTGGGAGCACAGCAGCCGCCTTCTCCTCACACACTTCCAGCTGACGAATACACAGATTCAATTACTTCACAATTTTACAAAACAATAATTTTTTGGTCAAGCCATCAGTTTAATGAAAATATTTAACGTGTCGATAAAAGATTGGAGACATACAGATAACTCCGTCTCGACAAATTCCTTAGCATCTGGACCTTTCTTGGACTTCGCACTTGGGGCAGAGGCAGGTTTGCCCTTCTTGGGAGGTCCTGCAGCCTGTTCATGAAGAACATGACAAAAATTTTTTTTTTTTAATTTTTTTTAAAAACTTTAAAAAAAGAAAGATAAAATGATCAAATAAAAACTGTTACCTTTGCTGGAGGAGCTTTCTTAGGAGGCCCGGATGGTTTGGCAGGTGCTTCAACAGGAGCTTTTGGAGCAGGTTTCTCTTTCTTCTCTACTCCACCACCTCCTTTCTTGCCAACAAGCTCCACTTTATCAGCACATTCTTTAATCTATTTATGCAGAAAACATGAAAGGAAGAGCCATGAACTTCTGCACTAGCTCCTCCCACCGTTCGTTCACCAACTGTCTAGTGCATATTGCATGCAAAACTGGGGGAAGAAAGTTATTCGATTGGCTTGTTTTATGCAATTTCAGGAAGTTTACAGGGTAACAGGTTGATACAATAACATACATAATCTCCACAAATCTTTGGCAAATTTCAAAATGAATATCCATTTTTTTTTCATACTCTAAACTAAGTGGTGTAGTATTTAAGATGATTGATTTGTGCTCCATTTTTAGTTTCAGACAAAACTAGTATAGACATCTATAGAAAGTATAGAAAACAATTATCAGTTGTTGGCATCCACCAGAATTTAATATTGGTGTATCACTGAGAATGTAAATGCAATGCTAAAACATGTTTTTACCTTGTCCAACTTGAGTTTGTCCACATCAGTTAAAAATGGGTTGACTGCTTTCTCCCCTACCACCTTCATGGCTGTCCCTAAAGCCTCAAAAGCAGCATCTCTGACCTCCGGAGCAGAATCATTCACTTGCTGCACCAAAAAAAAGAGACAACTTACTAAACAAGACCAAGAACACAGTTGCCGGCATTCAGAAAGAGTTAACGCACTGACAGGAGAGGAATCTGTACCTTGAGGAACGCTGCACAGAAGGGCTTCAGAACGCTTTTTGGCAAAGTGCTTGGGGTGCAGCGACAGAAGCTTCTGGCGAGGAACAGTGAAGCCTGCTGCTTGATGGAGGGGTTCTTGTTGTCCATCACTGATAGAACATCTTCACTGATGTTCTGCAAGGTTGTCTGCAATACAGTTATACCGAGTTAATAATTGATCAAATTTCAAATTATCGTCTGCCATTTGCCACCATGCGTTTTGAATACTCACAGTAAGGAAGACTGCATCAATGGCCTCCTGCAAGGCCTGGACCACCTGAGGTTTCTTCTCCTTGAACTTCTCCAAGATAGTTGGCACCACCTTGAAAAGATTCAGAGGGAAAAAAATTATCCAATGAAACGCCAGTCCGTTTATGCTTAACGCCTCGACACGACAAAACAGGGTGAGTGTTTTTGACAATTTAAGTCATGAAGAGCACTTACAAGACCTGCATATGTCCCAAACTTCTTCCTCAGTCCTGCTGCCAGTGCAGCCAAGATCTTTGCTGCCATGGCCACTAGCATCACATTGGCATCTTTCCCAATGACCTAAAAAAATAATAAAGGAAGTGGTTATGACCTTGCTCAGAGATTAATGCCATTACCCAGAATTCCACTAGAACTTCTACCTTTTTTAATGCTCGGACTAGGTCCCCATAGTCTCCATTCTCGAGTTTTGGGTTCTTAGTCAAAGTTTCCACTGCCTCTAACGCTTCCTTCCTCTCCTGCCATTTTTTTGCTTCCTGTGACAAGGAGGTGAAATGACAAATTAAATTGACACGAAACTCAATGATGATTAATACATTCACATTGTTGTTCTGACTTACGATTTTTTCGTAGAAGTCTTTAGGAAGTTTTGAAAGGATCTCGACGGCTTCCAAGAGCTCATAAGGATCCACCTGAGCAACTTCTGTCTCCTCATTGTCCCCTATGGTCAGAAATTTAAATTAATATTAATGTAGGCATATTTATAAGTCAAAACTAAAAAAATAATAATATATAAAATACATATTAGTATTATGTATCATTATAATACTATATATTATAACTAGAGTACATTTTTAGTACTTTGTCCTCTATTCTACACTGACTGACAGCTAGCCTGTTGTTAAAGAAAGCCTCTTGGCTTTGTGCTAGCAACTAATTCATTCACTATGGAAACTGATGTAGATACGGACTACAAGGTCTGAACAAACAGATCTGATTTCATTACATCCAAAACGGTAGTGCAGACAGACAATTATAAAGACTGGATTTGAAAAAACAATCTGAAGGATTATAAAAACAATATCAATATTGAACATGTTTACATGCACTGATAACTATCAAAAATCAGTTTATTTAAATAACCCAATTTACCCGTTTACATGCAAATCAATATCCCAGCAATGCAAGTAAACCACGTTTACAAGACTATTAAAAAAAAACATTGCCCGTCGGTGACTTCAAAACGTAAATATTCATGCATTTCACTGTTTATTGTGCGAGTTATGTTAAATAAAGCATGAAAAACCCCAGAGTATTTCAAAATGTCAACGAGACTCATTCTCTACAACTGCACCACTTGTCCTTAGGTTGCACGAGATGAGAAAACATTTATGTTTCTTGGTCAAGAAAAAGGCGGAGTTTACTAAATATTTCTTCTCCCCTAGCGCAAAACACTCGCTGTGGCTGGATGCGCTTAAATCTGCTGTAAGGACGTCACATCACACATGCGCACTTCAATAAGCCGACAGAACGCAGGTTAAGGTGTTTATTTGCCGGTTGAAATTAGGGTAGTTGGCAAAATCTACCTGTGTCAATTGGTGATAAAGGAAAATGGTTTAACGTGTTTACATGAGCACACACGTTGCCGGCTTAAGCATTATCGGTTTAAGAATGTGCATGTAAACACACTCTTTGTCTTGATGATCGGGTTTAAATTGAATGCTGTATTCTCACCGTCCGCATCATCTCCTCCTGCAGCTTGATGCTGCTCAAACTTGGCCTTCAGGTCCTGTTGAGAGCGCAAGAACCTGGTCTGCTTAGGAGCTGTAGTTGGGAGCTTCACCCATTCTTCCTCCAAATCTTTCAACTAAAAGAAAAAGGGACGAATGAGTAATATTAAAACTTGCATTAACAAGCCAGAAAAATAAAATAAAATATCTATGAACGTTCAAATACAACAGATGCATATTTTTAAGCCAAAATTTTGCATTTGAAAACTTAATGGAGAATAGCAGTATCACCTGTACGGAATTAATATTCTGTAGAGGAGCTCGCAGGGCATCGCGGATCCACCTATAGATCTCCACCGCCAGCGATTTGGCCTCGTCTCGAACTGCCTTTTCTCGAGACTCAAACTGTTTTGGCAACACTTTTACTACAGGTTTGAGCGTTATGATCTTCGATCCAAATTCACTGAAAAAGGACAAATAAACAAGTTTTTTATGCTGAATAAGTGCCGGCAAGTACAGTGATGGTTAACAGCTTTAAAAATTGCCAACTCACCAAAGTGCCTTCCTTAGTGTCTCAAGGCAAGTAACAACAATCTTGGGGTTCTTGTTATCCAGGCCTTTGATCAGCTCATCCTGGACCACTTCTGCTTTCTCAATCTCTATGTACATGAGGCAGATATCACTCCCCAGTTCCTTGGCTCGCGCTTTGGGCTGGTTGAAGACTTTGCAGACTACTCCAGAAACCACTTCCCCTGTTGTCCTGCAAGATAAGAGTCATTTCCATTAGATCCCATTAAGACATAATGGATACTAAGCCCAACAGATCAACATTTAGCAGGTATGCTCCTTATTAGCGCATCAATTTGAAGACCTTTCTGGTGGCACAAATAGCTAAAGACAAACACCAGACAATACTCTTGTTTTCATCCGTTATCTGACGATTACAGTTATCTAATTATCCCTAAAGCAAACTGAGCAAAATCACCAAAACACAAACATCATGGAAGGGAAGTTACTCATTTTCACATCACTCCTTTATCACAACTGAATTAAACAATCAATACTCTATGAAAGAGTTTATCATACCATTAACAATGACTAAATGACTCCATCTGGTTTTAGACAGACAGTCATAAAGACACCAACTCAATAGGCCTAATGAAAAGCGATGGAGGGAGAAGCACAAATTTGAAACCGTTTCTTTGATGCTTTTTAAAAATAAGGAATTTCTGTCATCCTCATGAAGATCGGAATGTCTCAAGTCAACTGAGGAAAATATATATTTCCATGGTTTTCTAAACGGGTTAAAGACTATAGCTACTGCTGCGTTCCTACTTTGCCTGATGACTCTCCCTCGATCCAAAAATAGACCTTCACCAGGAATCACATTTCTGCTTTGTTCCACAACTCAGCAGGGATGGAAATTAACTTTTTTGTTCACCTGCCACTGTGGCTGGTGGATTCCAAAATCTACCAGCCACTCAAAGTTTTTACCAGCCACTTTCTTGTTTTTAACCGACAATGTGTAACTGCATGTCAAAATTAATACTACAAGATCTACAATACTTACGCCGTTTATTCCATAGGGTAAAATCTCAAGATGTGCCTCCTCTAAAAGTGTCAGGGTGAAACCGCATGCTACTTTTATTTACCCACCACAGTGGCTGGTAGGTGAAGCGAGTTTACTAGCCACAACACAAAATCACCAGCATTTGGCTGGTGCTAATTTCCATCCCTGCAACTCAGTTGTGAAAACTCAATGTTATCCCATATAAAGAATTTCGGAGGAAAATAAGAGCTGCCCAGGGATCGAGAGAAAAGCTAAGAACAAAATCAGCGGTTCATGAAACTCATTTCAAAACTTAGCGACTAGCGCCATGTTCAAAGATTTCGGTTGCGACTTGTTTTTTGTCCAAAAAGCACCATAAAAAAGTAAAGCCACTTACTTTCCAGCCACGTGTGCATTCTCGATAAAAGCAAGTGCTGCCTCTAGTCCTTTGAGTTGGGCTACGGCATTGGAATCTGTTACGAATCTCTTGACAAGTCCAAGGTATTTGCCCCATTCCGGGCTCTTCTCATCTTCTATCCTCTGGAAGAGCTTCAATGCTTCCTCGTATCCATTTAATCTTGCTTTCCAAATCTAAGGGAAACCAGAAGATCAATAATGACCAAAAAAAATAAAATAAATGAGCTCGTGACTTGAGGTAACTAACTGGCCCACTTTCCTTAGAAGCAGACGTACGTTTAACAGCCATTATTTATAATAGACGAACTACACAACATGCTTTATCATTTAAAATCACAATGTGCAGTACATGCACAAAACTTAGGTTGATAAAACAATATACCAATTACTACATTTTTATCATAAAACTCAAGCAAAAGGTGTGACCAATAATGTATCAATTTACTAATGAGTCAAAAACAAGGGCACGGTCTCACAGACAGAGCTTAGATTAAGCCAGGATTTGGCCTTAGTTTAATTAGGGCATTTAAGAAGCTTTTATAAATGTGCCTTAGAAAAAAACATTAGTGGTGGTGTGCATCTTAAGACAAAACAGTGGCACAGACATATTTTAGGAGATGTCAGTGCAAGTTTCTTTCAGTAAAAATATTTTAGTCTAGGACTAGGATTAAGCCTGGTCTGTGAAAACAGTTTCAAACGAAAGTGCTGCACACTACTCTCACCCCTGATCATCCCCGCCCCTTAACTGCAAGTATCAGCAAGAAAAAAAAAAAATGAATGAACATCAAAAGGCATGTTGAAAGATGCCTTGCAATTGGCTGAAATAAAGACATGTGTAATCGCCCAATCAGTTTAAACTGTGGGAAGACGTCATATGTAAACAACATGTCACCTAAGATTCCTATTCACGATTCACCTAAGGAAAGCTATCCAATGTCCATAGTTAAAAATAAATACTAAAATACTAAATTATATATTATACAATAATTACTTATTATATATATTATTTTAACTTAATCAGTATTATAACAAAATACAAGGATGCATTAAAGTGATCAATTACAGTAAAGAAATGTATAAGGTTACAAAAGATTTACATTTAAAAATAAAGAATTTATCCCTTTTCAACAATAGTTTGATAAGATAATTCTTCAACAGCAAATCAGCATGTTAGAATGATTTCCTAAGAATCACAGGACAGTGTATACTGGAGTAATGACACTGATAATTCAGTTTTTGGTTCTATTAAATTTTAATATTTCAAAATATTACTGTACTTTTGTTCAAATGAATGCAACCTTGGTGAGCATAAGACTTTTCACACTATCAACACTACAAAACCCAAACTTTTGTATATGTAATGTAGGCTGTGTGTACATAATGTCAAACAAAACATCTTTAGTGCACATTTTTTTTGAACAAGGGTTTATAGGCTAATGTCCAAATTTTGGTATAAACATTATTTTTTATTTTATTATACTTTTCACTTATTGATATGATGTGCAAAAAAAACATAGCTAGGTTAAACCATTTAGCTAAATGAGATTCATTGCGTCAAGGTCTAAGATTTCCATAAAGAATGTTCACATTTATTTCACTTTGCATGCATTCATCTCTAAACAAATAGGGCGAGCAAACTGCTGACAGTTTGGTTCTTCGAACACAAGCTGGTCTTCCAACACTGTCAGGGGATTTTTGATGGGCCAAAATAAAAAAAGTAGCCTGGATCGCTCACCTTGTGTTCACATTTCTGGTCGATGGGTAACTTCATCCATTCACTGTCATCCGCCATGGCTGTTTTCTGTCGGTCTGATCTATTCAACTAAACAAAAGAAGGGGAAACTTTGGTTGCTGCTCACACGCCATACAAAACAGAACAACTTTTACACAAAAAAACATATGCTAAATAAGCAAAGGATACAGTTTAAGAACAGATTTTCAGATAACGTCAGGTTCAATATTAAATTGACATATTTGAGCTCATCTGGTGCTTGCAACTAACATCAACCATAAGCATTAAGAACAAATATAATTCACATGGCATGGGAAACTAGACTAGCTTGTCACAGTACATAAAGTTCAGAGCACTTTGAAATATCCACATGCATTTCAACAACAATCTCCAGCCAGACAGAAGAAATGCCTTGATTCACTTCACAGCAAATGCACACATAATCCAGATCTGCAAAGCAGAGCAACATCCACTAATGCATCTCCCAGAAGAGCCTAGTTTCATATTACATATATCGATCCAAGCCTTAATGTAAATACTTAAATACAAAGCCCAGGCTTTAAGTGGGGAAAACACCATTAAACGCATTCAGGCTATGCCAAAGAAACGTGTGTGCATGCAGAAAGCGCCTCCAATTCAGCCCGCCCAAAACAAACATAGAAGCAAACAAAGAGTGTTCAGAGCAATGGCAACCGTCTAAATGATTTAGTAGTCAAGAAAATGATAAATAAAGTAGTGTGAGGCATTTAAAAACGTTAGAGTGGTTTGCAGCGCATCACATGTGCAAACACTATCGGGGTGCAGCAGAGCCGTTAGTGACCCGCAACCACTGTCGCTCGGCCCGTATCATTTTGCAGATTAAGACGTTCAAATAGGGTCTTAATTCAAACAGGACACTGCAATTTTAATCTTCACGTCTTAATAAAACAATTCCCTTATATGGTTTGTTTAGTTTCAGGGTGTAAATATGGCTAAATTTAAATATACCGGTTAGCTGTTAGCACATACGCGGCCCTGACTGACTGTCTGTTAACGTTAGTCCTGCAACAGCTTAAACCATCACGAGATTCAAAGAAATATCGCCATTTTCATAGCTTTCCACAACGACTAAAATGTCAACATTTATCCTCATCATCTCATCAAACCTGACATGTGACAGTAAAATGAAAACCCCGACTCACACTATTGTTTGTCACAGATATAAAAGCGGCTTGATATTATTCAGTCCGTCACTAAAACCGAGGCCCTCAAATAACACGCAGCAACGTATGATGAAGCCGAAACGCTTCAAAGTGCTTTAGTGTAATAATCTCCGATCACAATTTCATATATCAGTTTTATTTACCTGCTTTTAGAGAGGGAAGACAGGGCGATCTTCATCAGCTGGGACCGATATTTGGTCATTACTCTCCGGGCTTTGAAACGCCTCCGAGGGCGGGGAGAAAGAGGGAGGAGACGCCTAGTTTTCATTCAAACGTCCAATTTCATTTGTTACAGGCTGTATAGTGCATTTTGTGGTTTATACAGGTTTTATGAATATTTAGTGTTTTAATGTTAAAGTGAAGTGAGCATGCAATTACAGAATCAATTGTCTTATCACGTTTTCAGTAAAGAATATACTTTTGGTTTTGGAACCAAACTTTGGGACATTGACAAACAAAATAAAAAGCAATTAAATATGTGTGTGTGTGTGTGTTAACAGTTTTGCAATATATAACATTACATATATATTATAAATAGAATCTAGGTGTTTTTATGACCAAATACTTGCATTTGAGTGGGTATTGTGTGTATATTTTCCTAGTTTGTGGCAGATCTAAATAGTAAAATGTCTATCAGGATCTATAATTCTTATATGTTTTTCAGTGCTTTTGGAATTGATATGTGTGCGAACTGGGGCAGCACAAACATACAGATCCTCATCCTCGTGGATTACTAGTATTTAAATGTAAAGCCATATGGGCGCAGTAAACAGTTGTGCTGCGCATGGGCGGGTTTCCATAGCCGCGGCTGCATCAACAAAAACTGACGAAACACAGCAGAGCATTTTTCAAAAACGAGGGCGAGACTCCACCCAGCGCTCACTTCCGTGTTGTGTCATGTGCTGCTCGGCTGCGTCGTCTATTGGTTGTTTTATATCCCTGGATGATTTTGTGCCAGGATACTGTGGTAATGACTCAAATTAGAAATTAATATTTATGGAAAACACGCAAATATTGAATTCCAGTGATCCTATATTTCTTAAATAAGATAATAAACTGTATTCAAATAGAGTAATATAAAGGGTTACCTTTAATTTTAGCACTGAGTCCTAAGAAACTGTACGCATGAATCCTTAACTAGCCCATTTGATGCGTTGTAGTCAGTGTCGTCAGTGCAGAGTGGGCACACACTGACAGCTAAAGCATCTTTAAGGACATTCTGAATGGGCTACCAGAAGAGTCATGAACCGCATCTGCATCTCAGCAAACCATAAAAAATCATGAAAATGAATACGGATCGTTTCAGCCTCACTGTTGACGAGTATTTAGGTAGGCTATGTTACGGTTATCCCTTGTGTAGTTGTTTTTTTTTGGTGCGCATACTGGTAAGCCGCAGTCGGTTCCAAGATGCCTGCTTGCAGAATGATTGACAGTTGCATTAAAAAGTATTAACATAACGTTAGACCGTTTATATACTGTCTATGCGTTAGACACACGACTGTCATGACATTGCTTTTCTTTTTTACTTTCCAGCTGAAACAAATGTCCTCTTCTATCTCAATGATGCAGTCACACAGCTACTTGAACATAAAGAGGAATACACTCAATTTGGTGTGGTCCGATATTTTGCAGAATAGTAAGTTATTATAAATAATTGAATGTTATTTGAGGACACATTATCATGGTACGCCATGATACTAAAGCTAATACAGATACTACCATGGTACCAAAGTATAACATAAATGAATAATAATTTTGCAGTTTTACTAGTGTGAAGAATGGGAATCATGTGCTCTTCAGGGAATTCAGTTACATCAAAGCAACGCCTCATAACAGAGAGTCTTTCATCCATATTTTCTGGAAATGCTTCCGACAGATTGGAAAGAATGGGGGTAAGCAGAGGCGAACACGCCATCTGTCATGCCACTACACTTTACTTCAGTTGTTTGCATTGTTGTGTGGTACATCGAACAAATACAGCGGTTTCTTTTTGCAGATCTGTTGGCAATGTCAGAATACAGTTCACTTTTACAGCTGTTATGCCCTGACTTTCCCACTGAGATGGTACAGAACACAGCCAGGTCATTTCATATTTGCTGTTTGATGATTCTTTGACGTTTCCCTCCTTTCACATTGACATTTATTTAACTGAATAACTTTAATGTTTTCTTTCTATCGCAGGATTGTCCTGATAGACGATGCCACTGACTGTCTGTCGTTCTCCGATTTTATTTATTCATTCCAAATCCAGTTCTATTATAAAGGTATTTAACTAATAATATAAACTAGACTATAATATAATATACTATATTATTAAGCTGCACTTTGCTTATGACGTCTGTATGTCTGTACATCACATAACCTACTTTATGGTAAACATATTAAGTGAATTCCAAATATTTAATTGTAACCACTTATAGCAATTGAAAAACATACAATTTTCTTTATACATTTATATAAAATGAAAAGTAAAATTTTGATGTTAAGAAAGTAGATGCAGGTGTTATTTCTTAACCACCAAATCGCAAAAGCACTGGTGATATTTAAAGGTCTTGCTAACACAAAAGCTGCATTTGACCTTGAGATTGTAACAAAAGGCCAGTGACATCATCACCATGTGAAAGCGTTTCTATGGTTACTCGAGACTCCGCCTTTCATCAGAATGATCTAATCTTCATCCACTTTCACAGAGTTTGTAGAGAGTGTGTCTGTGATTTATCAAGACCTGTTGTCAGGGAAGAACCCAAACACCGTCATAGTCCCGACCTCCACCTCGGTGGAACAGCTGTCCGGCGCAGCCAACGAGGAGCCGGACGCTCAAGAAGGCGTAGACTCCTCCATCTTTTGTGAATGTATTGAGGGACTTTGTGAGAGGTTCAAACACAAGTAAGACATTCATTCATTATTTATATACTATTTATTCATATTTTGAATTAATTTTTTAAAATATATTTTCAGTTTTCATTTGAAGTAATTTAGTTATGTGGTTTTGACATTTTAATTTTTTTAAATATGTTCTTGGCTTTTATTATTTTTAATACATTTTTTGTTTAAATTTTGTTTCAACTTATCAATTAGTTTAAATTGGTTTCCAAGGCAACGTTTTTTAATTTAATATTTATATTTTATTGCAATTTTATTTTGCTGACAGAAAATGCTCTTTAATATTTTTAGTTAACAATCACGACACTAGCTCCATTTAATTCTGCAGAATTACAGCAATTTGTTTATCAGTAAGTATAGAAAATGTGTGCAGATTTATTGTGGACCTAAATTTAACTTATAAGTAACAAATGAATAAGAAAAAATATATATTATTAAATGATTTAGTTTACTAATTAATTTTATTATGCTGTTGCAAATAATATTATTAGGCTTATATACTAAATTTTACTCTACAATGGCACCTACTATAACCATCATCCTCACTAGTTTTGGGGAAATTTACTTTTAAAAAGTAATGCATTACAAATTGTACAATATTGCGTTACTCCTTTAAAAAGTAACTAATTGCGTTACTTCGTTACATTTTATGGAAAGTAATGTGTTACGTTACTTTTTCTCACCATGGCTGGGCTTCCTTGTTTGTTTTTTAATAACAAAAATATCCAAAAGTTCTATTTTTGGCAACTGTAGGCCCTTCAACCCAAAACTGAAATGAATAATTTGTACAGTAGAGGGCGAAGCTCAAACAAACCTTTCAGCTGTGCTGCCATTCTGGATCGCAGAAGAAAAGGACCCAGGAGAAGAACATTTATTAACAGTTACTTCAGTAATAATAATCATAAAAAAGAAACACAAATGTGATGTTTAACTCAAGTCATTTGTGCTTATTATTATGGTTGAATTGGTTCATCAAAAAAAGCAATCGGATTACGTAATTTGCGTTACTTGTAATGTTACCCACTTTCTCTGGAACATGATATTGATCTCATCTTTTCCCAGGTTTCCCTCCATTGTTGCCATTAAGGAGATATTAGAGAGCAGTCAGCGAGTGTCTTTCTATAGCTTCCTGATGACCTTGGCCAAACATGAGGGTGTAAACCAAGACATCAGTGAGTATTTGCTAATGTAAAATGCTTACTTGTATTCTGAATACATGTAACTTTTGTTTTTATGATAGATAGACATGTGAACTGAATGCTTTATCTTCTGTCATATAATTATCAGGTGCTCTTCCCAATAAATCGGACCTGCTGATTGATCCAGAGATGGACCAGGAGCTGGAGAGACTGTGAGAGAGACGGACTTGCTTCAAAGAGTATATTACAGTCACTTGCTGGTTAACTAAATTGTCTTTTATTAAAAGACGGATAGCGTGCAAACAATCTTTTTTATATTTAACACATTTTATTGAAAGCTAATATGTTAGAGGGTAGATTTGAGATGTAATACATTTGACACTATGTTTCTGTGAATCTTCCAGCATAGCTCAAGTTGCCATCAGCCCGACGTCCAACAACAGCAGCAGCAGCGCTGCGGGACAGAAGGAGACGTCCAAGAAGGCCTCGCCACGCAAGTCCCTGCACCAACGCAAGAGGATCGAAATGGAGAGCGACGGTTCCACGGAGGAGACAGACTCCTCTGAGAATTAACACGCACAGACCTGCTTGCTAGCATCTTTATGATTTTTTAGACAGCAGTTATGCTGGTTCACTGATTTGATTAGACAAGTGGCGTTTATGGCGGCAAATCAATGACAATAATAAACGAGCGCACAGCTGATGCTGGCGCGCGCGGTAAATGACTTTCGCGAGCGAATACCCGAGCTCATTCAAGCCCTGCGCACGCGCAGACATCTCCTCTGCACGCAATTCAAGCCATCGCGCGCGCGCATCATCATTCCCCACGCTCTCGCGCTCGATCTGCTCTCGCCTGCTGCTTTTGCTCGCTCGAACACTTTTATTTTTGGCAGTCGAGGGGCGGGGCTTACTGTTTTAATAACCTCAAATGTCATTGGTTCTTTCCCGGAAGTCACTTGTGATTGGACGCCTGTGATTGTCAATCAAGAGCGGCAAAGGCACGACCCAAAAGCTGGTTGTGTTGTCAACCACCGTTAAAAACAAAGAAGAAGAAGACAATCACTTGACTTAAGACATGGCTTCATTAACGGAGCAGATGCATGCAGGTTATCACTTAATTTGTTTTTATTTTATTTATTTATTGTTGTTTATTAATGTGATTTAATGCATTTGTAGTGTAGGAAATATAAGCTGACTACGCCACCTCCTTATTTAAGGCAGGAGGAGCCCTCTAGGGGTCACAATACTGATTTTGGACAACAAATGTAGCTTGTAAAATGATAACAATTTTATTGTTCCAATAAAACCATCAAATGTTAAAACGTGTCAATAATAACATTCACAGAAGTTGGAATTAGCTCTCCTCAAGACTGCAAGAGGGTCGGGCCTGCCCTTGTGGACCTCCTATCACCTGTAAGAGACAGAAGAAAACAGAAGAAACCCCACAGCATACACCGCAAATAAGTAGTAACCTTTAAGTCACTATTTCAGTGCCAACCTCCAGTACACACCACACAGCAGTGTCACACCACCCAAATCACCTACACCGAAGGAGGTTTAGTGTAGATGCAGGCCCGGCCCTGTACAAAGTCTCTAAGCACTGGAACACACAAAAAGAGGAGAGCAGTACCAAAGCAACAAAGCAAATAACAAACAACATTTACGATCAAAGTCAGTATCAAATAACAATAAAAGCACAATATAAATCTAAAATAAACAAGAAACAGTGGCTGGTCTGCCCCTTTAACAGTAAAGGAAACATGCATGTGTTAGTACACATCAATGCAGCCCATAATATAAAACAACCAAACAAAACATAGCCTACTTTAGCGAAAGTACACTGACTGCAGCACAGTTGCCCAATCTCAGCTCTCAATCCCCCAACATGATTGATAAAAGGTACGTTATTCAGCATTCCAACACGGCCATCAGCCCATTGAAGGTACCGCAGCAATAAATGTTTGTCTGCCTCGCTTCCCAGACAGAGAATACACCCTCTTAAATAATCAGCCTATATGAAAGGGTACAGGGGCTGCACGTTGAGCACAACAAACACACACCAGAACTGCAGAAAAAAACAACCACCTGTTGCTGTTGGAACCTTTTATGTGGTCTTAATGATAACCTGCACCTGAAACTGATTGCTGGCCAGTCTCCTCCCACATTCACCCCACCAAAAAGATGTCGTCGCCTCGACGACAAGGACTAACTTATAGCCAGGGTCTGAAAGGATTAGCTTGATTTAGACCTGTGAAAGCAGCAGCCCCTACCGCCCCAACATAAATGCTCGTCCCTGCAGATTGCGGCAGATGGTACGGATTTGAATGTTGACCAGCTGTTGGCCTGGAAGTACGTCGACGGGTCAGCATCTCATCTTGAAGTTGTGGCATCTCCTGCGGACAACTGGCTTGAGGGGAATGAGGTTGCGATATCTCTTGCTCCAATCCTTCACTGACTGGAATGACATCTCCCTGAGCGTCGGGATCTGCCTCCTGGACACTTTTTCCTCTACCAGGCGTTAACACGTGGAATGCCCCTTCTGGAAAGCTGTCGACAGACAGAATAGACTTTTCTTTAGTAGGCCACACCGAAAAATCCTCTTCTTCACTATCGAGTTCGCCTTCTTGGGCACCAGCTTGCGGACAGGGCTGGGGTATTACTGGTTCACAGGGCTGATCTTCAAGTCGAGCTGCCCTCATCTCAGTCCTATGTACCCTGCGTGCATTACTAGCACCATCAACTGATGTAACTGTGTACGGAGCACCGGGTTTGTCTGGAACATTGACTACTTTATACAGCACTGGTGACCACACATCTTGGATCTTATGGCGGCCTTGATGGCGATGGTCTTTCAAATAAATCAGTTGCCCTTTACTCAATCCAAGATCGTGTACCTGGTTGTTGTGATGCTGTTGTCGATATTCTGCTGCTTCTTCAAGATTTTTTCGTGCTAAATTACGTGCCAGCTGAAGCCGTTCCTGGTGGTGTTGAACCCACTCTTCCCAGGAATTAATTACTTCCTGGTCAGCCTCGGAGACATCCATCCCCAAAAGGGAATCAACCGGAAGATGCGGGGACACCCCAAACATTAAAGAATACGGTGAATGTCCAGTGGAGCGATGAGTCGTCGTATTATACGCCCAAACCAGCTGAGAGATGTACTTTGGCCACACCCGTTTTTTTTCTGGGGGAAGGGAACGAAGCAGGTCGTGAAGAGTCCGATTGAATCTCTCACACTGGCCGTTTCCTTGTGGATGGTATGTTGTGGTCCTAGATTTTTCAATCCCATAAAGGCTACAGAGCTGTCGAATAAGAACACTCTCAAAGTTTCTCCCCTGATCAGAATGTATCCTTTTAGGCACTCCAAAACGATAAAACCAGCTCTCAACCAGAGTTTTGGCTACGGTAATGGCGCTTTGATCTTTAGTAGGCACCGCCTGTGTATATTTGGAAAAGACATCAGTCATGACCAACACGTTTTCTCGCCGATCCGTGCCAGGTTCCAGAAGAGTGAAATCTATTGCAAGAACCTCCAATGGCTGGCTAGCAAGGAGAACACCTTGATATGTCTTCACTCCTGGCTGAACAGCTTTTGAGAGTATGCAACGTTGACAATGCTGGCAGTACTTCTCTATCTCAACTCCCATTCCTGGCCAGTAGCACCTTTGTCTGATCAGATCAGTAGTCCTTCGCACCCCCTGATGCCCATGCCCATCATGAAGGTTATACAGAACTTCCTGGTGGAGGCAAGAAGGCAAAAGCAACTGAAAAAACTCTTCACCGTGAGATGTCATTGCCCGTCTATACAACAGGCCATTTTTCTCAGTTATCCGATCCCATTGACGAAACAGACACTGAAGATCTCTTGACAGTTGTACCCGTTGTTCTTTAGTTGGTAGTTGCCCCAACCTCCAGAATGAGAGAAATGACTTCAACAGGAGATCTGCACCTTGCAGTGCCACCAAGTCAGCTCTGGAACGACTGGGAAACACACCAATCTGTTGCAACAACACATCGGCTCCTGCATTTTGAGTTACATCAAGGCATTGATCATGCGGGTCAAATCCATCACCACGATCCTCACCGACCTGCTCACTGTATTGGCGAGAAAGAGAGTCAGCATTGCCATTGACACGACCTGGGCGGTACTGCACAGTAAAATCAAAAGCAGCCAATTGGGCTACCCATCGTTGTTCAGTGGCACCCAACTTAATCGACTGGAAATGGCTGAGGGGATTATTATCAGTATACACGGTGCATTTACTTCCCAGCAAGTACTCTCTGAATTTCTCCGATAAAGCCCACTTAAGTGCCAAGAGCTCCAATTTCATAGAGCTATAATTCTCCATGTTTCTCTCAGACCTTCGCAGCGACCGGCTGGCATAGGCTACTGGCTTCAACCTGCCCTGATTTTCCTGAGACAGGACGGCCCCTAAGCCCTGATGACTCGCATCAACTTCCACAACAAATGGCTTAGTAAAGTCGGCAAAGGCCAGAATAGGGGCACATGTAAGAGTCCTCTTTAATTCTCTGAAACTTTGCTCACACTCATCAGTCCACATGTTAGGCAAAAACGTTCCTGATTTGGCCTTGCCTTTCTTTGCAGTTTTAAGAACATCAGCAACCAGTTGATGGAGGGGGGCAGCTAATTGGGCAAAACCCTTCACAAAGCGACGATAATAACTACAGAAACCCAGGAAAGACCTGACTTCAGTCACGTCATGAGGCCGCCTCCAATTTGCCACAGCGGATGTTTTTTCTGGATCAGTCGCCACCCCTTCTCTGGAAACACGATGCCCCAGGTACTGCACTTCCTGTTTAAAGAAATGGCATTTGCTTAACTTTGCTTTTAGTCCTTTCTTTTTCAGTCGGCTAAGAACCACCTCCAGTCTCTGCAAATGCTGTTCCACAGAAGAAGAGAAGACAATAACGTCATCAAGATACAAAAGGACAGATTGCAAGCTCTGGTCACCGAATATTCTTTCCATGAGCCGTTGGAAAGTCCCCGGTGCATTACACAACCCAAATGGCATCCTCTCAAACTCAAAGAGCCCAAAAGGTGTGCAAAAGGCAGTCTTTGCTTTATCCTTTTCAGCCACAGGGACCTGGTTATAGCCACTCGCTAGATCTAGGGTAGAAAACCACTGTGCACCTGCCAGGGCATCTAAAGACTCTTCAATACGGGGAAGTGGGTAAGCATCCTTCCGTGTCTTGGCATTCAATTGTCGATAGTCCACACACATTCTTAACTCGCCACTCTTTTTCTGAACCAACACAATAGGGGACGCATAGGGACTACTGCTTTCTCTAATTACCTTACTTTCCAGAAGTAGCTTAATGTGATTTTTCACAGCCTGCCACTGTGTAGGAGGTATTCTCCTATATCTCTGACGAACTGGGGTATTATCAGTAAGTGGTATTTCATGTTCAATCTCATCGGTACACCCTAGGTCACCCTCACTCTTAGCAAAAACCTGATGGTACTTCTCCAATAACTCTTTTACTCGTCTTCTCTCTGCAGATGTTAACCCTGGCCATTGTAATGCTGAAATGGTCTCAGATACAGACACATGAGATCCCATAACTGTATGGGCAGTCACTAGTGTCACATGTGCAACCTCTTCACCCTCCCCAACAAAATTTAACTGCTGACCTTCAATTCCCTCAACGTGATGTAACTTGCCCAACACCTGTTTTGCATGCACTGTGGCCCCTGTGACTCCTACATTAACCACAGGTACATAAGTCACACCATTTACCACTGTCACTAAAGATGGTGACAGCAACAAACCTGGAGCAAGATCTGAACCCCCTGGCTCTAACAACATGTGTTTTGGGGCAGTGTAGGGAACCTTTGGGCAAGTAACTTTTACAAATTTTAATGACCCTGCTGGTATAAAGTCTCCTGCCCTTTCAAGCACACGGACCCTACCTTCACTGCTTACTGGGCAAGCCTCTAATCTATGGCAATGGCGCAAAGCCTTCCCCCAGCCTGCTTTGGCCTGATCAGCATCTAATGAGCTAAACAAGACTTCCCCTTGTTGTACAAATAACTCTCGATAACATTCTCCAATTACATTCATTCCCAATAGTCCTGGTACTGCCTCTTGTTGTGAAGCACCATGGGGATCTTTCACAACTAAAACCCCCCGGCTTGGAATGTTTCTGCCTAGCACCTCAACATCCAATTCCAAGTAACCTACATAAGGGATATCTAGCCCATTAGCTGCTTTTAAGGCAAGCCACCCACATGATCGAAGTCTAGGGGCCATCAAATGTTTAAATGTTTCTTTAAAAAATGACTCCGTAATGGTGGTGACCATAGAGCCTGTATCTAATAGACATTTCACTTCTACCCCGCCCATCACCACATCAACAATTGGACATTTACCTATAAGAGGTCGTGAATTTTGCATGCTACTGACATTATTAATGCTTGTTTTCCCCTCATCTCCCATACCTGAGTGTCCAGTAGCAGCAGGGGTGACATTCGTCTCAACAGATGGGCTAGTGGCTCGTGGTCTCTGCCCCTGACGACACTGACGAAGGACGTGTCCAGGTTTACGGCAGCGCAGGCAAATAGGCAGACCTTCTGCAGTGAACTGATAATTAGAATTAAGGGGACGGGAGGCAGACTGGTCCAATACAGATTGTATTTTAGCTAAACTTTGTAGAATGCTATCAATTTGCAACTGTTGTTTATTAAGTTGCTCTTGTAGAGCGGACAAATCAAACCCCTTCCCAGTCTCCATTGAATTACAGGCCCCCTCAACATTACAGTCAGCTCCTTGATGGTAAAGCCCTACTCGAGCCTGTCCAAAAGGTCTCTCACCCTCTTCAGCCCATTTAATAGCCTCCTGTCGGAGCGCTAGAAATGAAATTAACGGGTTTTGTCTCACAATACTCTTTAACTCTCTGCGCAAAGCTACATCACGCACATGTTCGACAAATTGGTCTCGAACCAATGTATCTGGATCCATTAGCTTATTTGGATAAAAACGCTGGATATCCCCAATTAAAGCCCACAGTGAGTGAGAAAACTCTTTTAATGACTCTCCCTCTTTCTGTTTTCTTTCAAAGAACTGTTTTTGGAGACCAACAAAGGAAGAGGAGGAACCATACAATTCTTTTAGAATTTGTAAAACAATCTCAGGGCTTTCCCGATCTGTCAAAGAGCGAAATCTAATTTCTGCTTTAGCTTCCCCCTCCAAATGATCATAAAGGAAGAGGGCCTTCTCTCTATTAGTAATGCACCTATCCCTAAGACATGCTTCGACATTCTCAATCCAATCATAAATCGATAAGTCGGTTTTGGATTTAGAGCCAGAAAAATAAGGACACTTCCTCTCCCGCTGAATATAAACAAACCTTTCAGGTGTTGCTTGACTAGGGAGACTTGAGGCAATATTAGAAACCTCAGGTGGTCCAATAGTACTACTTGCAGCTGAACTGGCACCCCCTCCTTGATGAACCTGTGCATTAGCTACTCGCAACCTTTGTACTTCCTCACGTAGAGCAAGAAGTTCCTCCTGTTCCCCTTCAAAACTCATATTTGCAACAAGCTCAAGTTACTGTAAAACATATAAACAAAATAATGAAAGAAAAAAAACAAAAGAAAAAAAATTGGCAAGTTATTTGTAGTCACTGGCCTCTGGGTCCCCGCTTGGCATCTCCGGGCAGTCGCTCCTCTTGTTATCCCGTACCAGCCACTGTTTCTATTTTAACAGTCAATAAATAACAGTTAAGATTACATTAAGACCCTGCCGACTTACGCCAAAAATGTAGTGTAGGAAATATAAGCTGACTACGCCACCTCCTTATTTAAGGCAGGAGGAGCCCTCTAGGGGTCACAATACTGATTTTGGACAACAAATGTAGCTTGTAAAATGATAACAATTTTATTGTTCCAATAAAACCATCAAATGTTAAAACGTGTCAATAATAACATTCACAGAAGTTGGAATTAGCTCTCCTCAAGACTGCAAGAGGGTCGGGCCTGCCCTTGTGGACCTCCTATCACCTGTAAGAGACAGAAGAAAACAGAAGAAACCCCACAGCATACACCGCAAATAAGTAGTAACCTTTAAGTCACTATTTCAGTGCCAACCTCCAGTACACACCACACAGCAGTGTCACACCACCCAAATCACCTACACCGAAGGAGGTTTAGTGTAGATGCAGGCCCGGCCCTGTACAAAGTCTCTAAGCACTGGAACACACAAAAAGAGGAGAGCAGTACCAAAGCAACAAAGCAAATAACAAACAACATTTACGATCAAAGTCAGTATCAAATAACAATAAAAGCACAATATAAATCTAAAATAAACAAGAAACAGTGGCTGGTCTGCCCCTTTAACAGTAAAGGAAACATGCATGTGTTAGTACACATCAATGCAGCCCATAATATAAAACAACCAAACAAAACATAGCCTACTTTAGCGAAAGTACACTGACTGCAGCACAGTTGCCCAATCTCAGCTCTCAATCCCCCAACATGATTGATAAAAGGTACGTTATTCAGCATTCCAACACGGCCATCAGCCCATTGAAGGTACCGCAGCAATAAATGTTTGTCTGCCTCGCTTCCCAGACAGAGAATACACCCTCTTAAATAATCAGCCTATATGAAAGGGTACAGGGGCTGCACGTTGAGCACAACAAACACACACCAGAACTGCAGAAAAAAACAACCACCTGTTGCTGTTGGAACCTTTTATGTGGTCTTAATGATAACCTGCACCTGAAACTGATTGCTGGCCAGTCTCCTCCCACACATTGTTAATATAGAATAGATTCTTACCAGAAACTACACTAGTCTTAGGGGTAGTGATTGCATTCTTGTGTTGTTAAGAGATATTTACAGACTGTAATGACACATTTCCATGGTTATTCGCATTGTAAATCTACCAAAATGTTTACAATTTTCTACATTTTAACACTATTAATTGTGTTATTTGTATTCAAATATTTTTTAAAAATTGGAGCAAAATGGGATATATATGCTGTTGAAAATGAGTAAAAATTACAAAAAACTGCTTGTTAACATCAGGTGTCTTCAATGTTGGCAATAACATATATTTTGTAATTTTTACTCATTTTAAATGGTTAACATTTAAGGAATTAATTTGATTAATTATTACTCAATTCTAATTTGTTAAATTTAATTAATAATATTGCTTGTAATCTGTTGCCTCATTTTTATTAATTAGATATAAATAAAATCTATGTTTTCATTTTTACAGTGCAATAACTCTTGCTTATTGATATAAACACATAATTTATCTTTCATCCAAAGCCCTTGTTAGATTTACAACTATTTAATGGACACTTTTTACATTTCTGAGGTTCTCAGAACCAATATAATTTTGGTTGTTAAACGTAAATAACACCATAATTAAACGTATGGTGGTGAATGGGAGGGAGTATAGTGGTTATGGTGAACTACAGCATATATATCTTTGCATTCCCATTTTGCTCCAATTTTTAAAAAATATTTGAATACAAATAACACAATTAATAGTGTTAAAATGTAGAAAATTGTAAACATTTTGGTAGATTTACAATGCGAATAACCATGGAAATGTGTCATTACAGTCTGTAAATATCTCTTAACAACACAAGAATGCAATCACTACCCCTAAGACTAGTGTAGTTTCTGGTAAGAATCTATTCTATATTAACAATGCATTAAATCACATTAATAAACAACAATAAATAAATAAAATAAAAACAAATTAAGTGATAACCTGCATGCATCTGCTCCGTTAATGAAGCCATGTCTTAAGTCAAGTGATTGTCTTCTTCTTCTTTGTTTTTAACGGTGGTTGACAACACAACCAGCTTTTGGGTCGTGCCTTTGCCGCTCTTGATTGACAATCACAGGCGTCCAATCACAAGTGACTTCCGGGAAAGAACCAATGACATTTGAGGGCATTAAAACAGTAAGCCCCGCCCCTCGACTGCCAAAAATAAAAGTGTTCGAGCGAGCAAAAGCAGCAGGCGAGAGCAGATCGAGCGCGAGAGCGTGGGGAATGATGATGCGCGCGCGCGATGGCTTGAATTGCGTGCAGAGGAGATGTCTGCGCGCGCGCGAGGGCTTGAATTGCGTGCAGAGGAGATGTCTGCGCGTGCGCAGGGCTTGAATGAGCTCGCGAGTTCCCGTTTCCTCGCGTGTAGATCTGTTATTCGCTCGCGAAAGTCATTTACCGCGCGCGCCAGCATCAGCTGTGCGCTCGTTTATTATTGTCATTGATTTGCCGCCATAGGCGTTCCAACAGTGCTGATGCATCTCTCTGCCTGTCTGCGCTCACTCTTCCATTTCTATGGGCTACACTCTAACCCACTTACTTTCATTGCTGAATCCATAAAATAAACAAATTAGCCATCCATATTGTGTCTGAAATGTCAATTACTTAATATTAACTTCTTATAGAACTGTTGTATAAAGGAAACTGTTGTATAAAGGAAACCGTAGTACAGTAATTGATCTGTAAATGTATATAATGAATTATATATTATGTATATATATATATATATATACACATGACAAGCAAGGCACCGTAAAAGTAATGATTATGAATGTGTCAAAAAAAAAAAAAAGTAGGGAGAAATTTGTATTATTTATCAATAAACTAGTGCCGGAGACGGTGGTGTCCGTGCCGGAGACGGTGGTGTCCGTGCCGGAGACGGTGGTGTCCGTGCCGGAGACGGTGGTGTCCGTGCCGGAGACGGTGGTGTCCGTGCCGGAGACGGTGGTGTCCGTGCCAGAGACCGTGGTGTCCGTGCCGAAGAACGTGGTGTCCGTGCCGGAGGTGTCCGTGCCGGAGATGGTGGTGTCCGTGCCGGAGACGGTGGTGTCCATGCCGGAGACGGTGGTGTTCGTGCCGGAGACGGTGGTGTTCGTGCCGGAGACGTTGGTGTCTGTGCCGAGACACGGTGCCGGAGACGGTGGTGTCCGTGCAGGAGACGGTGGTGTCCGTGCCGGAGATGGTGGTGTCCGTGCCGGAGACGGTGGTGTCCGTGCCGGAGACGGTGGTGTCCGTGCCGGAGACCGTGGTGTCCGTGCCGAAGACCGTGGTGTCCGTGCCGGAGATGGTGGTGTCCGTGCCGGAGACGGTGGTGTCCATGCCGGAGACGGTGGTGTTCGTGCCGGAGACGGTGGTGTTCGTGCCGGAGACGTTGGTGTCTGTGCCGAGACACGGTGCCGGAGACGGTGGTGTCCGTGCTGGAGACGGTGGTGTCCGCGCCGGAGACCGTGGTGTCCGTGCCGGAGACCGTGGTGTCCGTGCCGAAGACCGTGGTGTCCGTGCCGGAGATGGTGGTGTCCGTGCCGGAGACGGTGGTGTCCATGCCGGAGACGGTGGTGTTCGTGCCGGAGACGTTGGTGTCTGTGCCGAGACACGGTGCCGGAGACGGTGGTGTCCGTGCCGGAGACGGTGGTTTCCGTGCCGGAGACGGTGGTGTCCGTGCCGGAGACTGAGGTGTCCGTGCCGGAGACGTTGGTGTCTGTGCCGAGACACGGTGCCGGAGACGGTGGTGTCCGTGCCGGAGACGGCGGTGTCCGTGCCGGAGACTGTGGTGTTCGTGCTGGAGACGTTGGTGTCCCTGCCGAGACACGGTGCCGGAGACGGTGGTGTTATGAGAAAGCAATCTCATTGGCTGCAGGACTAGCAAAGGCCAATCAGCGTGTGCCATGCGGTAATTAAGTGATTGCATGTAAATCAATCAGCCTGCGCCCTCTAGAGTTTTATGACTGATATACTGTTAGCAATAACACACCGAGACAATCCATTTACAAATAGGATTTAATTTTATGGATTCCACAGAACAGTTATGATCATTCAAAAAAACAAAACAATGTACAGTGATAACAGATGAAATAGGCACAACTTGTGATCTTGCAGGATCGGTTCGCAAATATTTTTTGCAGACACAAATGGTCACCACCTTTCAAAATGGCCGTACCAAGCAAAATATCTTCACGCACAGTGAGAAACTGTTCTACAGAACACCATTTCTGCAGATTATTCAATTAAGACTGCTCATTTTGTGAATATTGCATATTAGGTAAGCGCATGCTGTGAGGATGTGCCATTTTGAAAGGACTGGTGAAGATGGGTCCATTTTAGGCCTTAGCTTAATAAAACCTTTCCTTTTTTTTGTATCAGGAAAACAAAAAATGAGCAAGCACAAACTTTTCACTACCAGGCAGCAGTATTCCTCAGCACCATTTATACAGGCCTTTCTGTCATTATGACAGTGTTGCATCCTCTCCTTATATATATATTTCAGGTGCCAGAATAATATATACTTTAAGATCTTTCCATTTTGTATAGTTATAAATAGGATATCTAATATAATATGTAAAAAGAAAATAAAATTATTTGGTTTTCACAGCTACATATGCCAGGGATTCTGAGATTGAACCAGAATGCAAAAAGGCCCAGACTATGCTCTGTTTAACAGAGCAACATATGGGAATCTAAGCACACATAAACATTGAATACGAGAACCAAAAAGAAAAAGCATTCACAGAAGTAAGCATGGATGCTGTATTGTATTTGTGAGACTTTGAAGTGCGCAGATAAACGGCAGTCAGTACCCAATTTAACCTAGAACTTGAAATTGTGGCATTGGGCCGTAAACACAGGAAAACAATGAAAAAGTTGCTCTGTGCACAACTTTACCATTGTTTTTCAATGTAAAAGTGCTAGACGGATGTTGTTAACCATTGCACTTGCGTCTTGCATATGACATGTCTACACCGGATGCAACCATTGTCAGCTAGAAGCAGTCCATACTGGATGCGACAAAGCAACCATTGCAAATCGATCTGTCCTTCATATCAGAAGTAGTGCGAACGCATGGAGTACGTCAGAAATAGAACGGGGCATCAGTTTACTGTCGCGACGCATCCACTGTAGACAGCATCACTGATTATAAGTTCTATTTGCTTTTTCGCATCACGTTGTACTGCGGTGTGGACACGGCATTTACAAACATGGCCTCAAGTTGTCAGCTTTTTAAAAATGCGTCTCTAGACCTTGCGCTTTTTGTTCCACTGACCTGTCTCTCACATTTTTAAGAGGAAATACGAACGTTCGTGTTTGACCTTTACGCTCGCATCTCACGTCTTTTGCGTTCTCTAAAAAAGCGCCATTTTTTAAATTCCACTGACATTTTTTACCCTCAAAAACGCGCTCTGTGTGAATTGAAATCAAGTAGCTTTCCGTAGGATTCCTATTGATTTCGACTATGAAAATTCGCTAAACAACGGTAATTGTGACTGCACTTTAATGCTCTTGATCAGGGATTCATAACCTTGGGTTCAAAGAGTTGCTAATACGATGTGGGAAATGTTGGAAAGTGGTCTTAACCTGTGGTGCAAAGCGGGTCAGGGACACCAGATGGACAAACTGGGCTGAATTCAATTACATGGCTCACATCCGTTCTGAGTGAAGAAGGACGAGCCCCAGTAAAGCTTTGGTTTCTGAGAAAAACTTGATTTTGGATCCAGTCTAGCTTTGTGATCTCTTTTCTGTCTTGTGTTGTTTCATCCATCATTAATGCATCAAACATTGTGCTTCGAATTAATTCAAATGAAACCAAACTTCGCACTGAAATGATTTTTACAAGTTACATCGAACATTTTTTTAGTAAGGCTTTACACCAGTCAATAATACTCAAGATGTACGAGGTGAAAGTAGTTGCGGTGTGGCCGATATCTGTTTCGATTTTAACATTTGTCTGAAATAGACATCAACATTATATCATTAACATGACACGTTACAAAGAGGATCAAAACCACCATCATGCAACACCTCATATAGTATGTGATAATGCAAAAATACAAATAGACCGGAGGTCATTCGAGGAAGATGTCTTCTGTCGGACAGGAATATTCCATATTTTCTTTGTAGAAATGCTGAAAAGCTTTCCTGTTCAAACAAAGAAAAGCTATTTACATACATATTTATATTGTGTGCAACAAAGTCATATTTTAACAGCATTTTGGAAAGGTTTAGATGTGATTTTAGATCTAGAAACTACAATCTACTATGAGTTTTGTTTTTATTCATGCTTTACTTAGATACAGAATCGAACACAAAAGTGCGTTAGTCCCCCTTTTAGCAGATCGATGTAGATACAATTTATTTTAAAATCTATCTTTTCTGAGAAAATTTATAATTTTATAAAAAAAATTGATAATATGACGTCCCTCCGGCTAATATACAACCTTTAAACAACTAACAACTATCAAATCACGCATTTGTATAGGCTACTACTGTACTGTATGTATCTCTAAATATAGTAGTAAGCAAAAAGCAGTATATCAAATAAGTGGGATATGTCTCAAATACATAAGTTAGCGCAGCCTTTCTCAAACTTTTTTCAGTCAGGGCACCTTTCAAAAGTGCATAAAATCTCAAGGCACCCCAGTGTAAAATATAATTTAAAACACTGCATAACCCAAATATAAATGCAAAAGTCCTGTTTATTTAGACAGGACAGTAATGAACAGAGCATGATATGAACTATAAATAACAATAACAATAATAACAACAACTTTATAGCAACTTTATAGCACCTTTAAAAACACAGGTTTGCAAAGTAATTCACAAAATAATTAATCAGAGACACAAATGCCATAAAACCGTAAGAGGTGGACCGCCCAATACAAGAACCCAACAACATATCCAGACCAGGAGAACAGGAGAAAATGAAGTGCAGGATGCAGTTAAAATAAAATAAAAAGGGGCAGACATGACAAAAATAAATAAAATCAGATACAATAGGATAAGAAAAAGATGCATGTTAAAAAATGCACCAGAGATAAGCAGGAATGTTTTTCCATATAGTACTTGTTTTCATCAGTGCCATATGCGCATGCACACACACCCACACACACAAACAATAATCCGCAACGAGAGAGGGAGAAAGATCTACATGCGCGCATGCACAAGCCGGGGGTATTATCCCTATTATCAGGGATATTAATAGTATTAATTATTAATTAATTGTTATTATTATAGGTATATCTGACTATACCTACATCCAAAAAAAGAAAATAGGGGAATGATATTACATGCGCTTCATGAGGCGGTCTCTTGCTCTCTCTCCCTCTCTGCCGTGCACGCGCTACGCGGTTTGGAGCACAGACTCTGTCTCGCGGGCGCGCTTGCTCTAGATTCCGGGAGATTTTAACTAATTCGCGGGCATCAGTGAGCCGCTATCAATATGCGGGAGACTCCCGGGAGACTTGGGATGTCTGCATTTGGTGGGAGCGGCGGCGCTGTCCTATAATGTTAGTTGTCACCCTGACATAACAGTGCGTAGAACTTGCCTATAATGTAAATGACTTGTTATTTTATTCGAGCTTTCTATCTATTTGCTAAAAAATAAAGTGAAATAGGCATTCATTAGTAGTAGGCTAAACAGCATGTTGAAATGATGTGCCAAAATGCGTTTTCTATTAGGCTACAATGAAAATATTGTACAGTGGCATCAGATAAGGTCAGGTTTGCCGAAGTGCGTTTAATTTATGCTATTTGTTTATTTTTGTCCCTGTGCGCCGATCGGAGACTGAGTTCACTACTGATATTGTTAGGTAAGAGCTTTCTAGTCTCCTTCCATCGCCCAATCAGCGGATGGCGGGCGGTGCGGTTTTGAAAATTTTTTGATCTGAAAAACTTTGCGGATGAAATAATAGCCCATTCGCGTATCTCTAGGGGGCTAGAGCGACCCCGGTGGGGACGTCATGACAGTTACTGATGTGAGACGGATTTTTATGGTTAGTTTTATATATATATATTTATCTAAAATGAATTTACAATTGTATTAATCCGTTTATGTTTAAAAAGAAGAAGAATGTATTTATGTAAATTAAAATATATTTATATATGAAATGTCAATTTTTTTTTTTTTTTTTTTTTTTTGCCTACGTAATTTTTTGGCGGCACCCCTGACACAGTCAGGGGGCACCCCAGTGTGCCGCGGCACCCACTTTGAGAAAGGCTGAGTTAGCGTTTCAAGAGGAAATAAGTCGAGAAAGAAAATGACTGGAGAACTCACCCTACAGATTCAGCCAGTTTTGTGGTTGTATCATCTGAGAAGAACACGTGACAGGCGAATCTCTGGTATGCTGGATGTTTCGTTATTAGTCCAAAATACCTGAAAGAAACACACAAGAGTATGTGACTCTATTGTCATTGTAGTGTGTTCTCTTGGTTTCCTGTAGGGGGCGGTGTAGCTAGATAAAAATGGGGTTGTATTTACAGCTTTATATAAGTGACCACGAGCTCTCAGTCCCAGATTAGGAATCTTATATTAGTCTTTGCATCTAAACTACCATTCAGATTTTGAAAGAAATTAATACATTTAAGGATGCATTAAAATGACCAATAATGTTACAACAGATTTTTTATTTCAAATAAATGCTGTTCTTTTGTATTTTCTATTCATTAAAGAATCCTGAAAAATGAATTAAATTAAGAACTCCAAGGCACTCGAAATATGTGGAAAAAAAGTTAAAAAGCCTTTATTTAAGGAATGGCTCAAAACATAAAAAATGGTGACAGATCCATATCCTGAAAAATGGTTTACACAAAAATATTGATATTTCAACAGTGATAATGATAAGAGCAGCAAATCTTGAAATCAAAATGAAATCTTGTATGCAAATCAAAGCATAGTATTTCAGAAGGCTCATATGTCAGTGAAGACTGGAGTGATGATACTGAAAATTCAGTTGTGTATATTTTATATTTTAATATGTCACAATATTACTGTTTTTAATGTATTTTTGATTTAAAAAAATCAACCTTGGTGTTCATGAGACTTCTTAAAAAGAATATTGCCAACCCCAAACCTTTGAAAGGTAAGGAACCGAAAATATATTAATTATTTATCAATTCATTCAAATTTATTTCAATTATTTTATTAATTTATTTAAGCCCCAATTCACCCTTATTTTTCTAATAAAAGCCTGATGAGAAAAAACATGCGTTTGTTCATACTCACTTGTTATTCTTTGGATGGCATCCGCAGAAGGAGATGTTTTTCAATTGGAAAAAGTGAAAGCACTTCTCACCCTGTAAAATATGAAAAGAAAGAGGGGTCAAATCAGCAGCAGGGATTGGGAAACATTAGTGTAAGCAGGAAGCACATGATGTCACTGCAGTGTGAGGTCGTCTCAGTGTGTGCGCTTAACTCCAGAAGCCTGCGATTAACATCACTGAGCGCGCTCACAAATTCACTCAGAGGGGCTTAGGGGGCGAGACTCCCCCGCATTCTTAAGACGCTTCATTGCATAACTGTGGAGCCGCAAATGTTGCGTCACAGAGTTCAGTTGAGTGGAAGAGCCTTTTGGTGGCAACATCTAGTCACACTAAGACGCCGTCTCCATGGGGTCAAATGTCAAAGTCCATTTCCAAATCACAAATCTGCAGGTAATATTGAGAGCGCTTCAAACAGTGCCGTGTGGTCCAAGCCTACTATGCTATATCATGACATCATTAATTTTTCAAATATATAATTTTTTTATATATATAATTTGAATATTTAGATTAAACTCTTAATATTTTCTAATATATATTATTATTAAATTAATAAATAATTTACATTTAATATGAATTTATTCAAAGTGTTTCTTCTAATGCAAAACTTCAAAAAGTTTCCTGTCTTTATTAATAATTATTCACAGGTTTAATCAGTTAATATCACTTTTACTAACAAAAGGGATATCCTTAATGACATCATCTTTCAGGAAGTGACATCATTTTGGTAGGACATGAGCAATAGATAAGTATTTGGTAAGTATTTGCAATAGATTTTATGACTTATGTAAGGTTTTGTATAGGATTAGTCAGTGTCGCTCAGTTTAAAATATTCCATCCATGGATAAAATGATAGCAATTGATATCAGAATATTTCAATATCAGATTATTTCATAGATTTAAAAAATATAAAATACTTAAAATATAAGGTTAAAACATAAAAATTAAATTTACCCCTTAAACCCTTTATTGAATTATTTCCATAAATAATAACACAACATATTAATTTTGAAAACTATCTGATAAGGTTCTACATGACAGGAACGTTATTAGTTATTATAGTTATTATGAGGTATACAAACCCTTCCAGAAGTCCGACAGTCATCCTGAACGATGATTTTCACTCCTCTTGTGTTGATTTCCAGAATGCAAGGCGAAGGGCGGCTGAACTGCATTGTTGTTCTTCTGTTTGATGCTATCTGTTGACATAATCAGATTGCGTATGAACATCAGATTACATATGAACAACAACATAACATGAAACTATTATGTAAATATATGGAAATCCAGGGCAGAACTATAATACAGAAATTAATTAGTATACCTTGTGCATGGCGGCACAAAGCACATCGTTCCCTTTGTGATACGGCACTTGAACAGAACCAAGGAATTTCACCCAGAACTTGTCCATCCAGTCACTTTTGACCTCTGAATAAATCACAGCGAACAGACATTATTGCACGATGTACACAAATTAAAATACTCAAAATGCCATAGCCAAGCCAAGGTTTACCTTTAACAAGTTCATCCTTTGTCACCTTGACGGCGTAGAATGCAGGAAAGATGCCTCTGGATCCAGTGCGCATGTTGTAGCCCTCGCACCACAGATCCTCGGCCTGCAACTCCACCAGTAAGGGGTCATCCGCCTCCAACTCCAACTCATCATCATGGCGAGGAATAAACCTGTGAACGAGCCACAATTAGGAATGCTCAGGTCAAATGTGGTATGATTAGGAGATCTACAAAAAAATTGAGTTTAGGGAACCACGCATGACTTTGTACAAAATATACATTTGTATGCATAGATCTGTCCTATTACTCATGTTATGTTTTTCTTGTGTGCTGTCATCTTGTTTTGCTGTAGTTAGTTTGTGGGTGAATTTCACTACAAATCAAAATAAACCTGTTTTTAGTACAATTACTTTGCATTGTGATATTTTCATGACAAAATTATACTTAAAATAATAACAACAATAGTAAAACAAATACAGTAAGGAAACAGTAATATAAAGCATATTATTAGGCTTTTTTACTTTTTACTATTATTACTTAAGTTCTGTACAATTAAAAGTAATTACTGCATACATAAATGCAGTACATGACTTGATGCATGTATTCATCTCTCAACTTAAATATTATACAATTTCTTATAATAAAATGACGAAAATTAAAAAACACTAATGGTCTTCAAAAAATATGCTTCAATATCCCTTTTAAGTCACTTTTTTGTTGTGCTTTTTAAATGAGTGCATCTCAGGCTTTGATTGAATATTTACCTGAACACTGCTCTGTGGCTCTGTTCTCTTTCCTCTCCATTAATAACACAGGAGAAGAATCCAAAATCAGCCCCTAAGTGGGAGAACAAACATTCATTGTCACTAGAACAACATAGAAAAGAGACATTTCGGCATGTAGTGCTTGCTGAATTTCATAGTCTTGCTCCTGGCTTGTGAAAGGCGGGTCTGATATTAGCAAACCTGTTAATGAGATAAATCTTTGCAATTCTTGTATTATGTATTATGGAAGGGGTGCCACAAGGTTCAACCCTTGGACCGTTGCCATTCTTGCTAGGCTTTTCCACACCACACTTGCATTTTTTGGTAAAACCACTCCACATAGTCATTTATTCTTTCTGAATTACATGACATGTTCAACCCTTCTACAGGACAGGTTATGACATAAAGCCGTCATCTGCTGGGAGTGTGTGGTCTTTAGAGCAAATTATTGTAACATATTTGAAGGAATAATAGAGAAGCTTCAAAAACTTGGGCACTATTCAATGCCAATGCCATTACAAAGCTGGGAAGAGCCGGGATATTATTTTTTAAATAAAATGAGTTTTGTTTGGCTGAAAGAAGAAAGTCATATACAGCCAGGAATGGCTTGAGTGTGAGTAAATAATGGGATAATTAAAATTTGTAGGTTAACTATTACTTTAAGATCTGTGCACATTTGCAACAAACCCCCAAGTGAAAACCTTTTTTTTTAAAGAACATACTACTCACCAGAGAAACGTGACCGTCCATTCACGAAGACATTCTTGAACTTGCGGGAACGGGGCATGTCTGAGGTGGTGTCTGTGGTGGAGTCCGCAGAAAAACAGGAAGTGTCCCTCCTCATGCTCGTCGCTCCCGACTCTTCCTCCTCTTCGTCCGCATCCTGATCCTCCTCATCATCGTCGATGGCAGACTCGTAGACTGTATTGTCACTGTCACTTTCGTATCCTTTGTAGCAATCCTTGATGCTCACTAGCTCGAGCTTAGCATGCTCATCCACCACCAGGGTGTACTTGACCGAGTCATACGTCAGTCCCGAAGCATCCGTGCTGACCGTCTTTAAGGTTCCCTTGTCCTCCTTCGCCACTTTGGGCTTGCGGGTTTCAGCCCACCGACTAGCATCCCCCGGGTCGCTGAGGCTGACAGTCCGGCATGGGGGTGTGGGTGGATACACCTCATCCTCCTCGCTAATGGAGGGGTTCGGACAACCCGCCGATGGGTAGTTGTGAAGGGGAGGAATCTCCGTGTCCGAACTAATGGACATGCGATTGCTGTCGCTGCTCTGGGACAGAAACGGTCGCTCCTGCTCCCCGTTAACCGGGGTGAGGTGGATCTCCTCAGTGGCATTTCCTTCGGAAATGCGATAGTCCTTGTTTTTGTCGACCGACTGGTCACACGTATCTTCATTCTCCACAGGATACTGCACTTGTTCCCGATAGCCATTGACGGTGTGATACCGGGCTTTTTCCTTGCAAATGATCGGGATGTCAAGGACACCCTCAATGAGGGTCACTTCGGTGGATTTTTCCCTCATGACTGCCTGTGTGAGGGGCGCCACCACTTTGGGGTTGTTCAACTTGTCCTGCTGCTTGGTGCGAACGGCTGAGGCTTTATTCGTGGAGGAGGCAGGGCCTCGTGGTTTGGTGTCAGCCCTGGCCTGAACTTTGTCCCCATCGGTCTGGCTAACCTGCTCAGGTTTGGCCGCCGAATCTCCTGTTTCACACACAGAAGATTATACATTAGGCAATAAGCCTAATGGAGGAAAACATTTGAAGGGGATTATGAAAAATGTTAGTTAATGCCTCATAAACACAAAACTCAGCACAGGAAGTAATGAATCCTGATCATTTTTAAACCAGTATAGAAATTCTGTTTCATTATAGTTAATCAACTGAAGAAATGCAGTGCACCAAGAAATACGACGTCACAACAATTTTCAAATATACAAACCTAAAAGAAAATAATGAATGAATGAAACCATGAGACTAAAGTAGCGACAGATCTTTTCTTCTGTATTATGACGTACATTCGAGTGAAACGAATTATCAAAAAGAAGAAAATGTAGGGCGGGTCTTTGTTCAATCCATTGCTTGTTGATTGGATGGAGGCAGATCTGAATGAGAGCTTGCAGTTGGTTGTAAAAAAAAGGGCGGGGTTTAAGCAGACTATATGACTGGAGAAGTCCATCATACATCATCAGAGATACAGTAAGTGTGTTGTTTCACTGGAAGACTTAGTTATGGTCCTCCAAAAATAAAGAAACATGCACGGATGAATTGTTCACGATAAGATAATAAAAAGTTTACACTTTTTGTACATAGTAAAAGCATGACAATTGGGACACTCCTTAATGGATTACACTGGGTCAGGAGAAAGTATTTTATCATAGACGACATTTAAACACATTTTTTCATACTTCTAGCTAGAGTCAGACACAAGTGACATCCGATGAACTCTCTGGGTAAGTAGATTGACGAAAATCCCATTAAGTTAATTACAGCGAGTAAACACATTTTCATTCCATGGAAGCGAATACTACAAAAACACCCACAATTATGAGACATATATTGTATTCCTTTCATTTATCTCATAGTAATTCCTCTAATGCATAGAAATGAGTTTGAAAAATGACTTCTTTGGAAAAAATATAAGTCTCAGCAATTCATCAGACGTGTTCATTTGTGTGGTACGTGTGGCCATTACTCACCCTTAATGTGTGGTGATGAAGAACGGGTTTTCTTTTCTTTCCTTCGTTCTTTCTCACCAAAGGAATTGTTATTTATTGTGTCCTGCAAATAAAATGGAGAAGAATAATGAGGGATGGATTTTTCAAAATACAAAGTGCTGACACTGACAGGGTCAGATCAATATTGCTGAGATTAATCCTTACAAAAATAAATATGATAACCACATTTTTTTGACACTACCATGAAGATAATTTATACATCCTCTACAGAACCTTAAAATAACAAATAAATAGGTCAAATAAAAATGTAATCCTTTTAAAAATATAATAATGTCATTGCATAAGATAACAAAATATCAAAGCAAGTGGAATGTATTTTAAATAATGGCAGCAATTTATTAATTAATAAATAAAATGAATTTATTTTTCACACTAAATCACAGAGACAGGCATGTGTATATCTCTCCATCCTGGATCAATTATTGATTTTTGTCAGCATTACTACTTGCCACTATATTTTAGGTGCTTTTCTATCATATAGTGAAACCAGAAAGTGTATTTGAGTACGATCCATAAAGCAAGTGATTTACAGGAAGTGGAGCCCGACAGATTGATTAACCGCACTTTCTTATCGCTGACTCACCAATTGACCACACTGCTATAATGCACCTTTAACACTGACATTCCTATGTTGCCATAGCAATGCGCCCATCGACGATGCAGAATTGGCATGCGTGAGAGAGTGTCAGTGTGTGCGTAAGTGTGGGGGTAGGTAGATAGAAACACACACTAGTGTTCGTGACGGAGGAGGAAGACACAGATGGCTGAAATGAGGTTCTTATCCAGTGAATCTAAAAACGGTATCAGGAAAGAAACCAGATGGGAGAAACTCTATCCTGACAGTATATTGCGATCTAGTTTAATAATCAAAGCCTGTCTCGATATATTACTGTGGGTCTACTAATATCAGAGTAGAATTAAGCAATATTAATAAACATATGACATTTAAATCTGAGACATATATATAGTATAGTATAGTATAGTATAGTGTATATATATATATATATAGGCCTATATATATACTATATTTATACATAGCCTACACTAGTGGACAAAAGTGATGTCTGGAGTGTATATTTGTTTTCAATGACACTACAAGTCCAATTAAACTATCAAAATATGAGGAAATTGTATATATATATTTGAAATATTTTGAATATGAGTGAAGAACAAAACACTTAACTTGGTCTGACAAAGTTATTTGGCAAAAAAAAAGGCAAACAACAGCTACATGTTTTATTTTACTATGCAAAAAAAGCATTAAAAGCAAAAGGAAAAAGCATACACTGACTACAACATAATAAGTTATTAATATTTTGTTGGTTATCTCTTGTTTTTGCATGTTCATAAACTCTTTGTATGACAGCCTTGCCCAAAAATGTGACATGTTTCCTTGCATTCTCTCAAATAAAACAACTGTAACCAAGCACTTGAACAAATTTCTTAAACAAATTAAACCAATTTTTAATAATATTGAAAGCTGAAATATTGATGACTCATCCTGCACTACATTGTTTCGTCCAATCAGATGCTTTCTAAATTAAGTCTTGAAATAGTCAAAAAGGGCGGTATGTTTTAATACTTTTCCACAAAATTCAAAGAGATATATTAATAAATATAAATAAAACATACTGTTTTCCTTTGTCAATAACGTGAGACTGTCAAAATCTACATGAGCCTAATTAGTTTCTTAATGCACATTCCTGGTGTTATTATGGACAAATCATTGATGCACATTATTCCAAGTAAAAAAAATGCATATATCTTTACAATCCTCTGCTTCTAAAACAACTTTACATTTTGGCTGACATCACAGCCCCTCCAAACTATGCAATGACTGTTAACAATTCAATAATCTCCTGATAAAATCAAGTCTTGTCCAACATTTTGAATTGTTGAATATCCCATTTCGCTCATAAATGTGTTATATTACAGAAGTAATAGGTAGTCAATAGCGCTTCACATCTATTCAAAGGGTTTCAGCCAACATCCAGCCCTCTAGCGTTCTAGCTGAAATATTTTCGTCACAATGTAGATATTTTTAGAGTAGACTTTTTCACAGTTTTACTTGTATTACCCAATAACTGTGTAAAAGCTCTTTGCTAATTCCTCAAATGCCCTTTGAGCCCCGCGGCTGTGCCAATGCTGCAGACGTGGAGAGATCCAACAAGCCAAGATTACGAGATTAAAGACAGGGAAGCACATTTACAGTCATCCACCATCTTCTCTAGTTGTAAAACAGTCTGCAGTCACTGGCAACACTTACATGTCAACCTCACAACCAGGGATGGAAATTAACTTTTTTGTCCACCTGCCACTGTGGCTGGTGGATTCCAAAATCTACCAGCCACTCAAAGTTTTTACCAGCCACTTTCTTGTTTTTAACCGACAATGTGTAACTGCATGTGAAAATGAATACTACAAGATCTACAATACTTAAGCCGTTTATTCCATAGGGTAAAATCTCAAGATGTGCCTCCTCTAAGGCCACATTTACACATAGCCGGGTATTTAGAGAAACGAATATTTCCCCCCCTCCGTTTTCAATAATAACATCGTGCACACAACCATCATAAATACGCCGTCGAGCGCCATCATAACTATGCCAAACCTAATAGGCGGCAGTGTAGCGAGAAGGATAAAGGCATGCAAGCCAATCAGAATCCTCAGAATCGACAAGAGAGAACCTAAAACCCCCTTTCTCCCAGTTGACACGACAACATATAACTGGCGTTTTCAGAAATCTCCACTTTGGCCGGAGTTTTTAGAAACAATCGTTTTCTGGGATAAAAACGGCGTTTTCGTGTAAATGACAGGCCAAAATGCAGAGAAATATCTGCGTTTTCCCATCGTTTAAACGGGGCCTAAAAGTGTCAGGGTGAAACCGCATGCTACTTTTATTTACCCGCCACGGTGGCTGGTAGGTGAAGCGAGTTTACCAGCCACAACACAAAATCACCAGCATTTGGCTGGTGGCTGGTGCTAATTTCCATCCCTGCTCACAACCATAAATCATATATCTTACAAGTGGGCTTTTGCAATTCTTAATAACAAACATTAGTTTAATATGTCCGGTGTTTTAGACATTCAGGACATTGGACTTTAGCCAGCACTAATGCTATAAGATGGTAAATATATTGTTATGCAATAACTGCAGACCAAACAGATTAAACTGCATTGTGTTTAATGTGCATTTTCAGCTCAGTGCAGGTTAATGGGTTAGCTTAGCATTCATTTACTCACCCTCATGTCATTTTTTGCATGATTTCAGAATATTTTGTTCAGCAAAATATTGTGATCTGAAATTTGGATTGACATGAGGGTGAGTAAATAATGACAGAATGTTAATTTATCTTAATCTAGAATCTTTATAATCATATGCTTTATTTATAATACTCTGGACAACATTAGAAACTACAGCAAGCAGATTAACTCAACACTATTTGGAAACAGAGACAAGGTCAATTTGAGTTCAGTAAGTCTGGGTTGGAAGTCTTTTCAGGAGATAGCAGTGCTGCGCCATTACTTAAATCATTTAGTTCCCTTTGCCTCATTACCCACAATGCACTTCAAAATAGAGAGAGAGAGAGAGAAAGGATGGCTGCTAATGATTTACTTTAAAAAGGTAAAAGGTTAGATCAGTGTTATTTTAGTATTATATTATCTATACTTTGGACCCTTTTTAATTTCCATTGTTCTCAGATGCAGAAGTCATCATAGTTGGGTAAACTTCTACAGAGGTCAACAGGAGACGACAGCAAATATAAACAATATAAATGTGTATATTCAATTTCTAAAAAAATGAAAATATTAAAAAGAATTGCAATGTTGATAACTGTGGAAAAGTGTCATAACAGTCTGTGAAAAGGGTCCATTATAGTATTTATAAATTTTTTACATTGATTCTTTTAAAATAAAACTTAATTTCAGTGAAATAACTTAATTTTAGCGCTTGGGAAATGTAATGGAGATTGAGGCTATTTTTACCCAACTAAAATTCTGATATCATCATATTTTTGCTACAGTTCCCAAGTGCGCATAATAAAAACCAACAAGATTTTCGCAAAATGTCAGATCAGTGTGTTAAATTTATATTGGGGCATGTTGTCACACCAGTTTCCTGGACAACAACAGTAGAAATGTTCACTATATTTTATAAAACTAAGAAATACACTAACCCTAAAATGTCAATCTATTACAATTTACATTACACATATCACAAGACTTTAAAAAACAGGGCCACATATGACATCCAAAAAAAACGTTTTTTACTCCCTCCTTGTAATATTTTGCTCAAATCGCCCCATTAACGTGCCGCCCCCTGCTGTTTGACCCTCACAGGTCAACAGTAATGATCCACTCACGCTCTTTCTTGTCGGATTGCATTACGCATGGAGGGCGGACAGCAGTGATTCATAGCAGGTGGGCCGAGCGGGAGCTCACAAACAGGAAACGTCATCAGCATCAGCATCAGCGGCCGGGAATATCAAAGAAAACCAAACGCTACGTGCCAACCATTTGCATATACACTGAAAATACACCCCATCCCTCCAGGGGAATGGCTCGAGATGACATTATCGCTCGAAAAAAGCATCACTCTTACTGTAAAACAATTTCTAATCCCTGTCAATCTGCCTCGGACGCAAATCACAAGACCAAAGGCCGCTGCCCAAACTGTCCGTCTCACCTGAGTCCTTGGCACTTGAGGGAAAAGATTCAGGGTGGTGGGTCTCTTGGGCCGGTAGGTATCCATGGCGACGGCAGGGATGAAATCCTTTAGCTGAGGCTGAGTGACAGGCAGCCCTGCGCCCTGCTCTTCCTTGTGGTTGTCATCGACGGCATCAACCGGCCGCCTCTCGTCCTCCTCTTCCTCCTCTTCTTCCTGGATTCCTCCCTCTGCATCAATCAGGTCCAAGTGGAGCATCTCCGTCTGCAGCTCCACCACCCCCCTCCTCCGGCCGCTCCTCGGCGTGCCATTGGTCGGCTGGGTCATGTGATCCTGGGAAGAGCAGGCAGCAGAGCTTTAGAGTCAAGAGCAAAGGAGCTGCAGTCAGAGGCAGCCGGCCAATCAGAGTGCGGTGATGACATCAGCCTGTGGCTCCCTTCCTGGCTGCTGTAAGGAAAGCTAATTCAATCCCAGAGAACAATGAGGCGTGTCACACGACATAGCAAAATAAACACACCCAGAAATGAGAATTTATAACATGTTCATTACACTAAACTGCCTCATTGCCTATGAATGCAGCAAAAACACTTACGTTAAGATGCTAATTATTGTATAAAAAGATTGTGGAATCATAAATCAGGGATTTTTAGTTTAAGTGATTAGATGATTTCCATGGTCAGATCAGATGTGAATGGACAGAGAGAATTTAGACCATGTTCAATAACGCTAATCTATCGTATTGTCTTTAAACACAGCATTTATTAGCATTGTTATGATGCTAATTATCACATATAAAACCTTCTGAAATCATAAATGAGGGATTTTTTGTTGACATTAAGCGATTAGACGATATCCATGGTCAGATGTGGTTGCCTTTGACACAGAGAGAATTTATAATATGTTCAATAACGCTACATTTCCTTGTCTTTAAACGCAGCCTTAGCATAAACATTAATGTCATGATGCTAACTACTGCATTAAAAAAGCTTGTGCAAAGATAAATAAGCATTTTTTGTTTAAGTTTAAGTGGTTATGATCATATCCATGATAAACAGTCAGATGTGATTGGCTTTGACAGAGAATTTATAACATTATGCTAAAAACTGAGTTATTGTCTTTAAACAGCTTTTCTTAGCACAAACACTTATGCTATATCGTCAATTGTTGCATAAAAAAGGTTGTGAAACTCTAAATAAGGGACTTTTGTTTAGGTTTAAGTGGTTGGATGAAGATATCCATGATAAACAGTGATTGGGTTTGACATCTCCCCTCAGTGTTACTGTCTAATGCTAATTGACTGCTATGCTAATTGGTTCTGAACACAACAGCCTCTTGTGACCTTATACTCACTCATACTCATATGAATACTGAGATCTGGACACACATTCGGGCCGCAATACATGGAAACTAATGCTGTGCCGTTGACCTAGAAATCTATTTTTGCTGTGGGGTAAACTGCTCGCCAAGCTCTGTACCTTCAAATGATTCCTCATTCAGCTCGAGACCGCATGACTGTGTCTCATGGAAAGATAAGTGACTGTTTGGTTTTAGGGTGGAGAGATATAAACCACACATACACGTTTTACTTTGCGGTGGGGACTGCCCTGTTGACGTCTACTGTTTTTGAATTAAGATAACTGTGATTACTATAGTCTAGTCACTAGTAACTCATACTCTTTAGTTACACAGACAATCTTTGACTTTTTAATTAAGCAAAGGGGTTAGATCATGCAAAAGTGAGTTTTGGTCATCATTTACTCACCCTTATGTCTTTTCAAACCTGTAAGACTGCTTTTTTTACAGAACACAAAAGGAGATATTCTGCTGACCAACCTGCTCTTTTTAAACACTGAAAGCTAATGGTAACTAATGTCTGCCTAACACCTTCTTTTGTTTTCAACATATTAATACAGCTAGTAATACAAGATACAGTTTTAAAACGACATGAGGGTGAACAAATAAAAAAAAATTGGATTAACTTTTTTAAAGGTAATATTTGTGCATCCAGTGTGTCATCCTTATGTAAAATACTTAAAGAGTTGAATAAATAAAATCACATCAGCTAATTAAACCAGTGATATATCAGTTATCTATTTGAAAATGTATATGATGGTTTAAAAAAAAGGATCCTATGTATTAGCCTACCATTACATTTATTGTGGCCCATTTAGGCTAGTGTAATTTCAGATGAAATGGGTAAATAGGGCTGGGTTTTGACACAAATTTCAGATTGGATTCGATATTCACAGGCTTGTGATTAGATTAGATTCTGATTTCGATTTGATTCAATAGATTAATGTATCATGTAGGCTACATTAACATTGAATATTCTCAAGGGGAAAAAATAGAAGAAAAGCAGTTGATAGCCTAGGTTAATATTTACTGATGTGTATATGTGGCAAAAAGGAAGTCTTTATAATAATGTTATATTAATAGTTGGCATAACTTTTTAATGCCTATTAAGTTTCTACTCGTTTTTGAAATACCACATTTAAATGGTGTCTGTCATAAAAACATGACGGATTTATTCAATTTATTCAACATATATTAAATATTGAAGAACGGTTAAAAATATGCAATATAATGCTCCTCTCTTGTTTATTTGTCTAGCCTATGTAGCCTAGGAGCTCATGGATATTGAATTTCTTTTCTGAGGTGTGAAAATGTTTACAAGCTATTTTTTGACGTCTTGAAACACAGATTGAGGGATTACATGAGACACAAGTATTTCGGTAAATTGCAGGCCCTACTATATCTTTCGACATACCTTCTGATGTTCATCCATGTTTATTTTGTGCTGTAAAATAGTAACGTTAGCAGAAGAGATTAGCCTATCAGTTCCCGTGCTGAACTTGAGACGATACACCGATCTGTCACTCAACATAAAAGAGCGCCAAAATCGTTTGAATTTAGTAATCAAATTTGAAAGCTGATAACTTTTCATGTCAAAAGCAACAAAGCACAAAGCTTATTGCGCTGTATTGGATGGGCATGGCTACAGTTTTGTCAAAATGAAAATCGATTAAAATCGGGAAATCGCTCAACCCAATAGGCTGCTGTTAAACTTAATTTCAAACAGTTATTGAATTTGCAGTGATATACAAATATTTGTCTTAATGCAGGCACAGTCTAAAGTTAAGTGCCATTCATGATTCCTGAACTAGTCTTATAGGCTACTAGTGAGCTGTAAGAAGATTAACTTCAGACTTCTTCAGCAGATGTTGTTGAACCTTTACAAGTGGTGCTTTGGCACACCTCCAAAAACCAGTAAACCTGACTCTACAAACTATGTAGCCTACGTTATATAAATGTATATATAAATACATAAAATATTAAGCCTAACTTCAATGTGAAATAAAAAGTAAATAAATTAGTTTAAAAAACGCATTTAAAATGTAAATTGCTAAAATTACATATAGTTTAAATAAATATATTACATAAATTAAAGAAAAAAAGTATTATGTTGATAAATATAAATAACCTAAATAAATTATATTAATATGTAGGCTATATGGTTTTCCCTAAAATGCCAGCTGAAAACAGACTATTTGAGGGTGTACAGACTTACTTTAGGGTCGAGGTCGAGGTGGTTGAGAGTGATTCCGTTCTCATCCGTGATTTCTGTTACTTCTGACAGGTCATCATCCTCGTATTCATTCAGACTGATGTCATGCGTTAACCTGAAAAGTGGCAGCACGCACCCACATACACAGTGACACACAATACGTCATTCCTCCACGAGACTATTGCTAGACAATCACGAGAGGGCAGGGCTCACCAGATGATCTGATAACTTCAGGAATACTGCAGTGCTATATACACACACACAAACATGGTCTTCATGTTTTATGGGGACTTCCCATAGATATGTAATGGTTTGTATACTGTAAACTGTATATTCTATCCCCCACACTAACCCTACCCCTAATACATTTTTACATTTTCAAAACACTTAATTTAGTATGATTTATAAGCTGATTTCCTCATGGTATTGTGACATTTGGTCCCCATAACATAGGTAGGGAATACCAGGAACACACACACACACACACACACACACACACACACACACACACACACACACACACTGTATATAGCCTATATATTCAGAATTATAAAAGTTATGCATATACGGAAATCTGTTGTAAGAAAGCACAAGCAAAAACACATTTCTGCTGTTTGTTTTAACACATCGTATGAACTTCCTTGAGCAATAACAGTTACATTCTTATTCAGCCTAATGTTTAGAAAGCAGCTGTTGTTAAGTGTCCTTACCTCAGTCTGCAAGCAGAATCTTTTAGCCATTTATTGATAAATGAAGCTTTAAAAAGCATTCAGACATACTAACTTCTCAGCACTTCATTTTTATGTACCTGCAATTGTGCAGCCGCCCACATTTCATGATAGATAACAAGATGAACAAGATAATTGTTCATGATAACAACAAATTCAGTCAAGCGAAAAAACCTAGTAGAACTATTAATGTTATTTTGCACACCACAGTTGAGTTATATTGATGTTGTACCATGCAAAACACTCAAAGCAAGCCTAATTTAAGGTTAGAAATATTAAGCACGCATATTAAACATTTATTGTCCTGCATGCACAGCAAACTAACATTCTGGCCCATTTCTGAGCAGACAGGCTGATCCAAGGTCAGTTAAGTGCAGCGTAAAAGGCCCCATCACTACTGTACCATTTCTCCCACTGTTCCTCCATCCAGCTGTCCCCATCCTCTCTGGAGTCCATGGCCAGGCTGAGCACCATCTGCGGGGCAGGGCGGGGTGCCACTGGACCCTTCAAGGGGGAAATCGATGGAGCCGACAATTATGCCACTTTCTTTCTCAAGCTTCCGTCCAGCACTCCACATAGAAACGTCTTCAGCGAGGGTCCTCAGGGGGGGTTACATCAGCCACGGGAAGCTGTAGTGCCCGTCCTCACATCCCCTGGAAAACATCCTACTGCACACCCCTGACACTCCTTGCTCTGCTCTGCGTGTGTCCTTCAATGGAGCCATTAAAGTCAGTGGCGGATAACCGAGAGAGAGAGAGAGAGAGAGAGAGAGAGAGAGAGAGAGAGAGGGAGGGAGAGAGAGGCGTAGTCTCCTCTAAAAGGGTCTGCCACCCCAGTGATTGATGGTCCAGATCAATGCGGCTCAAGTTGCCACCTCCACACAAGAGCAGGCCGACAGCGGCACTGGAGATGCATGCTGGGAATCGATGGCATTGATAACAGATGAAAATATCTGGAAGGCTGTCTGTGATATATATTGTATGATTAAAGTTCATTAGTAACTCCTCCTAAACCCTGTTAATTAGATCTAGATCTTCATGGTTTCATTAATAGAACAGCAAGGACGTTATTGATGGATCAAACATGCGTCCCTTTATTTTACATTGTGCGGCGGGGCAAACGAAGATTACACGTGTTATTGACTTGCAGGAGATCCGTTTCATTGCGGGATTTGACAGAAGACGGAGGACGAAGAAAGAAAGAGGCAGCGATAAGAGTCTCTCTGTGTGGTCATTATGATGTATAAGAGTACATTAGCTGACCTGGACAGGAGCTGAGAGCTCTTCCTTCATTAGCACAGCTCCCACGGGACGCCATTCACATCAGCTCCATATTGCATTACTACAATACTAGACTGAGATAAACACCAGCACACAGCTGGACGCTGCTCGGTTCACTCAGATGTCCACCGATGAGGCATGTTTGAATAACAATAAGAAAAATCACAGATATTCACAGAAAATAATAATAATAAAACTACTATACTGGTGATGTATGTGACTTTAGTTTAATGTAAAGGTTGTGACCTTTTAAAAAAAAGCAACAAAACTAAAACACACAAAAAAAAAACTAAGTAGAAAAACAAACCAAAACAAAGAAACAAAACACACATACACACAAAAAACGACCATAAAACAGGACAGCAAAACAGAACAAAACTAAGAAATCAAATCAAAACAATGAAACTAAGCCAAGAAAAAACAAACAAAAATTAAGATAATTCAAATAACAAATAAAATATTTAAAAACAAAATGAGATACAAAATAGAACTGAATACTAATATATATAATATAATAATAATATACATTATATATATATATATATATATATATATATAAACTAACCACTAAAATATATTAAAAAATATATTGTTGGAAAGAAAGATTTGCACCGGGCAGTCATCAGAGACATCTGAACAATTAAAAACATTTTTAAATGAACAGATTTATGACTATGACCATAAATATGATCAATTTCAAATCAGCAGGCCTTTGCATAAATGCAATTCAGCATACACACATATGCCGTGTGACGCCCTCTAGTGTGATCAAAGTCAGTGTTTCTCAAAGCTGTGCAGGAGTTTCTATCACTATGCTAGGCGTGTTGTGAGTGTTTCAAGTATGTTGCTAAGGCGTTCTTGGTGGACTGACCCAAGTCAAAAGATCCCTCACACAAGTGTGTATGATATTCTGATACCTAAATATGGCTCACTTCAATGTCTGCTGCTGTAACGTCCACCAGGCAAAGTCTGATCACTTAAAAAGTAAAAGCTTTGTCTTTTCTACAAGCTGCATGAGATTTCATTCATCTTTGTAAAACAAAGGCTGTTGGATGTGTAACATGATAAAAGTTTTCAGGTTGAAGAAAAACAAAGTCAAATGAGTTTCAAATAGATTCAAGAAATTTATTTGATACATTGTGGTCTACAGTAAAACATCGTAGATGCAATATATCGGAGAAAAGTTGCCGCTGACAGAAGCATGCAGTGAAAAGGCTTAAATAAATTACTGCCTACAAACAGAACAGCTTAATCCCATCAGCCTTTTAATGAAAATAAACTATTTTATACAATACAAAAAAGAAAAAAAAGGGAGGAAAAATAAATAAAGCTGCTCCACCTTGCGGAGAGAACATGTTACATTGTTAAATTATAGTGAATGAATACATTTAGTGGAATGTACAATTATTTGTTGTTAACTTTTAGAAAACCTGCAAACGTTAAAATTAATGACTTGGTAAATAAATCAAGCTTATTGAATTAATATGAGGATGGATTCTGTTAAATTCAGAAAACTTTAGTGCAGCCAGTGGCAATGAAATGTTTGCATTACATACACAAAGCGTATATTTATAGGGAGAAATGACCGAAACAGAAACCGAAGAAGTAAACGTCATTGCTTGTAGCTTGCAAGCAATTATAGAGTTCAACTATATAAGACTTCATACAAAAATTACAATTCTCAATTCATGTTGTCAGAACACTGTAGGCTTTATCTTCAAATGTTCCCTCATCATTTTTATTACACCATTAATCCGAGTTGCATAAAATTTGGCTAGATATATTCATGAATACTTATCTCGGCGAATCGTTCATTACTCTCAACGGCGACGGGAATATCCATTACATTTCAGTCCGATCGCAATGAAGGGAGAACTAAACGTCTAAAACATATCTGTATCTTCATACAATCATGTTTAGTTTAGCAGGTCAAAAGCAGCGGTTTATGAAGGATGTTTGGGAAAGAAGCCCTGGATCTACAGTATAACACGCCTTGACGGAACGGTTACATCTTTTGTTGTTCTCGTTGTTTTTATTAGTGCCGTTTCTGTTCTTCTGCGAAAGGTGGCACCATTTCTCACTTTTCTCCTGCCGTTTCTGTCTGTTGGATAGTTCGGGAAGGTAGACTCCTCCGAGTCCGAGACATGGGTCTGCAAACGAAGTCTGAACCTGAAGACGACAGAATGAATGATCATCATCACTGGCGGCTGGTTTGTTTACCTCTGCTGAATACTCTTAATCACAGCGACACTAACATAGTTTTCCATTAAAATACAATGATTTTGGACAAATATAATTTGTCAGTAACAGGTTTGTTTTTGTGGCTCGAATAAATATGCTTCATATACAGAAATAATACAATGATTCAGAATCAGATTTAATAATAAACATATTTAAATCTAAGATGTGACTGTTAATCTGGTTTGGTAATTTCTGATAATTTTGTTTTGGCTAGTAGAAAAATCTAAATGGCTGGTAACTTAAAAATCTGTACACACACTGTGGGTTTTATACCTGTGGTCACTGCTTTTCATCAATCATCTGCTCGACTCCTTTGGCTTGGTTGGCGTGCTTGACTTTTGTCTTCTGTTTGCTCGTGAGCTCAGAGGGTAGACCCCTCTTCCTCTGGATGTGGGTGCCGGGGGCAGCCGCTGTCGGGCTGGAGGGCTCGGAGTTGGGTGGGGTTGATGGTGGAGGCGTGGAGCCTTGACCTGTAGAAAACATGATGCCGCAACAACAATTGATTGTCTGGTCATAGTAGCAATGGTATGACTGGTTATTAACAATAAGGGTGAACTGTGCTTTTTTGGCTTTGTAAACATTCTTTTGTGCGATCAGGGAGTCACATTTTGCTTTACAGAGAAAAACAAAGCCTAGCTGAGAGAAAAGAAAGCTGCACAGTGAATCCTGTATGATGATTGACGCGTCTCACCGGCAGTGCTGCTGCTGGCCTGAGAGTCATCTGACATGGGGGGCTCTGCCTCTTCCTGGATCGTAGGGACTGAGGCGAGCAAACCTGTCACAAAAAGATATATATTTTTTATAAATGCAGATTAAGTCGTCATCCACAACTGCACAACAAATATCATACAGAAATAATCATCATCCATCACTCTGATGGACTGGGTTGTAGATTTACTGACATACTTTTAAATGTTTTCCTTTAGTAAAACGCTGTATCTGTATTAAATCAAAAAGGCTTATGTGGCAAGAGTTCTTTTAATCTTAACACGACTAAAGTCTTTTTAGTCTTAACTAAACATGCACTCAGATTGTTTTTTATTTTGACATTGCAATGCTCATTAAAAATCCTCTAAAATTAGCAATCAGTGCAATAGAACAGATATCATGTTTTATCTGTATAAATGGCAGCTTTGAAAAGCTTTTTCAATTATTGAATCATTTGCATGCATTTAAAATTCAATAAATGCCAATCTTCAGCTAATGCAACCTCTGCAAATGTACCATTTTCCATATTGTGTGGGCAAGCATGATCAGATCTCTATGCAGTCAGTTTTTAAAACAAAAGTTTTAAAACCATTATATGCATACATCACTAATGGTCTTGTGCAAGGCCCTCTTCACAGAGATTTGGTTGCTCAGTTGCTTAATTTTCCATTTTTGTGTAATCCTGACTTTAACCTGTACTTCTGGAAAATTTCACTCCAAGCTCCTAACATGCATTTGATTTTAAAGTCTCATTTTCCTCAACTGCAAGAGCAAAATTATCTATAAACTCTCGTGGGTCAAAACCAAATGGTGCTTTGATCTACTGGGTCAAAGAAATTTAGTGAGAAAATTACTGTACCGAAGTTACTGCTTAAATAACCCCTTATACAAGCTCTTAATATCATAAGAACAAGTTTCTTGTTGTTGACAAAAATGCTGTAATTTCCTGTTTCCTCCATTAGAGGGCTGTAATGAACCGTTGTGTTTGATAGATCCACAGTGTGTTACTCACTAAGGCCTCTGTAGTGTGACAGCTGCTGGTAAACTTGTTTCATTCGTTCGATGTTAAGCCGGCTGCTCTCGGCATGATTGACCATAGGTTTAGGATAGTCCACACCCACAATGCAGTTGGCCGCTTTCTGCACTGATTCTGGGGCGTTCCATGGCTCGTAGATGTAGCGGTTAGGATAGTCTTTCAACTTTGGGATGTACCTCCTGCATGCGAGAATGTATAGATGGTTTTATAACAGACACTTACAAATAATGGCAAATATCTTTCTTTAAAGTATACACATATTTATTATAAAATGAAATTATTAGTATAAAAAGCATTTAATCATTTCTTAGTATTTGTTACGCCATCTTGTGTGCCCCCAAATTTGACGCAGCGTGTTATTTTCCAAGGTATTGTGATATTCTTAATTTAGAAAGCTTCACAATGTCACAGCAGCTCCTTTGAAAGCACAGTGGAGGGATCTGAACCTGTGGCAGTTTACATAAGCCTTTATGCAACAAATCTACAAAACTCTAAATATATAACACCTGCCAGTGACGTAAGATGGGCTGTCTTACTGTGGTTTAGGTGTGGTTCAGGGTTGGTTTGTGTACCTGATGTACTCTCCGGTGGGATCCGTCCTGCGGCCAAAACCCACGGGACAGTAACAGTGAAAGAACTGCTGAAAAAATGCACTGCAGGAGAGCCACATCCAGCTGCCCGCGTTCACGCTCCAATCGGCATCCAACAACAACTCCTCAAACACCTGAGAGAAAGAAAGAGTTAGATTAAGAGAGAAAACGAATAAAAGGGAAGAAAGGGGAAGTTGCACCATCTTATTTACTTTCATTCCGCTTTCCCAGCTGATCCACAGGTCACCTCGAGTGAGGAAACAGGCTACGGCATGCCGGGCCAGGTGGTGGATCCAGCCCTCCTGTCTTAGCTGGGTCATGATGGCATCGATCCAAGGGAACCCTGTCCGACCTTCAGCCCATTTAGCCAGTGCCTCGGGGTTGTGATCCCAGGGAATCTGTACGCAGATGGGGTTTCCCTCCATACGGTCAAAGTTGGGGTTGTTGGTGCCCGCTGTGTAGAAAAACTCTCGCCACAGGAGCTGGCCGAAGAGCGAGAGGGGTGGACTAGACCGTCTCCGCAGCTGGAAAAAAAAGAGGTCAAGAAAATTGTTGTGAAATATTTTTTACTATGCTGTAGTTTTACAGTATGTCTTTTATAACTATACATGCATACTCAAACTTTATTATTGCTGCCACATTTTAAATAAATACTACAAAAATAACCATGAGGTTTCTACCTGGGATACTTTTTATGAGTAATGAATGAGTTTCCATGCATGCTGGGCACTTGATGGCTGCTTTGGCATCACCATCTCACTAATTTCAATTGGGTTTGTAGGGAAATTAAAATGTAGACAAATTATATATTTATCTCTAAAATTAAATTCAAACATTTCAACATAAGCCTTTAGATCAAAAGGTTTTTTAAGTTTATGAGAAATATAAATTCAGTCAAATGTGCCCAAAACTTTAGCTGGTAGTGAATATTTAATACAGGTTAAATATGTGGTGTCCCCTAAGACTTGACTTTGGGGCCCTCTATTATTTAAGTTAAATGCATGTATTAGCAAGTGAAATTATTCAAATTGAACTTCCACTTTCATTTTTATGCCACCTACCACTCATTATTAAACTATTAAACTTGCACTTCTCTAAACTACTACCAACAGTGTCATAAAATAACAATTACTTACCTTTATATAAAGGTCCCGCAGATTGTAGTAAAAAACACGACATGACAGACAGCCGAATCGTAGGTAAGGGCTAAGTCCTGTTGGGCTGGCGAACAGTGTTTGAGCAGTTATTCTAGGCCTCTCGAAATTCGCTACCCAGGCCTGCATAAAAAAGAAAAAGAAAAGAAAAAAAAAGATTAAAACAAAGAATATAAAAAAATTTAAAAAATAAAAAAATTAAAGGGACATAACCATTTATTAATTATTCCTTTGTAGGAATATACTGGAGTAAAAAAAAAAAAACAATACAACAACTACATTTCTTGTTAATAATTAGTCATCAGTCATTATTAAAACATAACTTCATGAAGTATCTCCATGTCTCACCTTTCTGTCTAGGTGTTTATTTAATCTTTCCATGGATTCTGTCTCACCGCCCTTCCACACATGTGTGCGGTCACCCTGAGACTTAAAACCCAGCTCCTCGAGAGAGGGCACGCCATAGCGTTCGTCGTGGTTGTCCGAGATCTGTGTCCGACACCTGTCCATCTGCTCTTGAGTGACGGTCGGCAGCGGTTTCCTGGGAAGTTCAAGTCTGTTCACAATGGCTTGAAACCTCTTGAAAGTGAGAGGGGGGCTGTGGTTGTTCATTTCTATGATCCTGAGGGAAAAGCAAAAACATGCATCCAATTTCAAAAAGCAGTTATTTTCTCTCTAAGGTTGTATATTAATAGAACGTAGAAAGGGAAATGTCTTTGTTTTGAACTAGTTTGATTTGATCTTGTTGACTGGTTGTCAAAAGCTTTAGTGTAGAAATAAATAATTTTCAAAGGCATCATGAGTTCAATTTCAAGGCTCAACAATAAATGTGAGAAAGTGTTTTGAGCCAGTTGATATGTCACAGGCCCAATATGATATACATTAGTGTATCACAACTACAACAACAAATTCATGAAAAACAAATGTATTTTCTTCAAGAGCAAAAACTATTACACTACCGTTTGAAAGTTTGCGGTTAGCATGTTTTTTTTTTTAAAGGAATACTTTTATTCAGTAAAGAGTGGACACATTAAATTTATCAAAAGACTATCATAATGTTACAGACGCTGTTCTTTTGAACTGTTTATCCATAATAATAAGAAATGTTTCTTGAGCAGCAAATATTAAAATTATTTCTGAAAGATCATGTGACACTAAAGACTGGAGTAATGATGCTGAGAATTCAGCTTTGCCATCAGAGGAATAAAGTAAAATTTACAATAGTAATTTCAAGTTGTAATATATCATTTTATATTTATTAATAAAGTGTTTTTACTGTAATCAAGTGTTTTTAGTTGATCAAATAAATGCAGCCTTGGTGATCACAAGCATAAATTAAATGCAAACAAATTTATTTACACATTAATAAATAAATGCATCCAATTATTTAAAATAAAATGTATATATATATATATATATATATATATATAAAAAAAAAAAAACTTTATACAGTGGGATCAGTACAAGAAAAAACCTGATTGATGTTAAAGAGGCTATATGCGTTTTTCTGAAATTTAAACTCGCGACTGACACCTGTGGCCAAAAACCAGAACTGCTCTTCCTTTCTGCTCGCTCGTGCACACTTCACAAGTCATCTGCTGCAAGGAGGTCAGGTCAACATTATGTTTACAGAGGTAAGAACAACAGTCAAATACATATATTGTTTGAGATAAGTGTTCTGAGTGATCTGAAACGTTTAACATGAACGCGCTTAACGTCACATCCGCAGACAGCGTGGGAAAAATCCGACCCGACAGAAAATAGGAAAAATAGGATACAGGCTTATAGGTGCACCCACTGTGAGTGGACAAGGTGTCAGTATGCTCATCAGGAGATGTTTGAGTCATAAATGGTAAAATAAAAAGGCTATTGTTTTGTTTATTTTGGGGAAAAAGTTCCATATAGCCCCTTTAAAGGTAGGGTAGGTAGGATTTATATAAAAACTTTTTACCAAATTTGATTAAACTTTCTATATATATATCAATGCATAATTAAAATGTAAGTACTCTGATAAAAAGAGTATAAAAATCGAGTGACTCTAGACCGTTTAATCTTCATTAAACACAGCTCATTATATCCATTCGGGACGAATCACAGGATTGGCTTGCGCGACTGTCACTCTCTGTCGCCATGACTACCGCCGTTATTACTGGCTCTGCCCACGTGCGCGCAGTCGCGCACCCGTTTTTAGGTGGGAGTGAATGGAATTAATGAGCTGTGTTTAATGAAGATTAAACGGTCTAGAGCAGTGCTTCTCAATTATTTTCTGTTACGCCCCCCCCCAGGAAGAAGTAAACATTTCGCGCCCCCCAACTCTCCGCCGCGACTGTAAATAGTATAATTTGTCTATAAAATTGTTATAAGTACACCTCTGCATAACATTGTATCCTTATTAACATTAAAGAAAACAAAAAAGAAAAAAGAAAGAAATATAGATCAACTTAAAACAAAGAATAACTTTATTAACATTGTTTTTTAGTCTGTAACAAAGAAAGGCTTAAAGTGCATCAATTTGCCAGAAATTAACATGTATAATCAATAAATAAATTTTAAAAAATCAAATTGATCAGCAACATTAACTCTCAAACACTTTGAAGGTTTACTGAAGTAGCATTCACAAAGCGAGACGATTGTTGGCAATATTCGGCACGTTTTCGCTGAAAAAACTCAAGTGGCTTATCAGCGTGATTGGGGTGTAATGTCTTTAAGTGACGCCTTAATTTATTTGGCTTCATGCTGTCCGCTGCCAATATTTTTAGACACAGTAAACATACTGGTCTTTCTTCGTCTCCCACCGTAGTCACGGTGAAGCCAAGCGCAACATACGCTTTGTCTCGTTATCTCCGTCTCTCTCCGCCTTTCTTTTCATCCCTGTTAAATATTTTTCCATGTTGTTTGTTATCTACACTTCATATCTCCTGCTCTGTACTCTTGTTCGGTGCAAAAAATAACCACTTCCTGAAAAAGCATGTTCTTCGGGGTCTCGCGCGCCCCCCCTGGCATCGCTCCGAGCCCCCCTAGGGGGTCGCGCCCCACTATTTGAGAAGCACTGGTCTAGAGTCACTCGATTTTTATACTCTTTTTATCAGAGTACTTACATTTTAATTATGCATTGGTATATAAAGACAGTTTAAACAAATTTGAATAAAAGTTTTTTTTAGACAATTCTGACCTACCCTACCTTTAACACAGCCATGCTTATGACATTTCACTTATAGCTCATTCTACTACACCAATTGGTTTCAAACAACCTGAGGTGGCACTCCAAAAAGCCCAGTTTTATTCTTTAGGAAACAAGGTCACTAAAGTAAGGTCATATTCGATCAAATAGGAAAGATTGCCTTGCAGCGTGTCCAGACCGGGAACACACTTCCCCACATTCTCCAAATGCAAGCACACACGTCCCTGGCTGGTTCTGAAAAGAACTAACCGTCTCAGTGTGTCCTCTAAATGAGGAACAACAGTCTTAACACATTAACAGCCTGTCCCTTATTAATAGTCCTGATCTTATACAACTCTCTATATCCAACAGGGGTGGAGCCCTGCCATTGGCCGGTTCTCTCGGCACGGTGCAGAATCAGGGGGCACCCGCGTGTTTGTTAGGAAAAGCCTGGCGCTCGGCTCGCACATGTTTGCAGTGGTGACTTGCATGCCGAGCAATTTCACCCTCCCTCCCACAGCACATGTTTCTCAGTGTGACCGCCAGGACCGCTTTCAGTCACCAGATGGCAGTAGAGAGTCTCATCTCTTCTGTTTGTACTAGAGAGACTGACGTCACACTCACACCGGCACATGCATTCACACACACTTATGCATGCAAGCTCATTCTCTTCCCCTCTGAATGAGAGTCTGGGCATATAATACCATTTATGTAACCTATGCAGAAAGACACTTGTTTTACATTACACATAAGGAGTAGTTGTATCTGCACGATAATCTGAGAAGGGGAGAGTCATACTCTCAGGTTTGGTAATACTCTCAGGAAAAGCATAAGAGATTGTGCGATGCACATGAACACAAGTGCAGACCAGAGTCACAGTACTGTAAAGTTCATCATTATGTCACACTATGTGAATTACATTAAGTGCTGGCAAAGTTTACTGAATAATCTAGTCAATGATTAAGGAATGTTGCCCCATGACGTGCACTAACAAGGTTTTCCTTTCTGACCCAGTAGTTCAGATTTATACTTGTCCAACTGACAACATTTTCACTGTTCCAATAACATTTTTAAATTAAATATATAAAACAATCAAAACATTTAGAAACAAAATATATTTTAACAGCTTAAAAACATATTTGGTAATCTATTCGAAAGCCACAGGAAATCGTCTCCCCCTATCGCCCGCGAGCGGAAAAAACACCCTTGCAACTTTGGGCTGGCGGGCCGCCGGCTCAGGAAGTATTGCGTGATATAAGGTATCGCGATTCAATGAATTGCTTTACGGCAAACAAAATCTGCTAAAATTCTGTCATTATTGCGCTCCCTCACGCTGTTCGAACCCGAATGAAGAAGACGTTTTAAAGAATGTCCCATCTGCTTTGATGTAGTTGATCTACTAGCCTCTGGTACCTGAGAGTCACCAACAAGTTTTTCGACAGTGTTGTCAAATATCTATTCCGAAGCTGTAGGGAGCTCTATAGAGAAACCTGCGAGCAAAAAGCGAGAATACAGCTAAAAAATTCCTGAAACTGCATAGCCCAGCTTTAAAAAAGATTTAAAAATGGCTAGCAATGAAGATAACCTCACATGGAAAGGAAGACTATTCCATAATTTAGGACCTTATTTTAGCGATCGATCTCAGGTGATAAAAACTACTCGTCAACAGCACTGATCTGCTTATCGAAAAGTAAATATGAGTCAAGAACGTTCAACAACAACGGACCTAACTGGGCAGGTCCGTTGAACCTAAGATCAAGACTTTGGTTTTGCTCTCATTTCATTGTAAGAAATTATTTGCCAGCCAATGTTTAATATCTTTGAAGCAATTTAAGGCATTCTCTAATTATCAATTCTTGTCTATACTCACTGGAAAATAAAATTTGGAATTGTCAGCATAACAGTGGTAAGATATGCTGCATTTCTGAAAAATAAATCTCAGTGGAAACATGTACAATAAAAATAACAAGGGTCCTAAAATTGACCCTTGAGGAACACCACATTTTAGCAGAGCTGATCTGTAGCAAACTGATCTGTAGCAACTGTAGCAAAACTTGCCTAAATTAACAGAGAATGTTCATCTTTTTGATAGGAGGAAAACCACTGGAGGGTCGTCCCCTGGATGCCCTCCATACATTCTAAACGATTTAGAAGACTATCATGGTCAATTGTATCAAATGCGGCACTGAGATCTTAAACTAGGACAATAGGGGAAACGGAGTCCATGGAGAGTAAAATATCATTGGTGACGTTCAATAATGCAGATTCAGTGCTGTGCAAACATTTGAAACCAGACTGAAATGTATCTTAAATATTAAATGTATTTAGATAGGAGTAGAGCTGCAAATAATTTTTTTTTTTTTTTTAAAGGGGTGGTAAAATGCCCTTTTCACAAGATATAAATTAAATATATGATGTCCCCAGAGTGTGTGTGTGAAATTAAAGGAACACTCCGACAGTCCGCAGCACCTGAGACGCGCTCTGAACGAACTCTCTGCTCCTCACCACGGCGCGTCTAAGGTGCTGCGGTTATCACTCCGCCCAAGTAGCAGTGCTTCGCCTTCAGAGAATATAGTTCCCAGTATTTATATGCTTAAAATATGTCTGTGTCTCATGTGACTTTGTTTTTAGTACACTCTGTGACTATACGAATCACAACATGTAAATAGGAAAATGTTTGCGTTATTTTGTCACTTATTTGGATTAGTATGCTAGCTGCAACCATTTACATCCAGTCTTTGTGCTAAGCTAGGCTAGCGGTGGGTGCGTCAAACAGACTTATAGCACGCACGGAGATGAAAAAGGTATGTATGGACTTATCTAACTCTGGGGGATAAGGTGAATAGGCTAAAGTGCCAAAAAGTCAGAGTGTTCCTTTAACACAAAATACCCCACTGATATTTTTATATAGCATGTTAAAATTGTCACTTTTTGAGGGTTTGCAAAAACGCACCGTTTTGTGCCTGGCCCTTTAAATGCAAATGAGCTGCTGCAGAGGGCAGGGTTTCAAGAGCTCGTGTGTGTTAGCAGCCGCGATTACCTCACATAGACAGACTAAAATGACAGAAACTGTCTTAAACAGCCTTTAAATGTTAAAACAGAGTCAGACAAAGATGGAGAGACTCAAGAAGAAGTGAAAACATGTAGAATGCAACAGGACGTCTCAATGGTTAGTTGATGAATAGGGGTGTCATGATTCTCCAAATCCTCGATTCGATAAAATTTTCGATTCTAAGGTCACGGTTTGATTCGATTGTCGATCTATGCGGCGTCGCGCAGCACCACGTCTTTAAAATTCGAAAACATCATTCTCTATGAGTGTACACGCGGCGCCCGGCAGCAAGGGCTTGACGCAGCAACAAAACGTCCTCATGCGGCGCAAGCCATTGAAATGAATGGGTTTCATAGCGCAGCGCCACACATTCCGGGTCCTGTGTGAAAGTCCCTTGACTCGCAACACTTCAACACGTGTTTTTTTCCCGCTAGACAAGCCGACCGAACGTGACATGGGGGCGTGACAGCATCGACGATTCCGTTTTTTAATTAGAAGTTCGAGATTGTGACTTAATTGCGGTCGATTTCGACACCCTTATTGATGAATTCATGTTGCTAATGTGGAGTTAACTATCTTCATTTAGGATATTCTGTCATGGTAATCTATAAATCGCTCGTATAGGAACTGTTGTGAGATGCACACAGAGTGACTTTCTATTGCATGTGAAAAGACGAATGCTAAAGTTTGAGCTGACTCACAAATGTACTCTTATACAACAACTTTTCCTCTTCTCAACATGGACTGCGTGTTCCCGGGGGCGGGGTTTATGTACATTTTAGGGTTGCTGATGTCACTAACCCGTGAGGAATGTCGTGTAGTCCCTACCAGCCGTTTGTTGTAGTCCTTTTCTTTAAAAGCAAATATCTTCCTTTGCTTTGAACTTTGAGTGTTGTAACTTTGCAGATGTTGTTTATGCTCAAACAGCAACATTACACACTAACTAAAGTTAGAAAAGTGAAATCATACTCAACCACCCCTTTAAAGGATGTAAAATTGTGTTTAAATCTGCTTGGAACAACTCACCTTGCTAATGAGCTGTTAAATATAGCGGTCACACTGAAACTGATAGTCATAAAAACTTCTTTAAAGGGCACCTATTATGGAATTTTGAAATTTACCTTTCATGTAGTGTGTAACATAGATCTAAGTGAACAAAAACATCCTGCAAAGTTTGAAATATGAAAGTGCACCGTATATAAAGTTATTGTCTTTCAAAAGTAAGAGTCGACAGTCATTTTTATGAATCGTTAGAAGACCGAAGCTTTTTCTCTGACTAGATGACGTCAACTTGTCAAGTTATTTGAATACGATACGCCCACTTATTGCGCTCCAAGGCCAGGGAAACTATCATGGCGACGAGACGCTGTGTTCTGAAGTGCGACTCAAAAGCCAACTTTTTCATCTGCCCAAGGAGGAGCATTTGAAGAGTGGCTACAATTCATATATACAACTATACCACAGAAGTATAGTCCGAGCCTTGTGCTTTGTTCGCGCCATTTTGAAGACGATTGCTTTTTAAATGCAATCAAACTTGGATTCGCGAGCCGGCTGATATTGCAGGAAGGTTCAGTTCCAAGTGTATTTGCATCAGCTTCCTCCTCCGTATCACAACCTGTAAGTGTTATTAATAATTGTTGCTTTTATGTTTTATGTAGCATGCTTAATAATTATTTTGTTTGTTGTGTAAGCACAGTTTAGCTTCTAGGTCTTCAATGACAATTGTATTGAGATATGTGAAGTGTTTGTCTTGTTTTCGGAGTTGTCTTAAAGAATAGAATAATACCTCGTAGTAACGTAACTGCATTTTTTTTTTTGTAAAAACGTTATGTTTATGCATCGGGCTAACGCAAATAAAGACTGATTGTGCTTTTACAATATGAACTCTGGGCTATGCTCGCTAACGTAACATTAAATTCTTTATCTTATTTTTAGTTTTTTACTACAAACTACAAAGCAGTGGACTATAATCATTATTATAACACGATTTAATTGATAAAAGCATCATTGTACTCCGTGTTAAACAATAAGTATTATCTCTGTAAACACTGCTGGGTCATCTGACCAATCGCAGATTATCGTCGCACAAAGGAGGGGTTTGGAAAAACGAGTCGTTGAACGAATCATTTGGGAGTCGGTGAGCAAATCAGGTAAAAATAAATGCATATTATACGAAAACAAAAGTGTTTTTTGACATTGTATGCACGTAAAACTGTTGTTGGGGACTCCCTAAACAACATTAGGAACATTTTAAATGTCATAATAGGTGCCCTTTAAAAAAGGCGTGGAGAAAGAATGTCCAGCTAATAACTGGAGCACTTCATTTTGAAGACTACATCTGCTAGATGTTCTGGTGTAACTTGTTCAAAGTGAGTCAGAGAGCTGGATAGGACAGGAATTAATGGGTGATCAAAAGGAGTAGGTACAATTCCACATTTAATCGACTCAATTTTGTAAAGGAGTTTAAAAATGTTTCACAGTTTTATTGGGAAACGCCTAGAACAGTCTTTTTGGTTGGATTTAAAACAGAATCAATTGTATTGGTCAAAACTTGGCTTTAGCTTTCTTTACAGCTTTCTGATAGTTTGTTAAGCACTCCAATGAATTTTTTATTTATTTTTTATTAAAATGTCATAAGAGACCTGAATCTTGTCTCGTTTCCACTTACGCTCAGCTTTTCTGTATGCAAAATGTGCAATGATAGCTGCATATTACACAACTATAAATGTAATATAACACACACACACCCCTTTTCTATTGTTGTCAAAAATATCAATAGCTCTTTATTCCATCTGCAAATTGACACACACTTGTCCACTAAACGCCATGTATTGTTTGAATTTCACGATAAAATGGACAGAATTTGAAAACTAAAGACTTTGCTTCTTATCAGAAGTAACAAAGCTCTTTGTAATTATCGGATGGGAGGCGCTACAAATAACGTTTGGTGTATTACAATACAAGATAGTAAAACAAGCTCATAAAATAATGATACAAAAATTGTTAATATCCATCAAAAATGGACATACTTGAGTGAATTTAATATTCTAACAATTTTAGAGACAAATATAAATTAAGCCTATGAATGAATTTCTTCACAAAACCAAACTTTAAGTCTGTGAGGGAACAAAAGCATGTGTCAGTTTTCCGAGGAATGTGTGCGAGTGCAGTTCATCACCCACCTGTCTGGACTGTAGAGCGTGTGAGTGTTTCGTACCACGGTTTCCACACCGTATTCATGTGCCATTTTAATAATGGCAGCATCTCTTTCTTTCCCATAAGGCTCGGAGTCATATTCAAACGTGAGCCGTGTGACATTCCACTCCTGGAAGAGACAGAGATCAGATATACATGTTAAAGAATGACACAAATGGTCAAAGTAACTACAACACCAACAGTATTTTTACACCTATTTCTAGCCATGTAAAAAAAGTGTTACATAAAGGTTAGGTGAGGTCAATGATGCCCTCAAGTTGACATCATTAACCAGCTGCTTCTTTTGAGCACATCCGGTGATATAATCATTTAGTGTTTGATTACCAAATAAGTCCTACAAGGTGAGCCCTTAACAATGTCAATGTAAACTTCCCACACAGCCACTGTGCTCTTCAGTTGTTCTGAAGAAGTTAACTGTAGCTCATTATGTGACATCTTGGTTATACAAGCTCACTTTAAATGGCTGATGTGATGGTGCCCTCACCCACTTGCATAAACAGCACTATTAACCTGTCAAAGGGATCGTACAACCCACTTGCCAATGTCTGAATGAAGCACTGCCGTGCTCGAGACGAGAGAGAGAGAAAATAAGTTAAACTTCCCAAGACTTTAAAGTGTAAAACTATGTGAGAAAACTTGAACAACTAACAACCCTGAACCCAGAATAAATAAATAAAAACACACACATAAACATTTTTGACTTTCAACATTTTATTACTTGAAGAAAGTAATATTTTTTTTTGTTATTCAGCAAATATGCGTTAAACACTTACAATAACCAATTTGAAATACAAACGATTTCCAAAATGCTGTTCTTTATAACTTTTTCCACTATACTTTCTATTCATCAATGAATGCTTCAGTTTCACAATCAGTTTCAACAAAAATATTAAGCAGCACAACTGTTTTCTTTTTTTTTTTAAATCAACATTGATAATAATGAGAAATGTTTCTTGTTGAGCATCAAATCAGTATATTAGAATGATTTCTGCAGGACCATGTGACACTAAAGACTGGGGTAATGATGCTGAAAATATGGCTTTGCCATAACAGGAATAAATTACATTTTAAAATATATTCAAATAGAAAACAGTTATAGTAAATTGTAATCATATGTCACAATATATACTGTTTTAGATGCAGATCTAAAGATTGCAGACTAGACGTCTTTTAAAAAAATATATTTAAATATCTTTTGAATGGTAGTGTATGTGTAATATAATTTTTTTATACCAACTAATTATTATACTAGGTTAGCAATGGCAATGTTTTAAATCAGTGTTCAAGCATAATACCGGTGTTTAAAAATGGGGTTGCTGGTAAAAAAAAAGCAGTATTTTAACAGTTTAATGAGTTTATCCATAGTTTTAAATAAGAATAAAAGGATGATCTTGGACTAAACCCTAACAAACATATTATATATCTTCTGAAACAAGGCATCACTTGCAAAATACCCTACTAATGATATCTGATGACTAACATTACTGTGAATATATTATATATTAATATATTGTTATCAAATACAACTTAGACAAACCAAAAAATTGCATTATGCAAGTATTTCCATGTTTCAAATTATAATGTTTACCTATTAAAAGCCAAAGTGAGACAAAACGAAACAAAACAAATAGCTTGAGACAAATACTGACCTTGAAGACTCTCGGAAAGACATCTGTTGGCTGTCCCCGCACCACAAAAAGCCTTGAATTCAGTTTCCTCAAACTTGTGTCCAAATCCTCTAAAGATTCCAGTAAAAATCTGCAGGAGAGAAAATGTGAAAGATTATTTACAAAACTATGTATTAATATGCTGTGACCTTGCAAGCAGTGCTAGTTACCGGTACAGAAGTTATACACAACTAGCAAGTCATCAGTTATTTTGAGCATTCTTGATGTCACACAAAATAATAAACATACTGTATATTTGAGACATCCGAGACAACTTCAAATAAACAATTGAGAAGAAAAATGCAAATACAATATTAATAGCTTCATGCAATGATCAAACGAATCTTCAATTAAATTGCATTGGATGATTGTATCTGGGCACCAAAATACTACTAAGCTCTATTCTATACATAAGCTATCTAACTCCTTACATACTATTTAAGGCCTAGTCTGGTTTAAAATAGGCATCGGAATGGATTCAAAAGATTTAAGTCATTGCGATGAATCAAAATCCCCAATATAATAATATAATAACTAAACAAACATTTAATTAAAAACTATTACTGTCTGATTCAGCATTCACCATGTTTATTATTATTATTACATTAGCAAAAAAATCTGTTTGTAAATAGTATACTCAAACATAAAAAAGGATTCAAAAGTTTGTCCGCGTTTTGAGATTCCACGACAGTGCTCTGGTTTACCGTTACATTGTATTCAAATATTTGTATTGCTGGGTCATTCATTCACACAATACATCTCTCAGCTTGTATGCTGGTAAGACAGGCAGCAGCGCACGTGAAAATCACGCGACTCGCACTAACGCATTTGTAATATTTTTTACACTCACGCACGTTATTTCTGACTCGCGCGCTTTTGACTTCACCAACAACACTCACATTCAATGACGCAATAATGAAATTGTAATTTTAGCCGTTATATAAAAACAAAGTGGGCGTGAGCAAAAGGACTAGAGCTGTTAGCTTCCTGCACCAACAATGTTATACGTCTTTCACGCAAAAAGAGATTAATTATTTTTCGTGTTTCTAGAAATGGAAATTAGAGCTTAAGTATCTGACTAGTTAAGTTTGTTCACCTGAGCTAAACAACAGTGAGGCCCTTTACGCGAGTCAATAATTTACATTTTTACAATATAGTGGGCAATAAAAAGTCAGTATTTGACAGTTGTCTTGATTGTTTTTGTTATTAAATAAGATATTAGCACAAGTATTGCGTTACAATTACATTTCAAGCCACCAGCTACAATGCACACTCGGGTCGGGCGCATGTCAGGGCCAAAACATAACAGCGGCTGTGTAATATACAAGACCTACGTAGTTACCTACCCTTCACAATAGCACTAAAACTACCTAATGTACGTCTGTTTATAACCACAAACCACGAAAAATAAATGGCACTGACCTCCATCTGTTGACTCCCACAATGGCAGAACCTGCAAACCACGGGTCCAAAATATAAACACAGCGTACTGTATCCGCGCCATTGAGAGCTTCCTGCAAAGCCGGATTATCATGAAGCCGCAGCCCTTTACGAAACCAATGCACGGAATTCACAACCATAGTTACACTTTTATTCCATCCTAAAGGTCCAGTGAAGTCAATGGTAATCCTTAAGCGCAAACAATCCCCGATTTCAGTCGTTCAGGGTCCACATTACGCCTCTCTGTGAAGTTTGAGATGAGGAGCAGACAGAGTAGACGCAGTGAATTTTCCGCCTCTTCCCGCGTCCATTGGGCAACAGGACGACACGTGTACGGATTACTCAGAATGAGTGACTTGAGCTTCCGAGCGGCTATTGGTTCATCCCTTTTTTACAGTCTATGGTTCAACCCCACGTTGGAGATCCAGCCCAGTCACGTTTGTCTCGTGTGTTGTTCGCAATGTTCCTGGGAAATAATCGTCAAATTATGACATCAGCTCATGGCATGCGACTGGTAAAACACGTAAGTCACGCACTAAAGTGTTTTGAGGAAAGCAGCTGGCAAGGATGGGAAATACATATCATTTACACAGTTATCCCAGTTGTGGATACCTAATGAGTCTGTCTACATGTTTTATAAGCATGAGCATAAGCTGAAGAAACGCACGTGAGGTGGCGTGTTTGCATTTTCTGGTGTTTCGCGCCCCCTCGTGGTAGTTCTTCAATTTGCTGAAATTATATAAAACAAGGTTCAGATTATGGTCAGTGAACTTTTAAAGAGAGTTCACCCAAAAATGACAATTCTGTCATAATTACTCACCACCATGTCGTTCCAAAACTCGTAAGACTTTCGTTAATATTCAGAACACAAATAAAGATATCGTAGCTACCATTTTAATGCTTAAAAAAATTTATTAAAAAAAACTCATGAAGAGATCGTAAACCTAATCATGTGAATGAATTTTAATCAATTTTCTGAAGACACTTGATCGCTTTATATGATGAACAGATTTAATTTAGCCTTTTATTCACATAAACATTCATCAACTCACACATCAGTTGTGGTAAAAGAAGCTCAAACATGTTTGCTAAGAACCAATGAGGTTCATTCTCTTGTTACACAGAGCTTCTGCAAGAACCAATGAGGTTCATTCTCGTTACACAGAGCTTCTGCAAGAACCAATGAGGTTCATTCTCTTGTTACACAGAGCTTCTGCCAGAACCAATGAGGTTCATTCTCTTGTTACACAGAGCTTCTGCAAGAACCAATGAGGTTCATTCTCTTGTTACACAGAGCTTCTGCAAGAACCAATGAGGTTCATTCTCGTTACACAGAGCTTCTGCAAGAACCAATGAGGTTCATTCTCGTTACACAGAGCTTCTGCAAGAACCAATGTGGTTCATTCTCTTGTTACACAGAGCTTCTGCAAGAACCAATGAGGTTCATTCTCTTGTTACACAGAGCTTCTGCAAGAACCAATGAGGTTCATTCTCTTGTTACACATACCCCTTTTCCACCAACAAGAACCAGGTGCTGGTTCAGAGCTAGAGCTAGAGCCGGTTCGGAGTTGGTTCTACTGACGGTTCTTCTAAGAACCGGTTTGCCTTTCCACAGGCTAGAGAGCCAAAACAGAGCCAGATCTTACGTCACTGTGTATACATCTCATGTTGCCCAGCAACGCTAGCGCGGCAGCGCCAAACAAAAACACACCAGGCTTGTTCGAGATGGTTCGGCTTCTCGCAGACCGATCGCCGCGTGACATTAAAGCACTGCGAAAGCGATCCAAAAGCACAAGGAGTCGTATGCTCTCCAAATACTCCCGGAGCTCTGATCGGTCCGCGCCGCTCCGATGCATCTCGAACAAGTCTTACATCAACAATGGCGTTCGTTGCGTTACTATTGATGCTCATGGCTTTGCGAACCTACATCGGCATCCAAACACGGCGAATCCAACGCGTTCGTGCAGCTCACCGTAACTTGCATAGACGGAGATTACAATCGAGCAGCTATTAGCTCGATTAGCAGCTATTTAAAAAATGGCGGTCACAAGTTTCTTTTCGTCTTGTTGGTCACGGTAACCCCGCCCCCAGTCCCTGACGCAAGCGGTTCTTACTCTAGCCCAGCAATGTTTTGGTGCTACTTAAGAACCACTTTTACTGGTTCGGAGCTGGTGCTTTGGTGGTCGAAAAACAAAGAACCGATTTGAAACTAGGCTCTGGCTCCGAACCAGCACCAGCTCTGCCTTGGTGGAAAAGGGGTAACAGAGCTTCTGCAAGAACCAATGAGGTTCATTCTCGTTACACAGAGCTTCTGCAAGAACCAATGAGGTTCATTCTCTTGTTACACAGAGCTTCTGCAAGAACCAATGAGGTTCATTCTCGTTACACAGAGCTTCTGCAAGAACCAATGAGGTTCATTCTCGTTACACAGAGCTTCTGCAAGAACCAATGTGGTTCATTCTCTTGTTACACAGAGCTTCTGCAAGAACCAATGAGGTTCATTCTCTTGTTACACAGAGCTTCTGCAAGAACTAATGAGGTTCATTCTCTTGTTACACAGAGCTTCTGCAAGAACCAATGAGGTTCATTCTCGTTACACAGAGCTTCTGCAAGAACCAATGAGGTTCATTCTCTTGTTACACAGAGCTTCTGCAAGAACCAATGAGGTTCATTCTCTCGTTACACAGAGCTTCTGCAAGAACCAATGAGGTTCATTCTCTTGTTACACAGAGCTTCTGCAAGAACCAATGAGGTTCATTCTCTCGTTACACAGAGCTTCTGCAAGAACCAATGAGGTTCATTCTCTCGTTACACAGAGCTTCTGCAAGAACCAATGAGGTTCATTCTCTTGTTACACAGAGCTTCTGCAAGAACCAATGAGGTTCATTCTCGTTACACAGAGCTTCTGCAAGAACCAATGAGGTTCATTCTCTCGTTACACAGAGCTTCTGCAAGAACCAATGAGGTTCATTCTCTCGTTACACAGAGCTTCTGCAAGAACCAATGAGGTTCATTCTCTTGTTACACAGAGCTTCTGCAAGAACCAATGAGGTTCATTCTCGTTACACAGAGCTTCTGCAAGAACCAATGAGGTTCATTCTCGTTACACAGAGCTTCTGCAAGAACCAATGTGGTTCATTCTCTTGTTACACATACCCCTTTTCCACCAACAAGAACCAGGTGCTGGTTCAGAGCTAGAGCTAGAGCCGGTTCGGAGTTGGTTCTACTGACGGTTCTTCTAAGAACCGGTTTGCCTTTCCACAGGCTAGAGAGCCAAAACAGAGCCAGATCTTACGTCACTGTGTATACATCTCATGTTGCCCAGCAACGCTAGCGCGGCAGCGCCAAACAAAAACACACCAGGCTTGTTCGAGATGGTTCGGCTTCTCGCAGACCGATCGCCGCGTGACATTAAAGCACTGCGAAAGCGATCAAAAGCACAAGGAGTCGTATGCTCTCCAAATACTCCCGGAGCTCTGATCGGTCCGCGCCGCTCTGATGCATCTCGAACAAGCCATCAACAATAACGGACGTTGCAATACTATGGATGCTCATGGGATTGCAAAAATACATCGGAATCCAACGCGTTCGTGCAGCTCGCCGTAACTTACATAGACGGATATTATAATCGAGCTGCTATTAGCTCGACTAGCTGCTATTTAAAAATGGCGGTCACAAGTTTCTATTCGTCTTGTTGGTCACGGTAACCCCGCCCCCAGCCCCTGACGCAAGCGGTTCTTACTTGGCTCCGTTCTAGACCCTGCAATGATTTGGTGCTACTTAAGAACCAGTTTTACTGGTTCGGAGCTGGTGCTTTGGCGGTGGAAAAACAAAGAACCGATTTGAAACTAGGCTCTGGCTCCGAACCAGCACCAGCTCTGCCTTGGTGGAAAAGGGGTAACAGAGCTTCTGCAAGAACCAATGAGGTTCATTCTCTTGTTACACAGAGCTTCTGCAAGAACCAATGAGGTTCATTCTCTTGTTACACAGAGCTTCTGCAAGAACCAATGAGGTTCATTCTCTTGTTACACAGAGCTTCTGCAAGAACCAATGAGGTTCATTCTCTTGTTACACAGAGCTTCTGCAAGAACCAATGAGGTTCATTCTCTTGTTACACAGAGCTTCTGCAAGAACCAATGAGGTTCATTCTCTTGTTACACAGAGCTTCTGCAAGAACCAATGAGGTTCATTCTCTTGTTACACAGAGCTTCTGCAAGAACCAATGAGGTTCATTCTCGTTACACAGAGCTTCTGCAAGAACCAATGAGGTTCATTTTTGCGTCAAGCAGATTCAGTTCGCTAATTAATGTTTATATGCAAATAAAACCCTAAATTTAATCTGTTCATCAAAGCGATCGAGTTTGTTCAGAATATTTGGTCTAAACTGCTCAATTCATATGGATTTTACGATCTCCATAATGAACTTTTTGAAGCATCAAAGTGGTAGTTGCGTAGCTGTCAATGGAGGGACAGAAATCTCTTAGATTTAATCAAAAAGGATCTTCATTTGTGTTCCGAAGATGAACGGAAGTCTTACGGGTTTGGAACGACGTGAGGGTGAGTAATAATTAATGACAGAATTTTCATTTTTGGGCGAACTATATCCCTTTAAAGATATTGTGGCTGTAAGACACGTCAAGTCTGGCTCACATATCCATGGCCCAGTGTTTTAACATGTCTGTCTGTGCTTCTGAAAATAAAATGGATAAAAAAAATATATATATATATATATATTTAAACTGGTATGGTTGGTGACTTTTTTAATCAATTAATCAATAAACAATGTAATATATACTGTAATATAATACATTATTTTTTATTATTATTGGTAGTAATCAAAATAATACTGTAAAGTCAGTGTTAAGCAGATTGATCTAATGTGATAGGTTACTCATTTTAGGTAATGTATTCTGACTATTTGATTACTTTTCACCTAACTTTAAATATTTTTGTCCAGATCAGATCAATATTTAGTGCATACATTAATTAGTCATCTCATACACAGTGTAAATGAGAGTTGCTTTTGTTCCCAAATTTAGAAGCATCACAAATGTATGTACATAACCATTCTATATTGTGAATATAGTCAAAGCTAAACATTATGACACACAATAGGATTTTTCAGAAAGGAAATTTAAAAGAGTACAACGAATTAGGGATAATTAAATGATTAAGAATTTACTGCCATTGTGTGAATAACACATAATCATGTAATCCATTAAAAAGTAACTGTAATCTTATTATGAGCATATTAAAACGTAATATAATCTAATAACAACTACTTTTTTGGAATCCGATTAGGTAATCCAGTTTACATGTAATCAGTTACCACCACCCAGCACTGTGTATAGTAATTAATATATGTATTTATAATGTATAGGCCTATTACAATATTTAGCAAATAATATAAATGTACATCAATAATTAAACAATGTAATCTAATATCTAATATAATACATTATTATTATAATAGTTGGAAATAATCATAATAATATTGTATAGTAATTCATATATTTATATATAAATTACATTCGTTTTTAGACTCCAAATAATGTAATAGTATCAATATTATAATATAATTTGTATGTTATGGATATAAAATATAATAACCATCGTCATCATATGATTTATTATAAATATATTTTACAATAGTTAATATATTTCTTTATGATAATATAGAATATTTTTGGGAATTTACTAATTTTATATGAAAATTTCAAATTAGGCAGAAGTACGGCAGATTTTAATAGCGTAAATGAAAACGTTACTTCCTGTCCCGACTTGCTGTGTGTGCGCATATGGGCTTTTTATTTGCGTTTCTAATTGGCAGACTAGTGTTTGCATAATCATACTTTGTTCAGTGCCACTGTGCGGATGTACATTTCTTATTATGAAAAATAATAATTGGCACTGTGTTTTTAGCACTTTAATGTAGTATATATTTCAAATCTAACATTTTGAATGCTTTTCAGACATCTTGTGTTGTGGCCCCATTGGAAGTTTACTGACGCCCCCTAGTGGCCACCCAGTTGAGAACCACCATCCTACAGTGGACAAAAAACAAACAAAGTCTGTCTCAGCCATAGACTGTAAAAAAGTCTGTCTCTGCTAATGAAAGGTAGTATGCCTTCACCCAAATAGCGGAATTAATTATCAGAAAAATGCTTGGTTTAATGTCTTTGACTTATTAAATCATATATATGGATATACAAATAATTATATAATAATTTGTATTATATTAAAATCACTTTTTATAATATGTAGTATAATATAAATTAAGAATGTATAGAAATATTATAATACATATTTTAAAATCATAATAGAAATAACAATAAAAAGATAAATTCATAAAATATAAAATAATGCAGTCCTTTAGAGGGCGCTTTAAGCTCACAATTTAAACTAACCTCTCGCTCTATTTTTCTATCAATCCACCTTCAATGTCACTATGGATTTCTTGAGTTAAAATATGGTTTAAAAAAGACTAGAGTCATTATTACGATTTTTTGTATTTTAAATAATGGCTCTAAATACCTTGAAAGCTGAGCAGATTGCATAAAACTGAGGCTCACTCTTATTTGTTATATATTTTTCGAGACGACTAATCCAATTTCAGATGTGCCATGTGTTTTGATCAATAATGGTAAGTCTAGATTGAACTTGGGGACATTCCAGACGTTTGTTATGAATGGCCTGATAAAATTCTGGGTGTTAAAGGCTCCAAATTCAATCACAGACGAAGCGGTGGCAAAGCCGCTGACAAGCAGAAACCTGCTCTGCAATAAGCCTTCAAAACTCCTGCCGTATGTAGTGATATCAGAGAAATATCTCTTAGAATAATCCGTTTTTATTACCAAAAATCAGCCAAGGACAAATAAAACCGAATGCTTTAAAAAAAAGTGCGTCAATGTTTTAAAAGCTGTTCCTTGCTTCCAATAGAAGAACTTTTATTATAAAGTACATCCTTGTCAAATTCAAGTGTTGTAAAGAGCATATTATTTGATGACATTTTGCCTTCAGTAAAAATGTTTTTGCTTTATTCAAAATCTTTTTAAGTCTCACACAGACATTGTAAGCATTATAAATGAGTAATAAGTTTGTGCCTTTTCAAGGACCTTCTCATTTCTTTTAGTAATGTTGTATATAAAAGTAGACTTCATTAGAAATAGTTTCCTGCTGCGGGATTCTCTTAATCTGGCATTTCACAGGATTAAGACGGTGTAGTTTCATATTATTATTATTATAATAACAGATATTACAATAGCTGTGAGGTATGGCTGTACATGATCTTTTTTTACCAGCTGTACAGGATTACAAATATTTAATATTTTAATGCAGGCATACATGGTTTTAACAGATATCTTAAGGAATTAAAGTATGAAATCTACCATATAAAACATTTACAAAAGAGATATGGCATATTGTAACATATTATGTTAAAATATGCCATATAATAATGTATATTCAGTGTATGCTTTTGACTTCGACTAGCAAGGGTCACTATGTTAAATCTCTGAATATTGCTTCATTTGAAAGATAGATTTGATACGGGTATTATCAGTGAATGGTATCTTTCATTGCAAACCAAATAAGTCCCCAAGGGTCCTTTTAAGAGGGTTTTTATGTGAAGTGTTGTTCTTGAAATGAAAACTGATACGTTTTAGGTCTAAGGCTTGTTGTTCTGAGAGAACAGGTGGTGCTGATCCATGCTGTATTTGGTTTAATTCATGTCATGCCAGGCACGAGTGTCCATGCCAGTTAACGCACGGGTGATTTATTGGATGTCTAACAGAGCTGGCATGGTGTGAGAAGACAGCAAAGCAGACTTGTCTTGCTTAATTTACCTTTAAAAGTCAATATAAAGTAAGTAAAATAAGTCAGTATAAATATTGTATAATATATTATAATGTAGACATTTTTGGTGAACTTAAAATAAATGTTTAAAGTCCCCCTGCAGTCAATAATTGTATCCCTTAAAACTCATATTTGATCACCAAAATGACATATTTCAAAGTTTTTTCATTGAAAAAGAAAAAAACTATTCTTGCCTTCAAGTTGCTTGAATGTAACTCTACACCATTGCCTCATTTAGTATAATGCTGTTATTTTGGGGGTTAGGCAAAATAAGTCTTGACTTCAGCCTAAACCCCTTCGGTCAGGCATTATTTAGCATTTAAACTCCTAATGTATACATTTTGTATTTATCTTTCTAATGTAGGCCTACACATTTTTTTTTGTGTGTGTGTGTTTCTCTGTTGTATTGTGTACAGGATCTTTGAATTACATGTGACCTAAGATTTAAATGTTCATAATGACTGAAGAAATATATTACAACTACTACTACTGTTCTATGAATATGCAAATTAGCCCCGCCTCCAAACTCACGTTGACGTGATTGGTTACAAGTTTGTGACTCAGAAACACAAGCGATTTCAAACCGCGTTTTTGAGACTGTCTTTGGTTCACTGCAGTTTTAAGAAGAAAATTCTCCGCTGCAATGGTGGTGATTTATGAATTTGCACGTCTTAAACCATATTAAAAACGCCACATAGACATATAACGACGTTGAAAGCTTAATTTTCACCAGAGTTTGTTATGAAAAATGCACAAAAATACTACTTTTAAATTTTTTTCTGAAACTTAAATTTTCCAAAACATGTTTTACTCTAAAACTGATGATCAAAGTCATAAATCTAAACAAGTTGTGTTGCAAATTTGAGGTTGATGTCTCAAAAAATTAGCTTTCAGCTAAATTTTGTTTGCCGCAGTACAAAACGTTTCCACTAGATACAATTTGCTTTCTATTAATTTCCAATGCAGTCATTTTTGACCCATGAAGTTGTACAAGAGTGATTTTCTTTTTACTTTGCGTGTTTTCATAGTAAACTCCAAAACCTTTACCAAGTTTTGTACCATTCCAATATATATGTATATGTTTTTTTGTTTTGTTTTTTAGAATTTTTTACCTCCTTTTTTACCGTGTGTACTTCTCCTGAATTGGAGGTATTCAGGAAAAATTCAGCACCAAAGTTTAATGCTTAGTGTTAGGAATTTGTTTAAATCCCCCGAGTATGAGCAAAAGTAGTAGCGATGCTTTGCTTTAGCAAAACACCACTAATGACCAGCAACAAGATCTTTGTTCAGTGGTACAGAAACTATTTAATGCAGTTAATAACTGAAAAACTAGGATATCCATTTATCACGCTGTACAAAAATATGTCAATAGCAGGTGCAGGTGCAGTCTGCTTTTAATCTTTTTGAGGTTTTTCCAGGGCCGAAATCCATCAGGTTGTTCTGCTCTCCTGAAAATCGCTCTCCAAAGTAATCTTTCAAAAGCAACCTTTGTGTAAGGCGCCGGGAGGGGGGCAAATGTCACGTCCACAAGATTGATGTTGCACAAAGTGTTTGAAGGCTGTGGCCATCTGTGAACATGGATTCATAACTGTGGCTGTGCAGCATCTCTTTCCATTGGCCCGACTGTTAGGCAGACATCCGAGAACGGAGGTGATGCTGAATGCTGTCTCTGTAATTATGACTTCGTCAGTCGCAGATGATGAGCAGAGTGTATTTATGAGCTTAAGAACGCTTTCGGGTGACTCATCCTCCATCTACCTCGGAACAAGAACGCTTGTTGAGAAATGGCATCAGGCATGAACTGAAATGAACACGCCGGTGACGATGAGTTGGATGGCCTTCTAGTGGGATTCTGATGTTTAGATAATTTGCCTCTCACTCGTTCTGCAATCTGTAAGCACTGGCCTTGTTCTTTGGCTCTGAATCATTATTGTCACAAAGAACAAACCGTCTCAAAGACTATCATGAAAATAAAAACACAATGAATTAATAAAATGATATGAGCAATGCTTTCCTCCCATCAAAATGCTTAAAGGGCACCTATTATGGAATTTTGAAATGTACCTTTCATGTAGTGTGTAACATAGATCTAAGTGAACAAAAATATCCTGCAAAGTTTGAAATATGAAAGTGCACCGTATATAAAGTTATTGTCTTTCAAAAGTAAGAGTTGACTCAGTCATTTTTATGAATCGTTAGAAGACCGAAGCTTTTTCTCTGACTAGATGACGTCAACTTGTCAAGTTATTTGAATACGATACGCCCACTTATTGCGCTCCAAGGCCAGCAGGGAAAACATCATGGCGACGAGACGCTGTGTTCTGAAGTGCGACTCAAAAGCAAACTTTTTTCATCTGCCCAAGGAGGAGCATTTGAAGACTAAGTGGCTACAATTCATATATACAACTATACCACAGAAGTGTAGTCCGAGCCTTGTGCTTTGTTCGTGCCATTTTGAAGACGATTGCTTTTTAAATGCAATCAAACTTGGATTCGCGAGCCGGCTGATATTGAAGGAAGGTTCAGTTCCAAGTGTATTTGCATCAGCTTCCTCCTCCGTATCACAACCTGTAAGTGTTATTACTAATTGTTGCTTTTATGTTTTATGTAGCATGCCTAATAATTATTTTGTTTGTTGTGTAAGCACCGTTTAGCTTCTAGGTCTTCAATGGCAATTGTATTGAGATATGCAAAGTGTTTGTCTTGTTTTCGGAGTTGTCTTAAAGAATAGAATAATACCTCGTAGTAACGTAACTGCATTTTTTTTTTTGTAAAAACGTTATGTTTATGCATCGGGCTAATGCAAACAAAGACTGATTGTGCTTTTACAATATGAACTCTGGGCTATGCTTGCATAACATATTCAATTCTTTATCTTATTTTTATTTTTTTACTACAAACTACAAAGCAGTGGACTATAATCATTATTATAACACAATTTAATTGATAAAAGCATCATTGTACTCCGTGTTAAACAATAAGTATTATCTCTGTAAACACTGCTGGGTCATCTGAGCAATCAACGCAGATTAGCGTCGCGCAAAGGAGGGGTTTGGAAAAGTGAGTCGTTGAACGAATTATTTGGGAGTCGGTGAGCAAATCAGGTAAAAATAAATGCATATTATACGAAAACAAAAGTGTTTTTTGACATTGCATGCACGTAAAACTGTTGTTGGGGACTCCCTAAACAACATTAGGAACATTTTAAATGTCATAATAGGTGCCCTTTAAAAATAAGTTTAAATTTCAAAAATATTAAGGAAACCATTTTTTTTTTATATATAGACCTGTTATAAAGATTACTGTTATATGTGTAAACCTGAAAAGAAATATAAATCTATGGCTCCCTGTCAATAAAACAAAATATATTTGTTACTGACTTTTGAAACTATTTTAATTTGTGTTAGTGTAATAATAATAATATATTATTAATTTTTTTATTATTATTATTAGTTGTTGTAGTGGTAGCAGTAGTATTTGTTTTTATTTATTTATGTAACCACAGTTTGACCTTGAAGAGAAGAGGGAGGTATGTCCGGCAACAACCTACGAACTTGAATGAATTAATAAATATTTTATATAAAAATGTATTTATTATCTAATTAAACATAGTTAAAAAACAAAAATTCTGTCATCATTTGCTAAACTTCTTCTGAGTCCCATAGAAGAAAGTCATAGAGGTAAGTAAATGAAAAGACTTACAGTGGATTATAGTGTTATGAACCACATTTATGCTACATTTATGGTGTTTCTTTGTCATTTTTTGAGAATGACAGGCCATGGTCACGTTGACTTTGATGGAAAAGAGCAGCGTACTTTAGCGTTTGACGGAAGAAATAAAATAATGCGGAGTAAATGATGAACTGCATTTTTATTACCAATAACAATTCTATGATGTTTAAATGGCCCTATTATGCTTTTTCGAATATTACCCATCACGCAGTGTGTAATATAGCGGTTTCTGAATGTAAAAGGTCTGCAAAGTTTCAAAGATCAAAGTGCAAGTCTCACTTCCTGTTACACACCTAACAATGTAACAAATTTGCATAATGCCAGATAATGACTTGCGCTGAAATTGATACGGAAAAAAGTTACGCCATTGTTTGCATCACTGTATAAGTGCTGAGGAAGCCTTCGGAGCTGAAAATCAGATATGGTAATGTGCGTTTAGTTTCCGACCCGCTATAATCGGTAGACTCGGCTGTCTGACCAATCAGAGCAGAGAAAGCTCTCGAAAAGGAGGGTAGAGACTGTGTCTTCGAATTAACCGTTTTCAGAGTCTTTGAGAAATGAGGTAATATGAGATAATATTATTAGTGTTTTTTGACCTTTGATGCATGTAAATCTATTGTAGGAGACAAAAAAACATTTCAAGTAGCACAATAAGGGCACTTTAAAGTATTTTTCTAATTTCCTCTCAGTCTGAGATGCTGCTATCAGCTGGATCCTTTTCTCTGTCAGAATGGATGAGAATGTATTGCTGGCATGAATGACCCTCTGCACCTGCATGCTTCCCCCTGAGGTGTCTGGAGGAGCGGCGTAATGACAGTAACAGAAACTAAAGACTAATAGAGTCTAGAAGTGCCTTACAGTACAGGTCATAAACATATTTTCCTAACTTTCAGCTTCTGCTGCAACGTGTAACTCAAGCTGTCAACTGTACGTCTGCTGATTTGGCTGATTCTAACCTGTATCCTTTAATTAGTGGCGGCAGCGGCGTGGATTTAAATCTGCTGTGTGCCACAGAAAAGATAAAGGAACGAGGTCTTGCCTGTTGAAAAATGCAATGTTTGCAAAATTAGCGCCTTTAGGTCAGAGAAGTCCGTTCCTTAGTTCTTGACAGTAATGAGAGGCTGCGCTCGTTAAAAACCACGGAGGTGTCACCGAACAGCTCGACTGGCTCGTTCGTGAGTAGCGTAGCTTAGATTTAAGCCCCCATCTTGTTATGTAATGCTAACGCAGAGCTAGCATCCGTCAGAGAACTCGTGAAACCTATAAAGTTTGCATATGAATCAATCTACTGTTTTTAAATGAGCATACGCCACCCGAAAAAGATTTATTGTCACTGGTGTAGCAGTAAACAGCTCTGAGAGCGACTGCGCACCTTGTGTACCTCTGAGTATGTGAACGTAATTGCTTTTAAAAGGGAAAACGAATCCCGCTACACAACAGCTAAAGTCATTAAAGCATTAGAAGGCTTTATTATTGAAGCTGCTTACGGTTATGAATTGCTTCTCTTTGGGCTGCTTGAGTTTGCAGATCATTCATAGTGATTAGCCTCCAGACAAGACGATTTGACGTGAGCGTTTGAATAGAATTAATGGAGGACATGTCTGAAGTAAAAAGCTTTTTAATCAACAAGCTGCTCTTTCTTTCCTTCACTAAATGGGCACTAGAGATGATCATTGTACACCAGACATATTGTTGGGGTTCATCTATTCTGAGTAATCTGGAAAGAAAGGCGAATAGAAATGTCCCTCGTCGAGTTTGGATGTCTGCTAACATTTAAGGACGCTTTTGTGGGAAACGAGGGATATTCGTTTCTGTCTCGTATAGCCATACGCTGTCTCACAGTGAGAGTCATTGTCCTAATCATCGTATCAGGTGACAACACAATGTAATAAAGTTGGCTTGAAAGGAGATGGGGTTTCTTTTGCACAATCTCGCCATTTGTTCGGCTTAATCTTGAGCCCTCGGAGGAAAAACCCAACAGATCGGTGAAGTCAGGCTTGGGTCATCTTGGTTACTTGTGATTAGTCAGTTTTAGGTGAACATGGAAGAACATTCCCTCCCATTTCTGCTGGTGTTTGGCACACATGAAGCTATCGGCTAACGCCGAGCACAATGTTTGGCAACCATGGATTGGGTCAGGTGGGGTTTGCTGACATCACTTTGGTGGCTTTTGTGCTTATGTTACTCTTGTGGACCAAAATACAGACTTAATGTCTACTTGAAATGCATTTCATTATAAGTAATAGACAAAGAGTCAGCAAATTTATAGAAGCAATCTGGAAAATTTACATAGAATGGCAAAATATCACTTGTTGGCATGAGCTTTAAGGCGAATTTACGTGAATACAGATTCCTTGATATTTTTCATTAAGGAATATAGACTACGAGTAAGCAATTTTGGGGAAGAAAATGTTGTTAAAATGTAAAATAAACCTTGTCAGCATGATTTTTTAAAAATGATAACTGTTTCCTTGATACATTTCTTTGTTTACGGACATTTAATTAATTTTTAATGTTAATTTCAATAGAAATCTAAATAATAAAGATTATCTGAACATTTCAACCAAAAATTAATAAAAAAAATCTGTAATTATTTTTCATTAAATGGGTTGTTTTGGACCCCATTGACTTTCATTGTATGCCAAAACTGTTGAACATATAGTCAAAATATCTTGCAGAAGAAAGTCATACAGGTTGTAAACAACATTAGGGTAAATAAGTGATGACAGAATTAACATTTTTGAGTGACCTATCATTTTAATGAGAAAAATGTTAATCAACCTCACTTGGCGCAGTTATCGGCACAAGAGTACAACGTCCCAGTGGCCGAATGGGTTTGTTTCTCCTTTTAAAGGTGAGAAGTGAAACTTGAGGCCCCTATTGGCTCCTCAGGAAGTCTGCCTTTGTAGGTGAGTGAATGGTGTCTATTCGCATCGGTGTGTGTGTGTGTGTGTAGCAGATGCTGGAACTGGTGGACAGAGGTGGCGGCGGCAGCAGCTGTCTGATGTCCATAATGGGGCCCGAGGGATATCTTTATGAAAACACACAGCCTCTTATTACGAACATCATTGCAAAACATGAGCTTATTCAACTGGACCAAAGCATTCTGAATACAAATCCTGGGTCTTCAGACTCTCTCATTCACCACCATTTAAAATCAATGAGTGTGTGTTCGGGCATGCGTGTTGTTTGCATTACTGTCAAAATAAACAAATATACCTTCAGGGGTCAGGAATAAGAATTTTTGCTGTTGGCCTGTCGGACCAGTAGTTTTGATTTGATTTGCCCTGCCAACATTTTCACTGCAATGCCTTTTCAGATTTAGAAATATATATAAATATACATGTATACACACACACACACACACACACACACACACAGGTTTTCTCTTTAGGGATTACAAGTTCAATATTTAACATTAGGTTTGGAAAATGTGATCAAAAATTAAGCGTACATGTTTTGAAATTAATACCTGTGGTTAGGTGTAAAAGGCTTTCACAAGAGTCTCTTTTGTAATAGATTTTTCCGTCTCCACATTTCTTAACATCAACCGGTGTTCAGACTATTGTACCCATTCACCAACTCTGCCTGGCTAACTGTTTGATAACTAGAACTTTCTTTGTTCTAATGAGCTCTAATTCTTCTCCACCTTTTGGTGATGTGTCTATAAAAGCTCATTTCTGCAATTGATATTCCTTCACAGAAGTACTAAGGACTTCTTTACTCTAAACTGAATTTCTTGGCTATATAAACTTTATATAATAGATATGTAGACATGTTCAGCATTGCAAGTCGCTTTAGATATTGTATACTTATTATCTATTCTTGAAATTTAAAGAGGAGCCATTATAATATGCTATTTTGATTTGAAATTTCATTACGTATAATCTTATTTTAATATTTGGTGCAAAGTTTGCTTTGAAAAGCATGTTAAAAGCCATGTTTTCCACACACACAGACCAGAGTTTCATTTAGTTTCTAGTCCATTAGCACTCCATTTCATTTAGGGCCTTGTCTAATGAATGTTGACATTGTATCCACTCTCAATCCGAGGCATTTCACTGTCAGCCTGCCGCGACTGGAGTCAGGTTCAACGCATCCCTCTTTGAAATTCAGTGCGTGGCGCTTACATCGATACAATCGCCCTCACACATGCCATTGGACACATGTTCACTTTGATATCTGTCCTTTTGCACGGAGCAGATTTGCACAGGCCTCAACATCACAACAAACAGCAATTAGATGTCCCTGGTGTCCCAAACAGAACATTATAAAACTGTTTAATATGTATAAGGGTCTGTTTGTTTTGTTTGCCACCTATCAAACAAACAAAGGATAATCCACCCATTGAATATGTCATTGTAACGACCTGACACCATTCATTTTGAAGATGCGCTTTGTCAAATCATGGACGCAACTTGTCACGGGCTGCTGCTTGCAACTGACTGCAGGCGCTTCCCTCAGTTGTGGGTCTGAATGCAAAGCTTAGCTTTAAAGTCTGCAGGAAGTGCTGTGGGTGCAAAGAAATGTCTGGGTCATTCGAAATTATTTTCATGACAAGCATTCTCTCATTGCTACGGAGCCCCTAAAAGGAACATGTGGTGAAAAAAAATTCTGGGATTGGAGGAAAAAATATATTTCAATGTTTTTTGCACTCTCTCGCAAGATGTTTACGTACCACCGAGAAACTTTAGCCTGGCTCCGCCCCCTACGTACTTCCGCTCAATTTTCATTTTCCTTCAGTACGTCGTCTGGGTTTGCGGTTTATTCCTGGGTTTTCTCCGGATAATTTTTTTCCCGTCCAATCAGCGAGTTTGCTAGTCGTGCGCTAGTTTGAGTTGAAGTTTCGTCACGACCAAACGTTAGCGATTGGTTATGGCAGACTCAGAGTGGCTCTGGGCAAAACCAATAGTTTTAAACTTCAACAGAGTACCCGCCTACAAGGAAGTTCACGCTAGTCAATGGGGAGAGGCCAGACTCGCTGTACAAATGAAATGTACGAGAGTCTGGTAGAACCAGGCTAGAGAAACTTTCTCAAGTGAACACAAAAGCATTAACTTATAATTTTTCCTCCCATCTCAGTTGGGGGATGGAGGTTTAAATAGCCTACACTAAAGTTATTAATTCATTCACAATGTTACACACACACACACACACACACACGTTCCAAATTATTCAACCCCCATTGCAAATCAGGTTTATTGGCAAAATGTACAGACTTTCAGCTGTTTGCAAAAGGATGTTTAACAAAGTACTAAAGATGCATGCCATGAAGGGGTTGAATAATTTTGAGACTGCAGAAGTCATTAAAAGTGGCATTTTCAGTTGAATTTGGGTAAACCAAATATTTGTTGTGTTGAGCTATTTCAATTACTTTTGTTTGATTTGTTCATTGCAAACAGCTGAAAGTCTGTACATTTTGCCAATAAACCTGATTTGCAATGTGATATATAGAGCTGTAATCGAGATTAATCCTATCACAATGGTAGTAATAATAATAAATCTATCTATCTATGCATCCATCCATCCATTATTCATATCACAATCAGGAGACACCCTGAACAGCCAGTCCATCACAAGGCAATTATTGTTTTCATCATCATCATTATTAATATGACTAATGATAATTTATTTATTTATTACAGTACTGTCATTTTGGGGGATGGGGGTTTAAATATGCTTAATTACCAAAATAATGTAAAAATAATAATAAAAAAAAGCCTAATAATGGGTTTCATTTTATATAGGCTATGCAAAATTAAAAAGGACACCTTTATATAAAGGGTAACAATATTTTTTTAAGGTGAAAAATATCCTACTAGACATTCCATGACAATATTTAATATGCATTTATGATCATGCAGCAGGGCCACTGTTATTTGAAGCACAACATAATTGACTCAAAGAAGACGTTCCTGATGTTTTTCCTGAAGCAAAGTTATTATCAACAACTAATCATGGTCTTAATTCAAATACCAGAGCTAAAACAATGACTGGATGACAGAAACGTTGCTTCAGGAAAAGCTTCAAGGGAATGCTGATCTACGAACATGTTCTGAAGATGTTAACATCATGCGAAGCATCATCTCGGACAGACGAAAAGTCAATTATTTTCTAATTATATTTTTGCCTCCAGAATCCTCAAGCTTCGGTAAGCTAATGGCTATTGTAATAGTTCCACGATGACGTCTTTTAATGTGAAGTGTGAGACTGTACTTGTACTATTTCGAGAGTTATTAGGCTCTCCCATACAGAACTCAATCCTTTAATGATAGCTTTGGTGAAGCAAATGAGTCAAAGGCCATTTTAAAAGCTCTTAACCTCTAATTATGTTAGAGGTGAACAGATCCATAATAGCACCGCAGTGGTCATCTGAAGCCTGTGTATTTCTATGATGTAGACAATTCCCAGAAGCAACATCAAACCCAGAGTCTAATGATTTCCACCTGCTTGGGCCTTTACTAGAAAGAAAGACACTGATGTTCTTTTTACTTTGAATACAGTCCTGTTATAAAACAAGTCTAGAAATTCTAAATTTGATTGAGAAATCTCGAATTATTAAAGCATGTTAATCAAAAAGGGCTTTTGTGTAGCACATTTCTAGATTTGATTTGATTAGTCTATTCTAATTAACTTTTTTGTTTGATTCATTCCATTTATTATGGTTATATTATAAATGGTTATAATATGCATTTTGCATAAATGAGAGAAACTCTTAGATATTGCTGTAAATTACGGAGGAACTAAAAATTACTCAAAAATAAAAAAATTAAAATGAACCACAACTCTAATCTATTCGTATCCTTATTATATCATTTTTACTATATAAATTATGAAAGTAATATAAAAAAAATATATAAAATATTTTATATAATATTTATTTTGTTTGCCATGTCTGTGCTGTGATTTACAAAAGAACCATATATGCCAAAAATGCAACAAATTCACAAAAATCGTTAACAAGGAACAGAGAGACCTAAACTTTATTCTGCGACTACAAACGTCTAATCCCACGCTCATATCTATAAAATAGTAAAAGGGCAATTTTATAAATATCTTTAGGATATAAAAGATTCATAAATATTTTACGTTTCTTTAGCTGTGTAAATACGTAAAAGGTTTACGTTTTAAAAGTTGTCAATACGTCCATATTGTATGGTTTAGCATCTTTTAAATGTACAAAAATGTACATTTTGTACTTGTAGATGTTGTAGATATAGATTGATCAGAAAAAAGCCTGCTAACACTTCAAAGCGCAGATTTAATATAGCACAGTGAAACTTCTCAACATCCTGCTTAAGTTTATGACAGCTTCAAAGACAGGTTAATATCAGAGAGAAAGAAAAAAAATGGCCTTCAAACAAAGCCAAGTATAAAACCGCAGCGTCGAAGTCGCTAAAAAAGCATTATAGCATAAAATATCAATATCACACAATGAACCTACAAGATATGAAAATCTGATACTGAATATTAAACGTCCTTTCGGAGCAATGTAAAGTGACTAATCTGAATGGGCAGGAAGGAAATTGGTTTATATTCAAATATGCTTGAGTGAAAGGAGATTAGAATACAATACATATTCAAATGCTAATGTGGCACATTTGTCTGTGAGGCAGTGGTCCATACTATTTGACTCTCCCCTCAACATAACAAGTGCTAACTCAGGCAGGAGATTAGCAAGTGGAGTGTTTGTCAGAGTTCTGTATGTGTGCGTGTGAGCTGTTCTCATTTTGAATGTGTCGCAGACACACGCTTCAAGCGAGGGCCACGAATACAATTACACAGCGTTTGCATTCGCTGTATTATCAATGCTCAGCCAGAGAGAATGCTGGGTAATGGGACTAATTACTAATAACACCACAGTGGATGTGTTTTTGCAGCACAGTAATAAAGGTTCGAGCTCGTGAATGCTTTTTGTTAGAAATGTACATTTATATGCAGATGTACAAAACAAAACAGTGTAAATCAGAAGATGTATTGCTAGTGCTTGAAAGCCTGCTGTTCTTTATGCTCTTATTTGAATGACCTCACAGGCCCCGCGGATAATGTGCCAAAAGGTTGTGCTGCTGTGTGGAAAAAAGCCATTGTGTTGCTAAAATAGCTCTGTGTGGATTTTTTTTTGGCTTGGGTTGAGTGAACCAGCATCAAAGAAAGACTAAAGGTGAAATAAAGAGAGAGAAATCAAGCATTTCACATTTGTTTTAACATTATTTGCTGCAATACTAATACAAGAAAATTCTGTCAATGAATATTAAAGGGGCTCGATTTTTTTTCATGTAGTAATTGCTATGTGTGAACAGCTTGTTATGAAACTAATAAAACGTGACATTTCCCAACAACCTATGTGGTGTATGAAGGCCAGTGGACTGGTTTTTATCTATGATTTTTCTGAAGGACACGGGACATTTTCGCCAGGAAATTCAAAAGGCCATGACGGTTACGCGCGCTCTCGAGAGCCTTTCTTCCATTCAATCACACATGAAAGTTTATATAAACGATTCAATATAATGCCGAAAGAGATGTTCTGTGTAATGTAATTGTGTAATGCAAAGAAAATGGATTAGTCTTAAATATACTTAATAATCAAAATATCATAGCATAATTTTAATTACCTTATCTTTCGAAATGATGCCGTGAATTGCAGAGCTGGTGCAGACACATTGCTATGATCAGATGCTAATTGCTGCTTTCATTATTGTTGTGTGTTTATTTTGTTGTTGAGAGGAAAGTGGGCAGAAAATCTTTTACATTTTTCATCTAAATATCGCTGCAAAGATATTTCACACTTTTCAAAACAAACAACAACAAAAAACTTCGCCGTGAATCACGTTCAGTGTCTTGTAGTGAAGGAGTGGGTGGCTGCGTGCACGAGCAATAAGTTGCTGGCTGCAGTTCACCTAACGGCCACCAGGGTCGCTATTAACGAGGCTGTCTGTGTTTTTGCCAAATGACAACTTGCTATCGCTTGCTATTAATGATGATGACTCAACAACATTACTACATTGAATTACATATATATAAATAATATATGAAACATGAAAAATAAGATAAAATAATCTTTGTTTTTATTATTTATTTTGCTTTTAATAGTTGTATTTTATTATATTATTATATTTAGTTATATTATATATATATAGTTATATATATTTATATATATATATATATAAATAACAGTAAAATAAAATAAAACTATTAAAAGCAAAATAAATAATAAAAACAAAGATTATTTTATCTTATATATATGGTAATAATGTGCATTTTGCTTAAATTAAATAAATCATCTCTCAGGTAAACTATGGAGGAACTAATTTGGTATATTATGTCAACATTTAACAATGTTTCTTAACTCATTTTAAAATAAAATGTAAAAATCAACAACAATACTATTATTATTCGTATTACTACTAGTTATAATTATGATAATGAATAAATGATAAATATACTATATTAATTTATAGTATACTATATTAATTATGACTGTATAATTATATATATATAAGCAAAAATGGGATGGGCTGTCATGCAGTTAAGAGAGCAGAATATATGCAGCCTCCTTAACTTCATGACAATAATTATTGATTATGGTTATGAATGGTAAAGCCATATATATTAAATGTTAATATCTATTAAATGAAACATGATATTTATGATTATATAATTATTTGATAGAATGAATAAGATGTGCATTTTAGTTAAGAAGGCTGCACAATTAATACAAATAAAACTGAGTAATCAAAGATTTAGTGGTACGAAATGACCTCAATTTGATCTTTCATTTAAATTTGGAAGAAGGAAAATAAGGCAACAATGTGACAAACCCCATCCAGTCAGGTAGGAAATTACATTTCATGCCACTTTCCAAAAACAGACCTAAAAACAGTACACATGGGGAAAATTCCCTAGTCGAAACTAGCGCTCAGCTGCATGTCGCTTGCTATGTGAGCTCTCCGTGGTGCTGAAATCTGACTGCAGTCTGGAACTGGGTTAGTAAATGAAACGCGAGTGCACCATGTGGATTTCAGCTTCAAATCAAACTTTTTCCTTTTTTTTTTTTCAGAACGGATGACTTTGGAGTATAAGACGTCAACCAGATGGGAACTTCATATTAATTTAACAGGTTTAGGGCATGAAAATCCTAGTAGTTGAAGTCTCATAATTGAAATTTTCACCAAGTTCAGATATTTTTCTGCAGTAGCACCAAACTGTATTTGAACAGTATGCAGAAGTAATTTAAAACTTAAATTAATAATTAAAACAGATAAGGGCTGTAATTTAGATAACCCAGCTAATGAAGCTGAAGATAAGAGTTTTCCCATTTCCCAACTGCTTGCTATCCTCACAGATAAGTAGTAAATGGGACAGAAACACATTTTGATTAATTTGTTCTTATTGTTATCCGTCCGTTACTGGATGTCCTTTCAATTATATTTCCAGTTTCCATGCAACTATTCCCGAGGATGTGCTATATTTTTGGGTTCGTCCTTCGAAAACAAACTCGGGAGAAGAAAGTGCACTTCAGTTTATAGAGGAACAAACAAATACTGTTTATTTTCTCATCAGTGACCAAACTCATTTCGCACTGGTCATGATTGTGCAACCTCCTCTATATGCAAATGAGCTGTTGATACACTTTAAAATCGCTCTCTTCCTCTCTCTCGTTTCCAGAAAATCTCTGCGTATAGTTAGATATAATACGGCTTAGTAAGAAATAGGGATATTCAATATCTCAATATTAGTGTATACCCTGTGAAAAGGTTTGAAAGTTGTTTTTTTTGTCACATTTAGATTTTTTGAGTGATGACACAATGAATATTTCAATCCATTTTAAACTGATACACTGAAAAGAATGGTTTTGAATCAAAATCATAACCGTTCATCCTGAATGATTTAAAATGAAGACAATTTTCTAAGAGGTGTTTTGTATTTTATGAACCATAATTTCAAATCAAAAGTATTGAGTGATGATTCAAATGAATCCCTGAATCAGAGTTTTGATTCACCGAAACTAAAAGTTTGAACTGATTTACAAAAACAAACAAAAAATGCTATCAAAACTATAATAAAAAAATAATATAATACTTTAATACTGTTTATTCAGACTTTTATTTATGTGACATACTGTATGAATGACATTTTCATAGTTTATAGTAGGGAAGTAAGCATATTCTGAAGTTGGAGTGATCTACAAGAAACTTCATTTGATATCAGGAAAAAAACTTGAATATACCATTGATATTTAATATATCATGCAGACGTAGCAAGAAATACCCTTATTTTCAAGTAAATGAAACATATGGTCAATACTTACTTGTTTGTGTCTCTCTCTCGTTGCAATTAATGTTTAATTTGGCCATTTTCAAACCAAGTGAAACAGAACAAGGAAAATCAAGTGCAATCCGTTTACTTAAGTTTCTAAAGCAAGTATTTCGGTTTTAATGTGGCACCAATATCAATGGCTTGCTTGGATTAACAATGCCTTCCATTGTTCTTTCTTTCTTTCTTTTGCTGGACAGTACCAGGCTGATTGGAATGAAATTGGACTGCTAAGACAGAGATGTCGAGGAGTTTAAGAGAGAGTGAGTGAATAAGAGAGAGAGGGGGAGGAAAATGAATGGCGAATGAAAGAGAATCAAATTAGAATGCAGAGAGTAAAGAAGGTAGACGGACTGCTGAAAACTGATGGCGGTAACAGACTGAATCTAATTTGAAGCTCACCAAATGAGAAAAAGCTGGGAGAAAGTGGCCTAACAAACAGCTCCCCGGCGCTGGCCTTTAACAGAGTATTTTCATTAGAACGGGGCTCTCCATCGACTCCCTGGATCTTTTGCATTACGTTCACACCTGTGAAAAAAGCCACATCCTCATGCAAACACACACATGCATGTAGGCTACTATCCATGTCCTTTTGAGCTGCGCTGTTATTTTCCTATCCTTTTTTTTTGACTGAATCAGTCTAGATCAGCAAGTCAGAGGTATTTTTAGTCGCTCACAACAGGAAATTGTGCCGCTGTCTCTATCGTTCCTGTTTGACAAGAGGAAAGGGGTCATTAAAACGAGAAGCGAATATGCCACCTTGTCATATGCTTGATAAATCATGCCAATGTGAAATTGCTTGATAAAACGTATTGGACAGAGACTAAATGTCAAAGCAAAATGTATCCAGTTCTAAAAATACATCATATTTGTGTGTATAAATCCAAGTGATGATTTGGCTAGAGATTAGTAATTAATTTTTTTTTTTTTTTAATAATTAAAATATTGAATAAAATTATAACAATAAATGTGAAAGTTTTCAACATTTTAATTAATTTTTGATCATTTTAATTCATTTAAATATATAAATTATTATTTTAACAGTAGAGCAAAGTCATGGGTTTTATTTGTATGCAAATAATGTGCATCAAATATGACTTTGGAATGAAATGTGCATTAAGTTGTTTGTTTGTCAGTTATGCTTATATTTGATTTGAAATGTAAATCTGCACTTATTCAACTTCCCACTTGATATGACACAGCTTTATTAGACTTATTTATTGGTATTATTCTCATTTAATTTTACTTGGAAAAAATACATGAAAAAGTGACACATCTTACCCCACACCCCCCTATCGTTAGAGGTCCAGCAGAGTTTGTAGAAAGCAGCATCAAAATAGAGTACTGTATTTATAAACCTCATATGAGACCATCTAAGTGGTTCAAGGTTAAGAAATGACAGACAAGTGTGATGTGTTTACGTCTTTTAGTCTCTTGAGACACACATGCACACAGGGAGGTTGGAGAGGTTTAGTTCTCTGAGGAAGCTCCTGTCTCCTGTCATCTGATAAAAAATAATGTTTATGGAAATCTGGCTTGCACCAATGCACTTTTAATGTGTCAAACAAGCACCATCATGTGCAAATCCTTCCTTGTCCCAAAACTACTGCTAACAAACCGTATCATGGGCATTGGACTCACTCCACAGAGCATGTTGGTCAGAATGTCTAATTGCAGATAATGTGACAAATACACCCGAGGCAAGTCTCCATCTGTGCAACTTTCTGAATACCGTGAGCATAGGAAGCCTGGCCCACTTCATGCAAGAGACTGAAATTTCAATTAACATCTATCAAGAGGAAAGAGCAGGATATACAGTATATGTATATATATATGTGATGTTATGTAATTTTATATATATATATATATAATATATAACATAAAATTATTTATATTTATGGAGACAGATAAGGATGCTGGACCAATGAAATGTCATGATGCCAAACTCTGCTACAGTAGCCACGCCCAAAACTCTGCTACAGTAGCCACGCCCAAAACTCTGCTACAGTAGCCACGCCCAAAACTCTGCTACAGTAGCCACGCCCAAAACTCTGCTACAGTAGCCACGCCCAAAACTCTGCTACAGTAGCCACGCCCAAAACTCTGCTACAGTAGCCACGCCCAAAACTCTGCTACAGTAGCCACGCCCAAAACTCTGCTACAGTAGCCACGCCCAAAACTCTGCTACAGTAGCCACGCCCAAAACTCTGCTACAGTAGCCACGCCCAAAACTCTACAGTAGCCACGCCCAACACTCTACAATAGCCACGCTTAAAACTCTTCTTCAGTAGCCACACCCAAAACTCTGATACAATAGCCACGCTTAAAACAATTCTTCAGTAGCCACGCCCCAAACTCTACAATAGCCAGTAGTCATTTTAAACGCATTCAAAATTAATTAAACTTACCATCTTGCTAATTAAGTTTAAATCAGAGACACTTTAAAAAAAAAGTGTTTGCAGGCATCCGACTCAATTAAAGTTGCTTAAATCTGACATTGCCAGCAAAATCATCTTGAATTTATCATTAATATTTAATGTTTTAAAAAATTCAGATTTTTATTTAAAAAAATGTATGAACCATAATTTCAAACCAAATATTTTGAGTGATGAGGATGCAAATGAATCGTTGCGATACTGAACTGTTGACAAAATGTCCTGTGGCTTGTCACTTTTCGCAGCTGGTTAGGACAAAAACTGGTTTACATAGAAGAGACAGCTTTAATCGTGCCACTTTATTGAGTTGCATCTGGACTTACAAAACTGTGCATGAGAACAGTCTTCTGAAGGCTCTTTTACATGTGCAGTTTGAGTCAAAAGTGCTCCGAAACTTTATACTCATTTGTCATTTTACACACTGCTAGCTAGAATGAAAGGATGAGAGAAAGAAAAGCAAATCTTATCAAGGACAACTTCACTACGAACAGGGTTTCTATTTGTCCTCAAATCCCCCTGAATATGTATATGGCACTAACAGAGCGAACACCCATGGGTGGATGACTTCCTCTTTTGCAAACAAACAATTAAGCGTAAAACTGATTACCACCATCCAGTTTGTGGCAAGGTTCCATGGCTTTTTATTTCCATTAATGTGGAAAGAAATAGTTAATGAAGTGTTTGTGCTCCGTAACTCTCTTTCGGCATCTGTCGGGGCTGAGAGAGCCCAGCACCGCAGGACTCATTTTCTGGGAGAGTGGATATTAATTTGCATTAGCCTTTGGGTGAATAGGAACCCAGGCCCAGAAGAAAAAGGAGAAGGCAGGAGGAATGACCATTAATCCTGCGCTGGCCCTGACGTCGCTCCCATTTGGGGGAAAGAATAAGATTCATGACTGTACTTAATGCCCCCATTAAAAAAAAGAAAAAAAAGTTTGGCGAGTAATCAGCATTATTTGAGTAAGAGACGAGAAGCATATCATACAGCACCCAGTTCATCTTTGACAACAAGGTGACAGTAACATTCAGGCCTCTAATTAAGACAAATTCATGCTCATTACATTTTTGGGGATAATATACATCGAAATACACAGGCCTAATGTCAGGTTTATGTTCACATTTGGATAAATTTTTTGTGTTTATTTTTTGTTTCCCTTTCCTGACCTAGGCTATCACCAATGTTTTTTTCCCCAATGTCGTGCAGCCCTAATTTAGACCACTTAAAGGTGCTCTAAGTGATGTTGGGTGACGTCCCTTCTTGTTGACGTTCGAAGTATTGTCAAACAAAACGGAGGCTAGCTAGACCCTCCCTCCTCCTCATCCGTACACTAACCCCTCAAACCCCACCCCCAAATAATTCGCTCCGGAACGGTGGAGTCAATAGGTTTCCATTAAAGTCAATGTGTGTATTTTCACTGCATTCCGACTCCATCCCAGCTAAAAACCAGCATAACAAAATAACAGCATAACAAATCGCATACCCTGCCTTTAAACCGACCAGATGAAGGCATCTTAAATAACAATGCACAAACACTGAATCTGAAAGCACCTTGATCACTCTCAAACAGTATAAATTTTTTCAGTGTTGAAACAGCCTAGATCTCGGCGAAAAAGCTATTCTGGTGTTGGATATCAGCTCGGTGGTCATAATCTCTGCCTCCATAGCGCAGCAATCAGCGTGAGGCATAAAAGGGTTTTATTACGCCACAGCTGGCAGCTGGTTCTCCCCCTTCATCAGCTGTATACAGCACGCCTGGCCACTCAATAGATGCAATTATGCAAAAATAGCATTCTTTACCTAACCAGCTTTGGCTAAGATATCAAACGGAATGAACGTTTGTAAACATAGGGTACAAAGTATTCAAGTTGAGAAACTGTCATTTTAAACGCACGCGCGCTCTGAACTCTTACCTGAGGCAAACAGAAACGAGTAGTTCACGATAGCTTACATAAAATGTGATAGCGGTTGGGTAACACATGTCATTTTGTTTAATTTATCTGCCAGTCAAAGCTCTCCCCTGAGTAGAAATATCAAATTCAATTCAGTGGTGGCCATAGTAAGGGTCGGCTTCGCTAGGTCCGTTCGCTCTACGTCAGCATTTTTAGGCTGTCGGTTTTCATCTGCTATAATGTCATGTTGTTTTCTTTTGTGCTCGGCGGTTTCCTGTAGCAATTTATTTAATGTGTTTCTTTTCTTGCTCACGCAAAATAAAAGGGTTTCACTCTACCTTTGAGATTGATGTGTAATCATGAATGTTTAATAAAGAGCACTCTTGCACAATACGAGCTAACGTCAGCTATCAAATTGGTTATACAATAGCCTATCTTGTATCATACGCCTATTGCATATTCTATCATGGTAACGAACGTGCATGTAAATGCATAAAATATTCAAAGTTTTCAGTCCAACTGAGTTTAATTGAACACATAACCCATGGTGATATTGTCTGTCTGCATCTAAAGAAATTATGCAAAGGACAGAAATAAAAAATTCACGGTGTCATTTTGGAGCAAGTAATTGAGCCAAAAGCATAGTGTGTCAAAAACAATTGCAAACTGTTTGAATTAATCAAATACCTTTTTTAAGGATTGGTGACATTGCCTGACATTTCAAGTTTTCAAATTTTACATAAATGACTATCTTCGAGCAGGGCCTTGAAAAATCATTATTAATATTAATAAACGGTTGAATAGATAATGGCCTTGCAGACTTTTTTAGGACTACTGAGAAGTCATCTGGCATTCAGCATATCTAATAATCAGTTCTGTGAAATACACGTGTGAGTCCTTGGCATTGAAGGTAAAACTGCAGGACTTGTTGTAGCCCATGATATCTAGCCTACATCTTTTTGTGTTTCCGCCTTCCATCCTTCTGTTCCTATCCTGTGTTTATGCAAGAGGAGATGAGTGCTTTCTTTTTGTTTTATTGTCAAATAAATCTAACTGTCTCTTGGGCATGTGTGAATCACTTTAGTTCAGGTGCAGAGGCTTCAGACAATTTAATCTCACACAATCTCATCAGATAGATATATTCCAGGGGGAACGGACATGCATGTGTGCACACTGTACGCCGTTTGTGTGTGTAACCTGCAAATTACCAGCCACTCAAGGCTTCATATGAGAAATTAGATTCAAATAAGGCCACATTTCACATTATAATTAATGATACAGTATAGCACTTTTGGGTGGAGATTTATTTTTCTTGCAAAAAATATATAAATGAGCAGAACATTCAATTAAAGTCAAATGTACAAGGATTTTAAAGAAGGCCTGTGAATTGACTAAATGTAATTTCAGTAGCCTATCCACCCACAAAAAATAGGCCTAATGTTAAAACTGGTGCACTGTACACATTGCTTAAACTACTAAAAGCTTAAAGGGTTAGTTAAGCCAAAAATGAAAATGATCCCATAATTTACTCACCATCAAGCCAAGGTGTATATGACTCTTCTTTCAGCCAAACACAATCAGATATTAAATAATATCCTCTTCCAAGCTTTATAATGGAACCTTGTTTTTTGAAGCCCAAAAAAGCGCATCCATCCATTATAAAAGTGATCCATACGGCTCCAGGAGGATAATTAAAGCCTTCTGGAGTGAAACAATGTGTTTTTGTAAGAAAAATATCCATATTTATAACTTTATAAACTATAATGACTGGTTTCCGGTGATGACCATAAGCGAGTCTAGTTCCGGCGGAAGAGTGAACTCTGACCTGATGTTTAACATATTGACGAACTCGGAAGCGCAGAGGATAGAGCAAAGCAAAACACCGGTCATGAATTAGAAATCTAAAAGGAGCATTTTTAAGGAGAAATGTTGGAGGAGCTTGAGTTTGATTAGCTTTTTGGGGCTTTAAAAAAAACAAGGTACCATTCACTCCCATTATAAAGCTGGGAAGAGCCAGGATTCTTTTAATTTAACACTGATTGTGTTCGGCTGAAAGAAGAACGTCATATACACCTATGGCTTGAGGCTGAGTATATTTCATGTTTGGGTGAACTAACCCTTTAACATAAGACACTCTAATAAATATATGGCTTAGCTTAATATAATAAATAGATACATTCATACTACTTTAATTTGCTTATGCATTTTACAGTATACATAAATTGTCCTATACAATATGTATTTTTTGTCGCCGCTAGGGGTCACTAACCTCTTACAATAACAAAGGGGTAGTTTGATTACGCAAAATATCCTGGATTTATGGAACATGACGTCAAGCCGAAGGATCTGACGTTAATAATGTTTATGGACGAGTGAATGCATTGAAGTTTTTATCATGACTGTGGTATGAAGCAGGGCGCGATTGCTAATAAGAGACAGATATCAGCGCCACACACACGAGTCCTGCATTTAATTCTACCGAACTACCTGCAAGTGCTGAATTACTACTCACAAAGGTCCGTTTATTTGACGAATTAAACTTGTGAGGTAAGTTAACGCAGTGCTGTTTCACGCGGTCTAACGTTACACTATCACACTAAACTGCATTTGAGTGTGTTAAAAGTTATAATGTTATTGTTTGTTGGCTATATGAGACTAACAGTTAGCAGTAAGCTAGATCAACATTAGAATAACATATAGATCATATTCTAACATTTCATCATGTTGAGCTAACGTTATATAAGATTGATTAGTTTTATGTAACGTTACATTTGCTCACCTGTCTAATAAAGTACATGCAAGAGTGGCGTCTCTGTCAAGTCGAAGTTTGTCACGGACGCGGAGCTCTCGGCATCTCGAAAACGCCACGCTGATATTGATCCTCGTGTTAGTTCTCCTTTTTTCCAAAAGTTTGCTTGCCATGGTCCATAATGTTTGAACGAAACAGCAACAGCGTGCAGCTAGACGTTACGCACTACGCAGTTGTCCACGTCTGTCGCCATGGTTACTATGAGGCAGCACGAGCGGAAACCAGGCATAACGCGGATATTACGTCAGTGACAGGCGACATGTGAACATGTTTTATGGTTTTCCGGGACGTCACTTATTTAAAATTGGAATTTCTCTGAAATAAAAAATCTTTGGGAACTTTTTGCATATTGTAAGTACACACCTGCAGGAAATATATAACACTGTTATATATATTTAAGTCCTAAAAATATGCCTGCTGGCGGGTTTGCAGTGACATGCAGGTTTTTACTGTATTGCACATGTTTTATTCCCTATTACTGAAGTACATTACAATCCACAAAACCACATGATGCCGTTGATAGCTCCTCTCAGGCCTGCTGCCATATAGAAAAGTGTTGGATTGATCTGTCAGCAGGGAGAGCGGAGGCAGAGGTTCAGTTTTCAGCGAAATACAGGGAGACTGACTTTAAAAGGAGCTTTGGTTCATACCAGCCAAACCAAGTCTAGTAATTAGAGGGCAGAAAAACACAGAGGATCGACGTGCAAGCAGTGAAAATGTTATTGAGCTGTTTATTTGCGTCCGACAAGAATACTCTCGCAGACTCGCATACATTGACGTTAACTAAGGAGGATTTTGAAGGGATTTTCTTCCAGATGAGAGTTTCAATGCTGCGCATCCGCAGCGTGTGGGGAAAAGTGGGATGCTTGCTGCCGCCAAACGCTCCTTTCCCTGCACTGAGGATTGTAATGATTTATCTTGAATGAAGTAAAGTGTGAAAGAGGTTCAAGTGCCCTTATCGGTGGTTGGAGATGGTTGTTTACCATCTGCACTACATGGTGTGCAATCAAGGGTAGATTGTAGCAGTCACTGTAATAATACTCTGCTCTTGATCATATTTTCCAGGATGAAGGGTTTTATGCAAGATTGCAAACAAACCCCTATTGGATCCTCATAATTCAACTCTAATGCAGTCTCGCCCGGGTGAGTTAACTTGTATGAAAAGTGGATGTTATTTGCTATCACCGCAGGTCTGACAGAATAATTGGGATTCCGCTGGTGTATAAAATGGAAGGTAATTCCCTCGAACCCCCTCCATATGAGTTTGTGCAGCATCACATCAATTTTATTACGAGTCCTGGTGTGGCTCGACAATATTAGCCATTTAACCTTTCCGGTTGCTAATAGGAGATATCAGGGGGAGGAGGAGTGTAATCCAATAACAGGCTGTGAAATGTGTATTTTTGGCCATTTAAATGCAAATGGAGTGGTACTGAGGCTGTGAGGGGTTGATGGCTGAGGGCAGCGGTGCATGGTCTGCATGAGACAGCGGTACATGCAATGAGATCAGACGGGCCCAGGTATCACATAAGGGTTGGGGGGGCTGAGTTAGCGTTGGTGGAAGGGGAATGGTGGTGACTGTAATGAGCGAAAATAAACATTTCCTGTCCGTTGGAGATGCGATCTAAGGATGATAAATGGAGCGGCCGCAGGTGAGGATGATAAATCGCTTGGCTGGGCTGATTGGGACGTGGCTGGTGGGAAAGAAGAGAGGGGAGGGAGCCCTGCTGGATATTAGCCGCACCTCATGCTGTGGGGTTATTGGGATGAGCGAAATACCACATTTTTATTTTGCTATAAAGCTAAGTGCAAATTATTCGAGTACTGAAGGAAAAGTTCACCCACATTTTTTTTATTCTGTCATCATTTAACTAATCCTCATGTCGTTAGCTTAGGATATTAATTCATTTGAATATTTCTATCAGGACTGCTGATGAATGAGTCATTCATAAAGATGGTCACTTTTTTTGTTCCTGCATGAATTTGAGCCAATTGGTTGAATTCAAAATTCAGTGACTCACCAATAAAAACGGTCACTTGCTTTGTTTCTCACTGAGTGTTTACAGTGAAACAGTTGAGTGAATGATTACGTGACTCATTCAAAAAGACAGTCACCTGTTTTGTTTCTGAATCAATCACTGTTTTTTCGCAAATTGTTTGAATGAGAGATTCAGTGACTCCAAAAACGGTCACTTGTTTTGTTTCTGAACGAATTAGTGTTTGTAAATGAATCAATTGAGTTCAAAGTTCAGTTACTTCTTCAGAAGAGGTACTCAGTATATGAATTTGAGCAGCCTTTCGCTTGTTTTGTTCCTGAATTAATCAGTATTTTTAACAAAACCGTTAATTGAATAATTCAGTGACTCTCAATTATAAAGACAGTTAGGCCTGCTTTTCCTGATTAAGGTGATCAGCCAATTCGTTCATATGAATCAAACTGGACTGTTTTGTTTGTATGTTTGCCTATTTCTGTCAGTTTTTAATTGGAAAACAATTATAAGGCTCAAACTGTCGTGATTGGCTCTTGAAAATCCAACAGCTGTCTGTTGACCTGTCATGGCCTTTAACTGGGCTGTACTTGCACTCTGCTCCAACTTTTGTTAAAACTGGTAGGAGCATCTGTGAGAATAAATCCCAGATGAGTCTTTAATCTTCAAATCTGATGTGGAATCGGATAGAATAAGCGGCTCTGGTGTTGCCATCAGTGTGTGTGTGTGTGTGTGTGTGTGTGTGCGTGTGTGTGTGTGTCTGTGTGAGTCAATTTAGAGGTACATTTTCAGGCTGATAGAGAGAGGGTCTGCTCTAATCCCACCCTTGCATCTAACTTCCCTTCTCTGATCGATACATGTTTATTTCTCCCCACATCATATTGATTCCTCAGGATAAGGAACCAAATAAAATAAACGAAAGCGGAGACATATAAAACCAGATTAAGTGTCTAAAAAATGATGCTTGGTTAGGCAGATGACCCAGAAAGTAAAGATGGTGTGTTGTTCATTAATCAGTGAGTAATATTCTCACAGGATGATCGTGGGATTTCTAGGGTGTAAAGAAAGCTGGTAACATCAATCAAGTTTATGATTCAGATTTCAGTTAATTTCTGGTCAGGCTTGCACAACATGTGCATATGAGCATGTTGCGAGAGGCATCAATAATTCACCAGATCACTGAAAGATTTATTTTCAGAATGTTTAAGGCAAGCATCACTATTACTATCGCTCTTAAGGATAGGGGTTGGCTTATTTAGGGACCTAAATATCTGGGATTTGGGATTGGGCCCTTTTTACTTGGGCCAGTATGCAAACATCAATAATAACTTAGCAACCAGGGTAAGAAACTAATCTGTCATAAGTACCACAGATCTAAAATGTTGGGACATAGTGATTTTTTAAAAATCAAACCTTTTGTTGTTTTATTCAAGGCCTATTTAGTATAGTGCACCTTAGAGAGTGTTGCTGACTGAATGAACTGAACTTGAAGCAAACGCTCCCAAAAGCTCCATTACTTGTGAATTATTTCCAGCTAATGTACTTGCTATTTGACTAAAGCTTTTTGATGTTGATCTAATGTTAATTCATATTTTTTACATAAATGGGCAGCATACTGTTTAAATAGTAAAAAATGCTGCCATAAAGAATTTTAGTTTGTTTTGAAAATCAGTTTAAAATGGTTGATTTTTTTAAACGGCTAGCAACACCTTTGCACATAGCACCTTAGCAACCACAAAGCAACGCCTTGACAACCACTATTGCATCACATCGGAGAGTTTTGTATGGTAAGCCCCGCCCATAATTTCTTCATAAAATGCATACGAATGCATAGGCCTACAATGTTTCCGTACATTGAGAAATAGCTTCAAATATATCTGGTGTTTATTATTGAACAGAAGTTTTAAGGCCTGAATTGCATCATGTGTTAGGCCTACAATCTGACCTCCACTCTAATATATAGTTATTGCATACTTTAAAGTGATTTTTTTTCAAGTTTCTTGAAAAGGAAAACCAACAGCTATGAGAGTAGAAAAAAGGCTTCTCGAGTCTTAATGTACAAATAAACATCCAGACTATTAAAAGTTCACACAGGTGACGACGTGTGCGCTGAGGATAGTGGAAAACACATGAGCTCCTCTCCCGGTAACTTTCCGTCTTTGATGCGCTAATTACTGGAGTCTGGAAAATCGCTGATCCTCGTGTCAGCAGTAATAAGTCGCCAGACCCCCGGTGGTGATTTTGTTTTTCAGCGAACCATTCATTTCGCAGCTGTAGCGAGTCAGGGGGGAAATATTGTTCTCCATCCTGAAGGGCTCTAGGGCTTTGTTTTTGTCGGAGGGTGCAGATTATACGCTTGCTGCGATGGACCATGCCCCATTTGGAGCACAGGGTGTGTAACTCCAGGGCTCTGGAGAGGAAACGATATCAATGTTTGTTCACTGGTTTGTGTCGGTCGACGGAGCGGTGGTTGTAAACATTAAAGTCTTCGTCTTTTTCTGCATGGGATGGGTGCAAAATTGCCTGTGATGTCTGGTAGGAGAGATGCAATGATCCAAACAAACTAAATTTGCTTTTCCTGAAGGAAATACCAGTGCTAAAGTGTTACAAGTAAGTTGTAGAAAGGTTGTAAACACAAATATTATGCATTACCTGTTCAAATGAATGAAGCCAATCACAATTAAGCATACAAATACTAGGCTAAAAAAGTTGCTGCCTTAAATTTTGAAGGACAGTCAATTTGGATGTTTAAAGGACGGTTTAAATTAAACCAGGAGTAGACCTTAATCTAGAATAGTTAATCGTGTCTTTAAAAAATGGCTTTCTGTAACACAGATTAAGTACAGATTAATTACATATAGACTATGGAGTCCTGAACTAAAATGAACCAGATTAAATTAAACCAACTGTGCTAATCTGAATTAGCATGACAGAGGTTGCATATAAAACATGGAATGAACCAAGAAAGTCTTAAAATTACATGAAACTGAGAAGCAAATCCAAGGAAAACAATGGCATCAGAAAAAGCTTCAATCGAAAAAAATGTACTAACAAGAGAACACTAAATAATCTGCACACAGCTATGGAATAAAAGAAAATAAATGCTGGGAAATGTATATATAAAATGTACAACTAGAATCAATGATGTTCATTAACAATGAATGATTTTCATTCAAAATGAATTATTCAAATAACTCTATAATTAATGCTTCTTGCTTATTCCTGTGATTTACATAACAAACTTACAATAACTTTACATGTGGTGTTCAGTGTTGGCAGTCTAAAAGCAGTACTGGTTTTTCAACTAGAGTACTACCATAGTGGTTGCTTTATTTTTAATACAATCAGAATTAAGTTGGTAGCAAGTCCTTGATTCAAGCACAGGCTCAACACTTTACCACAATGGTAACCCCAAAAAAGACGAACATAACAGAAACTTTTAAATACCAACATAATAGAACATTAAACATTATCAAGTCTCTCTGTTTTCACAACTTGCTAAAATATCACTTTATTTCAAAATTGTCTCTCCTAATTCAGCCCTGTGCAAAGCATGATGGGAAGTGAAAGTCATGTATGTCTGGGTATAGATTGAAACATATTTCAAAATGAAAACATCAAGTGAAGCCAAAGAGTGACCATTTCAAGTCAGTTTAACATGAACCATTCACATTTGAACTAGAAACCCAATACAATGGTGTGTGTGTGTGTGTGTGTGTCCAAGTACTGCATGTGTCTTCTTTAAAACAAACTTCTTTAAAAGTTAATCTGAAGTTAAACCTGTCTCCTGGTAGGTTTAATTTAAGACTCAATTTAGTCCTGGAGTAACTCTAGTCTTCCTCCAGGAAATCATTTTTTAAAACTCTGGAATAAACTAAATCTAGGACTATTTAAAGCCATGACAGAGAAAGCAGATTTCTGTTAATCTAGTTTAAAGGGCCATTTTAGTCTAGGACTTAAACTCTGTCCGGGAAACCGCCCCCAAGTCATTTCAAATTAAATTACATTAGTTTAATCTTGTATAAGATTTATATACAAAAATGTACAAAAACGCTTAACTTATTTTGATGCGTTAAAGCAATGTAAAAACATATGTTGTCATAACTTATTGATCATATCATTTTTTCAGTGTACAAATGAAAGGTAGCCTAGATGGAATTGTAAAAATGACTGTGTATGTTTTTGTTTTTTTGAAAGTGAAGTAGACATTATTACACAAATAATAGTTCAGATTACTGTCACGTGACCTCCTTTTGTTGTTAAATTCAACAAGCGTGTCCAACCTTGGAAAATGAAAAGTGAATATTTAACTAATTTGGCATTTTTAGTAAATTTTAAGTGCTATTTTTTCAGGTATAGGCCTACAGACAGACATTTAAATATAATTATTAAATAAAATTACTAAGTTAAATTACAGCAGCTTTAAGCGAGATGTACTTTTGTATTCTTAAAATAATTTCCCCATGGCTGTTCATTATATACTAAAATAAAAAAGGGGGTTGGGGTAGAAGAAATTCTTTCAAGCTTCTATTAATGGACATTCGGAGAACTTTCAGAACTAATATCTGAAAACCGATAACATAGACCCCCAGAGCTTTCATCGATTTTTTTTTCTCTTATTAGTTTTATTATGACTTTTGTAAGAAGGCACACACTGATGTAAGAAAGACTGAGGATTTCTCTTAAATCTGATCTCCGAGGACAAATTCTACTGTTCCAAATATATGTCAGAGAAGGGAAAAACGAATAATATGAAGTCTTAAATCATATCAGTGTATGATACCTGATAGTATAATAGCAAAGACATAAAAACAGTCTATGAACAATAAAACATTGATGAATGAAGGTGTACAAGTTGCCCTTGGATTCAACAGAATTAAACAAATCACGATTATTAAAAAACAGTATCATATATCCATATTCAGTAAAAAATTAAATCGCATTAACCACTCTGTACATTTGGTAACATACTGAAGTGTTATTTCCATGCCATCTGGACATTTCATTTGTTAATGGAGGATTTGTCTTAATCTGACAGATGGGCAATTCACTATGAACACTAAACAATTTCAGAAAGCAGTATCACGCATTCATTTCTCTGAAAATATTCCTGTAGAGTAAACTGTACTCGAAATAAGACTGTAGAGGGGTACTCAAAGCTGTTTTCAGCTGTTCAAACATCGAGTTGCTTTGCTCCGTTAAAATAGACATGAAATATAACTTGTATAATTCCCTGCACATTCTGGTGGAACATTCTAGAAAGTACCAGCAAAAAGCAATAATTGCATTGTTTGTTTGGACATGCTGCAAGCATTGGTTTAGTTTTAACTTTAATTTGGCTAAAATACTGATAATTAATTAAATACACATTTTATTTAGCGCTGAAATATTGCACGCAAAACTGGCACAGTTCAAACAACAAAAACCATGAAAAAAAAAAAAACAGGTTAGGAATGATGTACAGCTGTGTCTTTCCCTAAAACACATCCTTTCAAAACCTCAATATGCAAACCTCAGCTTTTTGGTTCCATCATCCCATTGCAGTTTATACGATTTTCATCCTCCCTCTCTCAGCCTCTCTTAGAAAAAATAAGATTGCTTTCTCACTCATTTATCTGAAGCCCATCAAAAGCCAAAGGGTAAGAAGTGCTTCATCCAAAATAGATGCATTAGTGTTTTAAGATGCTGAGGGACAGATTGACGCTTTGCAAAGCTAAGCCGTCTCAAATTGATCTGCAGACCTTTTTTAGAAAATATATACAAATAATTTATCGTGAAATTGTGTTATTTTGCGAGCATTGTAAGACTGAGCCTTGAACTCATCTAATGGCCCTTTTTCTTTTCTATGTGCTTTTGATTTCTTTAAAGTGGTCATATTAGGGGAGCATTGATTAACTGAATCGGTCAACAAAAGGCCTCTTTAATTTATGATGCAGTGAAATTATGATGTCTGTTTATTCAAAGTTTCCACAAACAGAGCTGAAGAAGCCCGAATCCAGCAATATAAAAACCCAGGTAAACTTGATGTAATTTTCCTCCAGGTTTGCCCGTTTTATTGTCTACCAGAGAAACATTTACACCCAACCTTTATGCATTTCTTTCTTCTGTGCAACACAAAAGAATACATTTGAAAAATAACTCAGTGTTTTTTGTCAATGAACGTCAATGGGGTTTTCATGTTGTTTTGGACCCCAATGACTTTAATTGTACGGGCAAATACTATCAAACAAACCCTTTATCCTAAATAAATAGTTGGTATATGTTTCAGAAGAAAAATGCAATTCATAATAGAAAAATCATAATCTGTCAAAGTTGAGTTGTGCAAGTCAAACTAGGCTTTTAGAAGAAAGTTCCTTTCTTTAAGGATCAGATCTGTATTGAGATTAAAAATAAATATACGAAGCAATTAAAAATGCATGTGAGGGAATAGTCATGAGAGCTCAAAATGAAATACTGGGATAGATGGGTGTTCAAATGAGAAAGAGAAGCCTATATCACTGGTCCTCATTGCTTTATTTTATAGGGAGAAAGCACTGGTACAATCAAACTTGGATTACCTTGTACTTTGTGAAAGTTTTATTCAAGAGCGTTTAGTTTAAGAAGTTTTAATGACCCCTTTTGATGGAGATAAAACTCTTCACGGAGCAAATTTCTCCATGATAATGTCTTCGATTGTCATTGCCGGGTGGGTTATTGTGGGAGATTTTCCGTGTGGGCTGACAGATATGGCTTATAATATCATCCTATTAAATTTCTACAAAACCTTTTTTAAAGTAGGCTATTAAAGTGTCAGACTGATTCATAAAAACTCTAGCCTAATATGTGCCATTGAACGATAACATAAAAAAATAATGCGTATGTTGTTACACAATAACAGAAAGAACGCTGCGTTTTAAATCTGCTTTTTTTGACTCAGCCTTAAGCAGAGACGGTTATATATCAAATTTTAAGGGAGACATCTGGCCGTGGACGGGCACAGGTAATAGCGCCGGGCATGAGGAAGCTATTATGCCCACTGCTGCTGTAGTCGATCTGTTATCTAACCCAATTTGGTGGGACAGATTGCACCGCTGGGACGAGCGACTGACCCCTGAGTCTTGTTTGGGTTGGTGTGTGCGTGTGTGTGGTGAAATGGACAGGGTGTCCTCTGCTGCAGACTCATCATCACACACACACACACACGTACACGCGCGCTTACGCCACACCCATTCATCATTCTCTTTCAACCCGAGCGCCCCTTCACGACGGTGAGAAAGTAGCGGATTGAGCCGGTGCGAGGCACACGGGTCACGGTCCTATTCCGGTGAACGGAAGCGTGACCTGGCCTGCAAGAACAGCAATTTAGACAATTCACAACACAAATGAAAACAGGACTGCTCAGAGTGAGGTGAGTCTGACTCTCGAACTCCCAACAGAGAAACCGGTGCTAGTTTTGGTCTGTGGGTTAATGTGGAACTCACTAATCTCCGTGCAATGGTGTCTATATATAGGTATATAGGCTTAAATATAACTTTTAATTAGATTCTTTCTCAAGGCACTTCACTGAATCTTTTACCTACCCATAGGCACTAACAAATGGTATGAACAGGTTTCGCAACTGGAATCTGACTGGCTTTAATGTAGGCCTGTATCTCCAGGTAGTCCTCTTCTTTTTGTCTTGAGACGTCCAACCCTGAATGGGGGATTAGAAGTTTTGTAGGCCATCACAAGCCCTCAGGCATCAACAGAGAACTACAGAGACACATGCTCAAAATTACACTTGTGTTAGTGCTTGTAACTTTTTAACCATGTGGTATACACATGAAATTCCTGGGCTTTATGGTTTAATGATTCATTCAACACACCTGCTGGTTTCAGTTTCCGCCTGGCAAAATTGTCCACCATTTTGTTTTTGGATGTCCTTCCAAAAATTGTAAAATGATCTTCACCAAATTTGGACCAATCTTCAGACCAATCCTCATGAAAGTTTTCGATTAGATGTTTGGTTCCATTCTGGACAAATTACTTTATAAATATGATGGTACGGATTCCAAACAGGAAATAATGCTTCTGGTAACAGTTTGGTGTATTATAGAGCTGCATAATTAATCGTTAAAAGGTCGCGAACTCGATTCAAACACTCGCGTGATCAAATGACAATGAATCCCCTGTGTCTATTTAACTGACAAGTAGCATCACAGCGAACAAGTGTTTTCGACCCAAATGGCGTTACCTATAGACGAGCACGAAGACACGTAGGCTTCGAGTCAACGTGCCACATAAAGTTTGGACCAGGATTGTGGTGCCTAGGCTAATCCGGCCAAGTCTTCGTGCTTGTATAGGCAACGCCATGGTAATGCCATGTTGGTGGATTAGCACCTGAAGAATTTCCTTTAGTTGAAAGCCCAGATAAAGGTAAAAAGACTTATAGACTGATTCAAGTCTAGATTAGACTAAATCAACTATTTCTGTTTTGTTTAATGTTGCGGTTCAGTAGCCTGGCAAGCCAGACCCACATCAAGATGTTGGGTCTGGGAACTCTACATTGGCAGGGCTCAATCCGAGGGGCGGGATAAACGGTTGTCTTTCAAAATGCCTCTGCACGCAATAGGAAAGCACTACAACCAACCAGAGCAACGAAGAAGGTGACGTAGTCAGAGAAATAATGACTTCAGTGCCGTTCTTTGTTCTTTTCTCAAAGAAAAGCTTAACTCCAGGTCTTCCAGAGTCACGAAAAACAATTCGAAAAACCGCTGTTCGCCAGCAACAGCAGCCATTCTTTGTTTTCAAGTAGCAGGGAACCGTCGCAACTCTGTCGTCATTATGTTAAGCCCGACCGCCGACACTGTACACGATGTGATTGGCCTGACTAGAGTTTGGTTTTTCCAGCTCGAAAGCCAACGGAGAGTTGTCAGACCAAAATAAAATTAGCTGCCGCTAGGGTGCGTCTAGATTTCTAGGCTAGCGGTTCAGGGCTTCTGTAGCAAACAGCTAGAATGTCATGAAAAATGTGTTTGCAAAGCACCACCTACTCGTCACTATGTATAAAAAACATAACATTTGAACCGCTCGGCTTTAAAATAGTGGATTCACCATTCTACGGGTATGTTTATTTAGCTTCTAATGCAGACAGAGCTTGGCCCATAACAGCTTACAAATTTTGCCAAGAGAGTCCACATAAGATCTTTCAAATAATTTGTTTTTCATAGAAAGACTTTTGATAAAAGGCAAGGGAGGGAGACGGGGCTCGGTATGCAAATAAAGACAAAATAATGCTAAACCTTGGCCTTGAGGGCATATTGAGTCTCACAGTGCAGAAGTGTTTCCAGGATGAAGAAAAAACACGTACAGTAAATGGGTCTGTCAGACAATATAGTGAATGGAAGTATGTGAATAGATTTCATTTGTGCTTTTCTAGTGTCCTCTAAGAAAAAAAAATCAGATTATGGTCTCTGAAAATGTTCTCATCCTCACATTTCGTCCTCAGATTCTCCGACTTTGTTGGTTTTCTAGGACTTAACAAGGATGGTGTCTACATTCTTTTCAATTAAAAATATTTTATCTTTCTGACATTAATTAATTCAGACTTTTGGACAACGAGCTATTTTCCAAACAGACCATAATTAAGTCATATTGTATTTCTTATCATAGCTTGTGGTAAATATAATGTGGATTTCTGGCAAGAATAGACTATTTGGCTCTAACAGACTGATTGCTATCGTTCATTCTCTCGATTAAAACCCCTGATTGAATGTCATACCGTGTTGATCACAGTAATACATCCTGATTGTAATCATGGTTTGGCGCTCTGTGAATAATCAACTGTATTCATGCAAAACCAACAGAGAGGGCTTTTTAATGCCGGCACTTGTGGGAGATTTGGTTATAGATCTTTAAAATCCCAGTGGGCAACCTGTCGGCCAGGTCTCTGCAATCAACAAAAGATTCATTTTTTATTTATTTTTTTAAAATTAGAGCCATCTGATGTTTCACTGCAATCGTGTTGACTTGCATCTAGGGACAGATGAGTTGACGGATGACATCTATGATCGCCCTTTATGGAACTTTAACGCTTCAATTATTTTTCTCGATAATGGCCTCATCTTTATCCCGTTGATGAAGCGTGTCTGGCGAAACAAACCTGTTTTTTGAAGAGAGGGAATAAGCTTCCGCTACAGAGACTCTGCAGTGCTGATGACCTAAATAGAGAGAGAGAGAAAAGAGAGGAAGGGAGAGAGAGAGTGGGGAATGGAAAGGAACAGCAATTAATTGAATACTTTACATTTTTGCATTAAGATTGCACTGTATAAGGTCGAGAATGACTTGAATAACAACAAGACCTACAATGCAAATTGGAACTTTCTTTTGTCACCAGCCAATCAAAATAATTTGGATTTCATACCGTAGCATAGTTGGTTCTATTAGGTGTTTTTTTGTGGATTTATTTCGCCTTAAGCTTTAGCTCGCACTTTACACGGTCCAATAACTCTGAAGCACAGAAAGAAAATTTATTGAATAAATAAATTATATACCCCAGCTTACTGAGACATCTGGGCCGTTTTCTGTCTTATGAAACAAGCTGAATCTTTTATACACCATCAAATGCTTTCACACAATGCCAGAGAGTGTATAAGGAGCAGAAGATGGACCATACATAAATGAATGGGAGAAATGTCTCAATATGGCTGCTAAAAGAATGAAAGTCTCACCTTAAAAGAGCAAATCATCTTTTTATAGATGCCTGCTATAGATGCTAGATCACCTGCTTTTTTCTAAAATGTTATTTTACATTTTTTAGCACAATTTGAGATTTAAAAAAAAGCCAAATTCGTGATACATTTTTTAGATTCTAATTCCGATTAGACTTACAGGAATGTAATCTTGATAAACTACTTTAAAGTGTTTTCTTATTAAAGTTTGATAAATGCTACATAGAAAATAGCTGCCTGGAGGCATTACCAAGATGGCCGCTAAGTGAGTTGAGGAACACTACAGTAGCTGCATTTACATTACCCTTCAAATTGCGCAAATTAAAAATTGCTAATTGAAAATACGCCCAATGGAAACACGTTAATTTTTCAAAAACTCCCATATATCGCAAAAAGGATTTTACACCCCTATGAGGTGGTTTTTCAGGCAATCTGAAAGAGGAATATTTCACATTTGCAGGTCACCTGGCGTTTATGTAAAACAAGTCGATCATTCTTTAAAGAGGATGCGGTATGCTTGGACAGAAGACGAGACAGAGTTCTTTATTAAACTCATAAAAGACAAAAGTATCACGGGAATACTGGATTCTAAAAAACAAAAAAATGCCACAATTTATCAAGATCTTGAAGCAGATAGGAGGGAAAAACACCTCACATGTCCCACTCCCAAGTATTAGGGGCTTTCCTTGCCATTAATGCTTGGATAACACTACTTTGATTGAAAATAATGTCTAGTGCGGTGGCAGGGATATACATAAACTTATCAACATCCGTTGCCATGATGTTTGGAATTACTTATCGCGATAGGAAAAAATTAAGGTTTAGTCGCATATATTATAGCATCGGTTAAAAGTTAAAAGTCTGTAATGGAAACGCGGCTAGTGAGACAGAATGAAGTCTTGTGCTACATTCTTAATACTGTAAAAAGTTCTTGAAGATGAGGATTTTCATGCATGAACAGCACATTATGTACTTAATTCAGAGCGCAGAACCCTCTTTTATGGGAAACGCCTCACAAAAACCTGTATAATCAAATGTTGTTTTGTATGACTTTGACTTAACTTTGAATCAAAATAATGAACAATGCTGAAAAAACAATCCCTGACAAATAATGAATGGCTTTTCATCTATAGATTTGATGAGCTGTTGTCATAGAGATGTTTTACATACACATAGCTTTTAGGATATGCAGATATTCTGGACACACATTTTGACTTAGATAATGTGCTATTTTGGTGACCAAATGGGAGAACATCTGGTGGAACAGAAACGCATTCATTCTTTCAAAAATTATCTAATACAATACAGATTTATGTCTCTAAATGAGCCTTCACAGAGCATTTAAAGCGCAGAATCTGCTTAGAGTGCAGAACCGTAAACTAGGAACACGGCAACATTTCTGGGTTAATGTTAATGATAACATACCACAAAGAAATGTAGGTTAGAGGATCAGAAAGAGTCCAACCACCCTCATCTACATGAGTAGTGAAGAGAACAACTCATTACTTATCAGATTATCTCTGCAGGCTTGTTTAATGTTGAACAACAGTAAGATATTTCAAAACAGAAATAGATAAATGGCCTTTAGAGAGTGTGGAATGAGCATATGCTGAGGCTAATGAACCTTGTTAAAAGGAGAAATAAGAGAAAACAATCTAAAATGGAACGTTCATCTTATATTTTATATTTGCTAGTTTTTAAGGGTATGGTGAACCCCATGAGTCACGATGTCTCTCTGCTGCTTGAAAACACGATTTGAATTTATGCACTCAATTGACTTACAGTAATCCTAAACTAAACTGCTAGCCTATTAACGACACTGAAATCCCAAGCAGCAGTTTTTCCAAACGTAAATCTACTTCCTTGTGGTGCTGCGTTAGCACTTTACAGACTGCACATTTAAATATTTACCTGTGTTTAATCCTAGAGCCCATTTAAGAGGCCTTCACAATCACAAAATTGTGAAAATCCGCTTAAAATGTATGATAACTGATAAATGGCTGAAACTCAACTAAATCAATTAAAAGTAAAACACAAACTAAAATCAATCATTTGATACAAGTGAGTTTGTAGGCATCACAACATTATAATGTACAGTAAGAAAAATGGATATTAATACACAACACCATTTCCAACTTAAAACTTGTAAAACTTTTTATGTGTTTTGGCCGTTTATTTACACAAACACTGGGGGCCTGAAAATGCGAAAAATGCAAAGTTCGTTTTTACTGTGAATGTACTGTACCCTTAGATGACAGCAAAGGCAATGTAAATGCAAAAATAGGAGAAATAATCATAATTCATTAATGAACCATGGCAAATACCACATCCAGATGTCACATATGGCTGCAGACAAGAACAGGTGTCACACCTGCAAAATTCAGCTTGGGCCTCTTCCCAGTCTCATCCCATTTCCCAATATCGCCCAATATTGTGTGCATACATTTTTGTCAACAATATCTTGCCATAACCAGGCCATCATTCTCAAAGGGGTTCTCGTCTGGGACAATTCGATTGTCCCTATTCTCTGGATACAACCCTCAAGAGTACACTATTTCAAGGACTGGACAGGCTGTTTTGACATAAATATCAAACATAGTGGCTGGTTGAGGGTCTGTATTAAAGCAGTGTTGGGTCACTCATGGGATTTACCCATAATCCAGCCCAGACTGAGAATGACAGAAAATCACTGTAATCCGACAGCTACATGGCCAGGCTTAGAAAATGGTCTTAAGTGGCCTCTCTTCTTTTCATTTAGACCTGACAAAACAGCTGTAAAAAAACACAATCAAATTGTTTCCGTGGGCCCTGATATGCCGCTACGTGTGATTTGACCCTGGCTGGACACGTAATTGCTTGTAAAAGACAAACCAGTAGGTTCTGAATGAGCATTTTATGTGTACATCATGAAAGTAAAACGCAATTAATGCAAGACTAGAAAAATCAAGACATGTTGTTGACAAGTCTGCAGGGATTGCGGTTGTCAATCGCTCTCTAATCACTCGTAACGTATCCAGTGGCACGTTCACATGGGCTTTGACATTAAGTGGATCAACTTCCTCCCCATCAAAAGAGCAGCAGAGAAAGCCGCCACGATCCTCCAATTACCGGCAGGCTGCCATCCTGTTCCGTGCGTCAGTTTCAGGGGGTTATTTTAACCTCTGCTCCAGCTCATGTCCTCCGGCCTGGCACCCTTTCAAAAACAGTCCCGCTCTGCGTGAATGTGACAAACAGTGACAGCTCTGCAGCGCTAGGACTGTTTAGGTGTCTTTGCCATGCATACACATGGCCGAATGCAAACACAAACAGCTGTGCCTGACAGACAGGCAAGCAACGGCGCCTCTGCATTATCGACTGGGACAAACAACGTCCTCTCCACTGCTTTGCCAGCTCTGACCTCACATCTCGAAGCCTGTGTTAGGGCTGGCATCAATCTCAAGAGCAAAGTGTTTAGAGAATGAGGTCAAGCAGCAAGACATGAACGCCATGTCTCAAATCCAGCTGTCGGATCTGTCGGCTTCGACTCATCAACATGCACGCACACATCATTTGCTAACATTTATATAAGTCTTTATATAAATAAGTCTGAATATGAACCATTAAGGAACGTCTTAAGGAATAGTACAAAAAAATAAATAAATGATTTACTCACCCACATGTTGTTTCAAGCTTGCAGTTATTTTTTACTATAAAACACAAAAATAGCACATTAGTGTTGGGGATTTATCAGTAACTCTTTCTCGAGGTTACATCATTACACAAGGTGATTCATTCTGGGACTAAACATATGACAGTTTTTACAAGCGAGTCATTCAATTATTTACTCAAACGATTAGTTCAAAATTCAATCACTGATTGGCAAGAATGCCAATACTGGCTGCATCCGAAATCGCATATTCTCTTGAGTAGGCCACGACCGCTAAAAAAGTATGTTCTATATAATATGAATGTGTGTAGTATGAATGTAATGACTACAGACGTACTACATTTGACATACTGTCATTATGATGTGACCTTCCTGTCAGTTGCATCGCTTCACTGTCATTCACAAAACCTCTCCCATGGCCTCATGGGATAGTAAAGTGTCCATCGTATGCGCATTTAGGAATTTCGCCAGAGGTAGTAGGTCATCCGGGCAAATTTTCCCTACTCTTTTATGAGTACTGTGAATTCTGACTTCTTTTGTCACATACTGTTTTTCGCCTACTGTATAGTAGGAAAGTATGTGATTTCGGATGCAGCCATTTTGTGTTGCGTGGAGATTTTGTTCGTTTGGCGGAGAGAACATAGACAAAGTATTGTGTCTAAAATATAAGTTTCTTAAGAATAATTATAATTGTTTATAGTTGTATAAAAGCAATATCACAAACAAGTGATATGAAAAAGTGCATTATGTTTCATGAAAAAAATAACAATGTAAGTAATAATTAACTGTGAAGGGTATCACCTTCAAAATCCCATAAGGCATTATTTTGGACTCTTTTGGACCCGTTTCCTGAATTAAGCTATGGCTTATGAAAACAGAACCCTATAAAGGGATACGGTGCTTAAACTTACAGCTATGCTACTGCTTTATCACCCCAAGGGGGTTTTTATAGAATGCAATTTCTAAAAATCGTCGCTATTAATGACTTTGCTCTTAGTCTCGTTTATGGCTCCTGAAGCATGATTACAAGGCATTTTCTCGTGGATCAAAGCCTCGGAGCAAATCAATGAGAATCAATTCGACCCCTCCTTTCCCCAGCATTCAACTTTTTACAGACAATTAATTCCACAGATGGCAAATCGCTACAGAGGCACTTAGCATTCTCCGCTCACATCGACTTCCCTTTAAGATTACAGTATTCTATGACATCGGATCTTTGAAAAACCACAGGGTGCAAAAAGGCTCCTCCCGTCTAACCGGTAGCCGTTGAATAAGAGGAAGCAAAAACTAAAACTGTTGATTGATCCAGAATATTTTAAAATCAGGGCTTTTTAGATCTTTGCCATGCCAAAGAGCAAGTCTTTAAATCAACAAGGTCACTCGCAAAGCAAAATTATGATCAATCTGAGCTTCGCCTTTAGGTGCCCAAGCTCTAGTTAATATTGCAGTTGTGTCTTTCCTTTCCTGGAAAGAGTAAGGCAAAACTTGAATACGAACTAGAAGGGTTCTGATGTGAAGGGCTAGAGGAGAAATCGAGGACAAGCCAGTCAGCTTCTTGAAATGCAACCCTCATGATTATTTTTTGAGGCAGCCGCACGGATTGTATCCCTTAGTACACTGGCTCTCTGTGTGGAAGACCTTTATCTGGGCTGATGTACTGAGTCTGTGCCGCTTGTTTACACATTCAAGGCCTTGTGTTTGCTCGCACACTGTGAGGAAAGTTCCACTCCATTAATCTGTGTAGACTGACATAAGCATCAACTGGCTTCTTGTTGAAATTCAAATGAGCCTCGAGCAACTCTGTACATCAGGGGCGGCGAAAACCATGGAAATGGGAGGTTTGCAGCCATCGATCTGAATAAAAGAAAGAGTTGAGAAAATAACAATATTGGGAAAATGTCAGCTTTTATCAGAACGACTTCATGAAGTTCTCTCTCAATGATTCAGTGTTTACAATTAGCGTTGTACTGGGGGAAATGGTCCACATTGAAAAATAAAACGTGAAATATTTCAAGGTGTATTATAGTAGCACAACTAGATTCATTTTAATGAAAAAAGTGCATGTGATGACTGCATGTCATTTTCATAAAATGCATGTTGAAGTGCAGCATATTTATGAAAATATTTTGAAAAGGCTTCCAACAAAGCTGTGTTCCAGGAAAATTGTCCGTTATCGCTCTCTTTTTTGTACGTGGTGCAACTGTGCACAGCAAATTACTCAAATTATTCCCACTTGTACGTTTTTACCTTTCGAGGGAAAAAGGATTCTGCTTCTAAATCAATAATAATTTAGTCCAGTGAAAAGAAAACCCATCTGTTTCTAACCGAAGCCTAAACACATTTAGTGGCCGCTACATGGTCGGGTAAAGTAGAGATTCCTGGTGGTTATAGAAATGTTGAATGCAATCTCAATGCTTGGAGAAGATGAGTCTCTTGAGATAGGCTACTTGCTTCACATTGCTTATATCTTATTCAGGACTGCAAACTCAAAAACGCCTTCGGAACACATTTTCATTCATTTCTCCTGCGGCCATGTTTACAATAAAAGTGCTGCGCTGGCTCTCGGCCAGTCTCTGAGGGATTTTACTGAATTTTACTTCATGTTCATACACCAAGAAATGGTATTCGTGCTGGAGGCACGCGTCAACAACAATAAACAGCCGTGCGTCGCTGTTGCATCTTCAAAGTAATGCATGTGCAAGCTCTGCATTGTCCATTTGCCGCATTGCCTTCCCGATAGACTCCGGCTACTCTGGAACTTAATTATCCTTGGTGGATAGCGACTGGCGAGCATATCCTCTTTCTTTTATGATGCTTAACAGTGGGGCGATTTGCATGGGCAATAATTTACGTGGTCATTTGGGGGACTAAATTTCCAATCCAATTTGCTTTATCTGCTCATTTGTTCTCCTCTTTTGCAGTGTTTTGTTTAGGGACACGCTGAAGAGATACAGCCTGAATTGTTGCAGTTCGTGATTAATGTGGCCTATCAAAGTGTTAATTGAAGCGAAATTGGACTGTGCTGCTCGTGTTTGGATTATCTGTTTGCATAGAGTTTTTTTTTTTTTTTTTTGATCTTCTTTTAATTTGAGTCTGAAGCTCTCTGAAATCCATCTGTATGATTACAATTTATCATAATTTTGTGCATTACGTGTTAACAGAGCTTTTTATGACCTCTTCAGGGTTATTATGATAAAGCTGCCATTGTGGTTACATGGACTTGCTGTGTTTACACGGCAAGTCTTAATGCACAGATCTGATCTTTTGACCCTATCTGTTGTTTTTTCTGTCCCACCTGTACATTTACTTTAGACACGACTGGTATCCGATATCTGTGTTTACATAAATCCCCGCCCAAAATTATTGGCCGTACTAAAATTATTTGTAACACTTTATTTTAAGGTGACGTACACATTACTACATGTACTTACTATAGTAATAACAGTAAATTATGCATAACTACAAGTAACTAACCCTAAACCAAACTCTACCCATAACTCTATAGTACATGCGGTTAATTAATATTGCTCTGTACTTATTTGAGTAAGTACAATGTAACTACGTTGGGGTTAGGATGGATAAGTTAAAAGCTGTCATGAATGTTTGCAGTGCAAAATCTGACTGAATAGATATAGACCGGAAAGTTTTCGTTTGCTATTAGTAGCGCGGTATGATTTCATTTGTTTGAATGAATTAGAAGGAATTAAAGGTGCAGTAAGTGATTTTTTAAAAACGCTGTTGAATAGTGAATAGAACCGAGCACCAAAACACACTTGTAGCCAATCAGCAGTGAAGGGCGTGTACACTCATGATGGGGGAGGAGAGAGAGCTCAGTGCACAAGACAGACATTAGCAGAACGAGTATAGTAAGAGAGAGATGGCAGAGAAAATACAAAAGAGGAAAAGGCCCTGGGAATACAACTTTAAAAAGAGGGGTTATGATCAGACCCACGTTAATACATGAGAAGCTGTCCAGCGCTGCAGAGAACTTAAGGAGCGGGAGGCCTGAAAACGGATGCCGAGGTTGCTTTATTTCTTCTTAAATAACGTTTGTTTTGCTGTGTTTCACAGAACTAAAATATGCTGTCTTTTGCTTGAAAATACTCATGTGTCATCTTCGCTTGTTTGTTTATTTGCATTATTAATATTATTTATAAGCCTGGAATATCTAAACCTCCTCCACGGCCCATTTCAAGAATTGACTCCCAAAGTGTGTCCGAAAAGTGAGATAACATACTCCAAATATATGGTTTTCCTATGGTTCCACTTTTAGTGATCGCTAAACCCCTTACTCATGTTACATTTGTAATATATTAGTTACTTGGACTTTGGAGCTATTCATGAAAATAGTTTGTTTTTTGGGATGGAAGGGATGACTGTGCCATTGAAGGAGTTGAGGAGATAAATAACAATTAGACGTTCGACCTGAGATTGTGAGTGGGGGTTACCTGCGTCCGTCTGAATGTAATAGCGAAGCTTGTTATTTACAAAAACAGCAGAGTTATTATAACCTCATTAAAACTACATTTTGGCCACAATTTGGCCGTCTCAGACAAACTTTGCAAATCCTAAAAGATTCATCTGATCGTAAGCTAAAATCTGAAGTCTTCGATCGTTAGTTTGACATGTTCACCGACAGCCGATTAATGACCATTGCGATCAAATTTAACCTCAGACGAAATTCTGGCAGTCTCAGAAGATTTGACTCTCAGTCTTGCAGTGTGACTCTCCTACGAAGACAAGCCATGACCAACATTAACATTAGAGATTTCTTTGTAGCCACCATTTCAATCCCGCATTTAACCGAACACGTCATTGATTGATGATGGAAAACTCCGGACAAGTTTTCTTGCGTGTCCGTTTTTAATGTGTCTTGACTGCCGTACAGTCTGACATTAATGACAACTGAGATCTTACAGTGTGACATGGCTTACAGCGATGATCATGTTTGTACAGTCTGACAAGTAATAATCGTAAATTACTATTATAAATCGCACAGTCTGCACCCGGCTTAAGTGTCTAGAACTTTTAATGTGCGTTTACTGTTGCAATAAGAAATAAGAATTTTGTAAAAGAATGTAAAGTTTTGAGAACTTTGACACAAATTCACAGCACTGACTGATAACCTTCTTTTAATCTCTTCTTTTAATAATAATAATAATAATTTGTTACATTTATATAGCGCTTTTTCTGGGACCTCAAAGCGCTTCACATATGGAAGGGGGGAATCTCCTCACCCACCACCAATGTGCAGCATCCACATGGATGATGCCACGGCAGCCATATTGCGCCAGAACGCCCACCACACACCAGCGTACTGGTGGAGAGGAGACAGTGATTAAGCCCATCAGTATTTAGGAGGCCATGATGGACAGCGGCCAAGGGGCAAATTTGACCAGGATGCCGGGGTTACACCCCTACTCTTTTCCGAAGGATATTTTTGAATGACCACGGAGAGTCAGGACCTCGGTTTAACGTCTCATCCAAAGAACGGTGCTCTTTGGCAGTATAGTGTCCCAGTCAGTATGGCGTTAGGACCCACACAGACCACAGGGTGAGCGCCCCCTGCTGGCCTCACTAACACGTCTTCCAGCAGAAACCTGGTTTTCTCAGGAGGTCTCCCATCCAGGTACTAACCAGGCTCAGCCCTGCTTAGCTTCAGTGGGCAACCAGTCTTGGGCTACAGGGTGATATGGCTGCTGGTGAAAATCCATAACTTAGCAACAAAGCAAAACTGAAATACCCACAAGATTGTAATTTAGTCCTGTTTAAAACATAAACTCTGCAGAATTCTGCAGATTTGATTCCTAAAGTTAATTGTCCCATAGAAAATTCTGGAAAAAGAAGATTCCGCCCGGGCCTTGTCATGTGCAACTAGAAAAGTCACAGAAAAATCATGAATTTTACAAACCCCTTCATAAGTCATTCTTCTTTTCATTCTTGTCCTTGAGATAATGCCGCACACCCACGAGACTGTTCCTGTCACTGTTACTAAAAAAAAATCCAGAGTCTGCTCAATATCGTCTCTCGCCAATAACTGTGGAGTATAACACAGATGGTTCACAGGTAAAATCATCTCATCTGATCCTACTGGAGAGGCAGCATGTAATTATGAGGAAGCTTCCAGGCAGGTCTGTCCCTTCCCCCTTTTTTTCCAGCACAGATACTGGACCTGCTTTTCAAGGACAAACAGTGAAGTACCGTCACCGGCGATTGAGTTCCATGCGTCTAGAGCGAGACGACACAGAGATTTTCTCCCGGAACTCCCGGTTCCCTCCGTCTTGTCCTCTGTTCTCATTAATCCACACATACACCATTTATCATCATTAGCATCTCACTCAAGAGCAGGGATCATCCTGTTCTAGGCTCTTCTCGACCTCCTGAGCGGCGGTTTACCTCGTCACTTCCTTTCCTGAGGGGAAGAGAGGGTGATTGTCAGCTTTGAACATTTCATTCAGCTAATGCAGTCTAAGGTCTGTATGCATAAAAGTTCACAACTGCGTATAATAAAGTACATATTTAAAATAAAATTATGTTACTTGCTTTTAGCTCAAGGTTCATTTGGCCAGGCAAATAGTGCCAATTTTTTGCGGCACATCCTAAGACTCATTTGCATATAAAGGAGGCGTGTTTGCTGAGAAGAATGACAGTGACTTAATTCATATACCCTATGCTATTTTTAGTTCTAAACCACTAAAAGGTTTATGCGCTGAAATACAGCACATACCTTTTTTAAGTTTTATTTGTAGCAATTTTTATGAATTTATTGGATAGGATACAGAGAACAGACAGGAAAGCACATGGGTTTTAGCTCAGATTTTAGCTTAGGACCTCGAGCCAGAAATCGAATTTGGGTCGCTGGAGGCGGTGCCAACGAGGCTATCGGCTCCAACTAAATATAGCACTTACTTTTTGACCTTTATGACTTTTTACTTCTGTGGAAGACCAAAGTAAATATTTTGTAAAAAAAAAAAAAAAAAGATATGAAAGTTTGAAAGGCATATTTTTATAGATAGATTCAAAAAAGTTGTTTTTGACCCCAGTGACTTTCATTGTATATACAAAAAAAAAACCTGCACATTACCTTCAAAGTAAAAAAAATATATACATTTTAAACTGAGCCATCCTCAGTGGCCATGTCGGAAACACTCCATCAGAGCCTGGATGAAAGATTTCCAATTAAAAGAAAATTTGATGGTTCTCAGGTGGGATGGCTTTGATAGGATGTTTCTAAAAATGGACGCCTTTTATGCTCGGTTTGACTGCCAAATCCTCGCTCTGCGATCCATCACAATGTAATACATCTGTCCTAATCCAGTATAGGCTTTTTGTGTTGTTTCTGTAATCTTCTCCATAGAAAAACCATTAAAGCACCCAAAGCTCGTATGATTCCATAATTCAGCCTGTCCCACAAACTCTGCTGACAGCTAGAAATGCATCTATTTAGGGAACAAGAGGGAAGGAGAGAGAATAGAGGAAGAGCAGGAAAAGAGAAAATGATGGCAGTAATTTAAGTAAACTGTAGCACTTAATAAATGGATGGAAAGAGTTCATTCCAATAGAGGGCAAAGTAATTAGAGGAAGGTGATGTATTTTCACCAAACGATCCTTCTAATGTGAAGCAATGGGAGTGGTGAGGTTTTGTGGGGTGAAAAAAAGGTAATTTTAATAATGCTTGAAATATTGAATGATGTGGACCTGAGGGTAGTGATATATGATTTGAAACCCGTGTTTTATATTAGACTATACACGTATGCCTTTGAATTATGTCTCAGAAAGCCGTTCATACAGTGACTCACACAAGGAAAATCAAGTTTCTTTTCAGACCCGAAAAACCTGCATGTGAAACTGGAATTAAGTTAGCTACGGCAAGACACAAAGACCTTGGTTTCTCAAAAGTGCATTATGAAAAGAAAAGTGCCCGGCCCCAAATGTCCTGAATGTTTAAGGTGGCTCTAAATGTTATTTTTGTGCTTGCAGCAGCAGGTAAAGCAGGTTAAGCTTTTTAGGGGGAAAGAGTAATGCAAGAGTCTCTCTCAAGAGACAGAGACCGAGGTGAGGGCACTGCAAATGAGTGAAGATCATTATTCTGGGAGCGCATAACACCATCATGGCTTTGCCTTCTTGGTATATATTTATATATATAAAATATGGAAATCCCAAATAGTGTTTGAATTGAGCTTTGATTCCATCATTAAATCCATTTAAAAAAAATCTCGCTTTTCACTATAATGAAAAAATAATTTGATTTAACAGATGATGATGGCCATGTATTATATGCAAATTACTAAATCATTAGATTAATGAATTGTTCACTTATTAAAGTCAATATAAAGCATAATTGTAGTGAATGAGGAAACAACCTTGGACAGTATTTATCAAATGGTAACATGAGCTTTAAGTGCAGGGTATAATGTAATAATATCAGTATAATAGCACAACGTGATGCTGCAAATGTTTTAGTGAATTTTAATTAATCTTAGTTAAGATTACAGATTAAATAACAACCACCCTCAAACAGGTAAATTACATTGCCTAAGGAAATTTATTCTGGGTGGAATTAGCATTTTAAGTAAAGTTATGATATGATTATACATACAACTTTTCCTTGGCGGAAAATACTGGTAGTAAAAGTCTCCAATTTATATTGAAGAATTGAAGATTACATTCTTGCAAGAATATAGCCTACCTTATTCAAAGCAGCGCCATGACAGCGAGGCTGTGAGGGATAGACTTACCGTGTTTCAATGGCATCCGCTGTAAAAGCTGCATAAAGCACCTAGTCCACTTATAATTTTCCACAGCTCATGTTTTCTGGAGTTATTTTGTCTACTTTAGTTTCTTGGAAAGATATCTTTCATCAGCAGAATAATCCAAAAACAGAGATATATGTCTATCTCTGCCTCGCTTTCAATCAGGTTAAAAATCCAAGATGGCACTGCTGTGAATAACGTCTAGCAACCATAAAGAACATCCAGTAAGCACATAGCAATCACTGTTTCCACAGGTCGACAAGTGACTTGTCAGTATGAGTGAGTTATTTGAATCATTCATTCAACCGATTTGTTCAAAAACGCTGAACAACTGTCTTTATGAACGAGTCATTGAATCATTTACTCAATCCATTTAAAAACACTGAATCATTCAGGAACAGAACACCATTACTTTGTGTTGCACCGCCTGGAACTAGCTTCGTTGCTAGTTCTAAAGTGACGTTTTTGAATGGGAGAATCGTTTGAAGGAAAGTCAGATCCTGTAAAAATGGCTTGGAAATTTGTTTTTTTGGAAATCCTCTTTACTTATTAATATAATTATGATATAACTGTCAAGAGACTGGTTCAGGCTGGTAGGCATACCACAAATGAACAGTAATGGCATTTCAGTAACACCCTTTCCTTTTGTTAATGGAAATTTAATGTTTATTGTCACTTTTAGTATAACTGAACAATATGAATCATGTAATTTTTTCTTATATGCCATTGTTAAAAATGACCTTGTATGACCTGACATCAGAAAAAACGTCATTTTTTAACAAAAAATCTCCATTAATGGCTCAACCGCCCATGGATCAAACACCACTGAACGCCCTCAGATTCAGTACACTTATCTGCTGTGAAGTCATTACGGTTCTTGTTCTTGTAGCATTAGGACTGATATGGCTTTCGTAATGACTCTCTTTCAATTAAACAAAGCACAAGAGCAGTGGGCTGAAAAAGTGATTGCTCTCACTTAAAAGAGATTTGCTTGGCATACATCATTATTAGTGGTCCATAAAAGTCATAGAGATTGAAATCACGGTCACGTCTGTACAAAAATAATATTTCCAATGACTGTGATTTATGTGATCTGGGTGTCATGATGGTTGTGTGGGGTTAATTAGCAACAGGGATGAGCCTTCAACTACACTCATCTAGGATGTGTAATTAAGTCTCTCGTTTGAGTGCAAACGACTATTCAATCTCCTTTTAAACTTCAATCTCATATTCACTGATTCTGCATGACCAAAATTAAATCGTAATTAATGAATACTTTAAACCTATGCTTTTAAACCTAAGAGGCATATGAAGTTACAAAAAGCATGTACATACCCAGACATATTTATAGGGAATTTATTCATCCCGTATTTTTTATGGGGTTTGCAATGTTACATGGAGGCATCACAATAGCAGGACTCATCTTGAAATGGACATTCTGAATTATTCATAACTGCGCTCTTGACCCTGTACTTTTTCAGTGACCCATTACAAAATTGTGCAGTCATTTATTGCTGCCAAAAATCTCCACACATACATATCCAAACACGATCGGGCAATTACTCCCTCGTCAAGGGCTTCGGGCTGTTTAAAATGCACTCTGTGCACCCCAAAAACACACTGTGCTGGAAGAAGGGCAGAATGTATTACAAGAGGCCATTAAATATGTCCGGCTCCTCCTTTATCCTGCACACCAAGGACAGATCCAAAATCTTTGAGTAGGAACAGGATGGTACTCCTGTCCTGAGCCCTGAGCGTGTCCTCCAGGTAGACTGGACTTGACATGCTCTGTGCACTAAGCAACAGAATACCATCTGGATCAACACCCACACAGACCCTTGGCCTTTCATTTCTGCCAATCAAAAGGGTCCCCTTCAGAACTGTTCCATCAGGTGGAGGAGACATGCTACAATTCACAGGAACGGATTTCAGTTTTTCCTGAGTGTAGGACACCAAACGCACACATACTGTAGTATGGAATTTATTTGTTATTTGCTGTTTAGTTTGAAAGTGACTTCTGTGTGAGCTGTACTTCATACATCGGAGGACCCTTTTGAAGGTCCACAAAATTTCACTAATGTGACTGCACTTTTTATCAAAATGCAGTTGTTTTTTTTCCAGTTACAACCATTAATATAATGCTGTTGTTAATATAATAAACATGTGGCAACTATAAATTCTACCTTACTTCACCGAAAAATAAAATTTCTGTCATTATTGGAGTATTATTTATAGCGTCATTAAGGGTGTAGTGGTTGGGAGGGGTTGGGCATTCGTTAAAGTGTTAGTTCACTCAAAAAATTAAAATTATGTCATTACTGAGCCTCATGTAATTGCAAACCCGTAAGATCTTTCTTTGGAACACAAATGAAGATATTTTTCATGAAATCCAAGAGCTTTCTGACCCCACAAAATAACACATTTGTTCAGCAATTTCTTCTCTTCCGTGTCAGTCTCTGACGCTGTTCACATAGTAAACACAGTCCAGCGCTTCCGGGTCCTACGACAGAACGCCGGCTCAGTATTGGCGCACAAAAAGTATTCTCGTCGCTTCATAACATTGCGGTGGAACAACTGTAGTCAAATTGACTATTTTAATGATGTCTTTACTACCTTTCTGGGCCTTGAAAGTGGTAATAACATTGCAGTCTATGGGGGTTCAGAGAGCTCTCGGATTTCATCAAAAATATCTTAATTTGTGTTCCGAAGATGAACGAAGGTCTTACGGGTTGGGTAAGAAACGAGGGTGAGTAATTAATGACAGAATTTTCATTTTTGGGTGAACTATCCCTTTAACGAATGCCAAACCTCACCCAACCACTAAATCTACCCTTAATTATGATATTAGCTCCACCTGGTCTGAGACTGCTGGCCTGGCACTGTTGTGACGCATGGCTCTGCGGTTCCTCAGTTGGTTATTATTGCCTTTGACAGCAAGCTGAATGGAATGCACACTTTTCTAGATCCAATCAATTCTCAGCTGGGAGAAAAACAAGAATCGTGCTTAATTTACCCCCACCCCACACAACAGACAACTCTAGTGCGTGATTTTAAAGTTATTTTGACATTTTACCGCATAATATTTGTAGTTACTTTAAGATGACTTATAGTTTATTGTATTGTTCTCATCTTCGTTTGTGTATTGTTTTTTTATTTTCTCCATACAGCCCAAGTATACGTACAGCCAGGGGCGTGGTAGTGGGGGGAAAAGTGGACCTGACTACCCAGGGCCCCGTCTAGAGAGAGGGCCCTTTGAAATCCCATCAAAAAAAAAAAAAAGGTTTTTTTGTAACCTAGTTCGAATTAATTGGGCCCTCCAATTGATGTCATTATTCATTTCAAAATATATTGATAACACCAACTGAGAGAATGAACTCAGTGCCAGACCTTTTCCCTGTTTGTATCACTCCGCTTGTTCGTGTTTGCGCAACTTGCATCATTAAGCCAGAAGGCGGCGACAAGTGACTGTCTTTATTGTCTGATTAAATGAACAGTTTAGTCCACAAATATTGATTCATTTAGGAAAGAAAAAGTAGATGAAATTGATATTTGATGCGCATACTAATTGCTCATATGCCTCTGGACACAGAATTATTGCATTGGCGTTTGTTTGAAATGTAACATCTAGCCTATGCAAAATAATCCTTGAATCATTTCTTATTTAAGGCCATTCCCGTTTCGAATATGTGATTGTGTATAGTCAACAATAAGCATAAACATTCTGCATTTCCATTTTATAGTGTGGATAATTCATTGCGACATTTAAACTGATTCTCATGTTTTAGAATTTGTTATCTGATAAAATACTACATACTGCCCACTGACATGCTTTTAAAGCTCCTGTTGTCCATTTTTTTTGGTCTTCAAAACACCTTAAAATTCACATGTTGAGCTCAGGTAAATCTAAATTTTCTCGGGGGGGCATGCCCCCGAACCCCCCTAGGAGCACTTTATTACGGTTTTTAGCTATAAAAACCTGCGCAAAAAAATGATCATGAAGTGAATTGGAAAGTATTTCTCTTTGTTTGAATAACTACTCAACTCTACCTTACACATTAATACTCGAAAAGTAAAAACACAACACACAAGTCATTTTACAGCGAAAGAACCAGTCATTACTATAATCTGATTTGATTATGGATTTAAACACTATTTATACTTGTTTATATTCAAATAATAAAAAAAAAAATGTATTCAAAATTGAATTTTCATTTTTGCTAACCCGCATCGTCTAATGGCATGTGTAGGGGGCCCACTGACATTGTGAGTATACAGGGCCCAGAATTTGGTGCTACGCCCCTGCGTACAGCTCTATAGAATTGTGCGTAAAACAAATTCAATAAAAGCTATGAAAAGTTAATTACGTTAAGATTTAACAACCACCAAAGTGAACCCCTTTGTTTAGTTAAATGTGTGTAAATAAAATGAATCTTATATACAAGAAAATTTAAAAAATACATTCAGATTGATACCAAAAATAAAAATAAATGGCATTTGAGTTACACTTTTTCTCGTGCGGCTGTTTACTTGATGCTTTCAATGTAATGTGAAATCATACGGTTCTTGTTCTTGTAGCATTAGGACTGATATGGCTTTCGTAATGACTCTTTCAATTAAACAAAGCAGTGAGCAGTGGGCTGAAAAAGTGATTGCTCTCACTTAAAATAGATTTGCTTGGCATACATCATTGCTTGCGGTCCATAAATGTCACACAGATGGAAATCACGGTCACGTCTGTACAAAAATAATATTTCCAATGACTGTGATTTATGTGATCTGGGTGTCATGATGGTTGTGTGGGGTTAATTAGCAACAGGGATGAGCCTTCAACTACACTCATCTAGGATGTGTAATTAAGTCTCTCGTTTGAGTGCAAACGACTATTCAATCTCCTTTTAAACTTCAATCTCATATTCAGTGATGAACAAAAGGGAATATTTTTTATATACTTTTAACCTAGATGCTTTTAAACCTAAGAGGCATGTGAAGTTACAAAAAGAATGTCCAGACACACTGTATTTATAGGGAATTTATTCAGCCTGGGATTTTTTTTATGGGGTTTGCAATGTTACATGGAGGCATCACAATAGCAGGACTCATCTTGAAAAGGACATTATGAATTATTCATAAATGCGCTCTTGACCCTGTACTTTTCGGTGACCTGTTACAAAATTGTGTAGTCATTTATTGCTACCAAAAATCTCCACGCATATCCAAACACGATCGGGCAATTACTCCCTCGTCAAGGGCTTCGGGCTGTTTAAAATGCGCTCTGTGCACCGCAAAACCATGACACGCTGTTCTGGAAGAAGGGCAATATATATTACAAGAGCCCATTAAAAATGTCCAACTTTTTCCCCACTTACCAACAGGGTCCAAAATCTTTAAGTAGGAAGAGGATGATATTCCTGTCCAGAGACTTGAGCGAGTGGAAGACTTGACATGGTCAGCGCCATAGGCAACAAATGCCATCTGGAATCTGGATCGACGGCCACTCAGACCCTTGGCCCTTCATTTCTGCCAATCCCCTTCAGACCTGGAGGAGACATGCTACAATTCAGGGGACGGCATTTCAGTTTTTGCAAAGGCAATATGGGAGAAGGGGATTGTATTCAAAAATGCATAAGTATAGCACATCAAGGGACTCAGCAGCCAATGAAAGCTGGACGTTGAAATTGTCTCATGACATAGTTGATTACACACAAACTGTTTTGTCAGCAATTTTTAGATGAGCTTGCCTACAAAGCTGTCAACTCCCCTGAGGAGATGAAAAACAGCGCCTTCCCTTGAGAGGACAAAACCTTCATACGTTTTTTTTGTAATAAAAGCAATCATGGGCACAGATATCTATTCATCATTTGAATAAAAAACAGAGCACACCACTTATGACAAAGATATTCAGGTATGTTAGTCATTGCTTCGACAACAGTGAATGTGAATATTTTGAAATTATGAAACACATTTTATAGTTTCAAAGGGAGCGTGTAGCGTGTAAGCATAAGTTTTATTAAGTAATTACAAAAATAGAATCCACACAAGAGTAAATAGCACCATAAAGAACAAGAAAAACAACTGCATTCAAGAGTAAAGATTGTACTACATAAGCAAAGACACAGAAGTTTGTTTATCCAAACTTGCTGGATGTGACAACATGGATTGGGAAAATGATTTTTTGTTGTTGTTGACCTTTTAGGGCATTCAGGAGAAATGACACCCCCTTGTGGTCTGAACAAATACAGTAGCTAATCATTAATACTTTTTTGTTTTGCCAATAATATGCAGGCCGACATTTTCAAATGCTCAAGCACAGAGCTCTGTGCGGCAAATCTTGCCAAAGAATAACACAATTATATCCAACACTACCCACAGTGCTTTCAACATATTTTCAACAACTGTCATATTCACTTCCACACCTGTCCAATAAAATCAATGAAAATGAACAATGAAACAATGAAAATGAAAACAAAAATCAAAGACGCCTACTGACAGACCGTCAGCGCTGTTTATTTTCATGGCTTGTTCTAAAGTCAGCTAATCTGCTATATGCAGCTTCTGTTTTCAGATCCAGGGAGCCGTTTGGTGTAATGGAAAGCACCATGGCAGCTCCTGTCTTAATTAGAGTTGGACTTGACGGCCCACTGTTTTCCAGGCCTTTCTCTCCCACACAAACTCTTTTCAATTACACAAAAATAAAGTCAGCTGTCTCGTCTGGAGGCACTGATCCAAATCCGCAAGAGGAACAACCTTGACCAGCCAAGACCCAAATGTTCCTGACTCACGCGTGAACCATCATAGACAGTTCTCATATTCATTAAGCCTGTGTAGGTGAAGTTTGGGTTATAAAGCTGGGGAAATTTGGCTGAAAGCCTGATAAGCTTTTACTGGTCAATAATATAACACGTTGGCTGCCTGGAAAGCATAATATTTTGCTATACTTCATAAGATCCTAAAGGGGTCATGAACTGAGAAATCAAAATTTCCTTGAGCTTTTGACATATAAGAGGTCATCAATATCAATTTCAGATCTGAAAACTTCTTACTCATTGTGGAATGTGCCTATCTAAATAGGTGAAAGACCGCCTCTGTAGAAGATCAACGCCTATTTCATCATTGCAACTTTGGCCCCGCCCACTGGCGTGGAGAGAAGAGTGATACAGGATCACTGGACTAAAAATAACATTACCTTCCAAAGGATCCTATAGTGCTAGGAATGTGGTTATTTATTTTCAACAATGTAAATGTCTCAGTTGAGCATTATTTGTTTGTTCTGTACATTTCACTGTGGATTTTTTGGTAAATCAGTCACAATTTCAGCGCAGGCTTTGCAAACAGACTTTTACGATACTCGACAGTAATGCGACAACATGTAAGTAACCGTGTTAATTCTAATGCCTGATCTGAGATCAGTGATTTCTGATTATGTACAGTCATGTACTTCTTTGTTTATGTGTCAGTAAATCAAACCAGTGACTAAACGGTCAACTTCACATTGTTTCTCTTAGTAGGATGAAAATATTCTGTTATTTAATCAATTATATATAGAATGGTTCCATTAAAATACGTTAACATCCATAGAACCCTTCTAATGAACAAAAGGTTCTTTAGTGGAAAAGTGTTCTTTAATTGGAATGTTCTTCAAACTAAGACAAAAATAGTTCCTTTTAAGATCTGTTAACTGAAAGATGGAACCCATATAATGGCATCATTGCGAAAAAATTTTTTTGGAGCCTTTATTTGTAAAAGTATAGAATGTGAAAAAAAATATGAACAAATAAAACATTAAATTCTGGTCCTTTCTGCTAGTCCATTAAACCAAGCCAGAGTCTAAGAGGTCTTTCAGAGTTTGTCAAAAGTCTATTCTGGTTTCGCTTCTTCTGCCTCTTGCACAGTACAATCGCATATTGAAATCACGTTTCATGGTTTGGGTTTCCTCATTTCTCTGGACACGGTTGTCATAGAGGATCCGTAAATTCAGAGCACTAGAAAATAACTGCCGAATCGTTGATGCAGTGCAGTGTTCGGTGGACAGAGCGGGGAGGATCATTTGCGTTTGAAAGCTTATTACCAGCTCTCAGCAGGGTGGATAAAGGGGACACACACCCATCTTCACCCCAGTACTGCCGTCGCTGATATGCAGGCCGCCGCTTTCAAATGCTTGACTACACACACTGATTGAAATTGGGGTTGCATTGAGCACACAAAGATAAAACTGATTTTGCAAAAAGCCAACCATAATCTCACATTTGGCAGCTTCTGAGATTGCAAGACACTGAACTAGGGGAAAAGCCCCATTTCATATGCCAATGTCTGGCTTCAGGTGAAAGGATAAAAAAGGAAAAACACAGCAGATGAAAGGAAGGATTGGAGTTGGAGGGGTGCCGATTTGTGGTCCAAATGAACTCAAGTTTTAGATTGTATGTAGACATGAAATGATCATCCATCGCACTTTGTTAATTGCATCCTGCAGCTAAAATCAAAATGAAAGCGCCAAACAATGATAATTATGACATGCTTATGAAGTTTAAAGGAATAGTTCACCCTAGATTAAGTGCATTACATTCTAAGTCTTTTGAAGTCAGGGATTGGACAAAATTCGTAAATTTCAATATACAGAAAAAATTACACACCATATCACGTGATCATAAATTAAATGACTTCACAACTGAATTGAGTTACCGACACACAAATGTGCAGCAGATTTGCGATTAATGACACACAAAATAAAATTTGAAAGCTACAGCAGAAGAGCAAGAGTTTCAGCATGTAACAACCTAAATTTTGGAACAATATAAGGGTGAGCAAAGAAATACACATCCTGTACCATTACATAAATACTTTGGGCCATTCAGTCAGTCAGTAATGAAATCCACCAGCTGTCCTCGCATATCCCCTATATATAAGGAATAACACATTTATTAAGTAAAAATGTAAAATTATAAAGAAAAAAATTAAGTCAATATGATTTTTTTTAATAGAAAATAGGTTTAAACAAAAATAAGTTAGATCTTATTCAATAGTTTATAATTAGAGTATTGTATCTACAGATGAATATTGTGAAGATCAGAGTAGAGAAAGAAATGCCCAAAAGAAGTAAGATATTATCAGAATTAAAAGATAGACAAGATAGAAGCCCATAGTCTTCTGAAAATAAACATTTTAAATGCTATGCTTACATAACAGGAAGGGACTAGGGAAAGTACCTATTAATATTCTTGCTACTTCTTTTGCAGCCATTTAAGGATGGGGATCTGATTAGGTCACCAAGTTCTTGTAATATAGCAGATCTTGCATTAGCTACTATCTCATGTCTGCAGATATGAAAACAGATATCATGGTACATCATGCAACGAACTCTAAAGGAAAAATACACTCAAAGAAATCAATAAAATCATTTTCATAAAATAAGTTAATAAAAGACATTAATCAAAATAATAAATTTGAATACGAATAATTTAGCTTACACCTAAATATAGGGCCTATATAGCCTATATTTAGCGACTGAGAAAGACCAAGAAAAAATAATGAAATTTCAAGATGCCACCAGTTCACCTCATCCAAACTAACTCCATGTTCAAAGGCTTTAGCGTCGAGCACAGACATGTTCTGAGGGAGGACGCGAATAGTGAACCAAATCTGCCTCCCCCCGTGCTGTTTTTTTTCTCCTCAGCCTTTGTCAACTGTGGTTTTGTGGGAAGGGGGTGACTATTCGCATAGGGCTGTCTACGTTTTACTTAATCTGGGACCGACTGGCACACCTCTCTTCAGTCTTCTCCTCACGACGAACGAGCGAAATATCCGTCCGGTGTTTCGCGTTTAGTCACAGAGAGATGTCTGAGGATGCGCATCAATACCTTATTCATCCGTTGTCTCTCCACGGAGCCCGTCTTTGAATGTTTTATCCAGTGCATGAATGGAGCTGCTTGAGGATATACGACCTTTTCATCTGGTTTTAGGGAATAAGGAACCCCTCGACATCTGAATACGTGAATTAAAGCGATAAAACGTCTATGACGGGCGTTACGGGACGACTACGCAAAGCCATCGCGGCATATGGTGATTTTTTTCTTTTGTTTAAATTTTCGTCATGTTCTCATACAGCTTTATATGAGGCAAGTATATCGAAGTATTTATTTCATGATATTTTCGAGCCTAGTTGGATATCTGAAATGTTCGCGCTGGAATAGGGGATAAGTTGGTCACCGTTTTATATAGTAGACAGACAGATCGCATCTGCTATTTTTTTTTTATTTCCAACTGAATACGAGTTGTGTTGCACTGCGGTAAATCAGAACTCGACGCGCGTGGTCGTCGACGGCTGCCTTTCAAACCTATCATAATAAGCATGCATATGGCATTGTGAGGTATTGCAATTAATGCATCTCTCTACAGGTGCCTGAACTGGTGCCAGTTTCTGATTTTGTAACCTGCCTGCATTCTAGATGCTGGTTTGCTGAACCTTTGCTGATTTCCCCAAGGGAAAAACAAAATACCTCCGGCTTGTGTAAAAGCCTGTAGGAAGCAGTTTAGTTGTAGGAGTTTGGCTGCATTAAAACGTGAAGTACTTGATCATAGTGTCATATTGCAATAAACTAATGCTTAAGGCTTGCATTGTGAAGCATTGTGTAGAATGTAATATAATCTATTTTGAAGGCACATTTGTCTTTGACTGCTTGAAATTAAGGCTTAGCAAGGAGCTTCTCAAGTTTAGATGGGTCTTTCACATCTAGATTTAAAGTAGTTTTTTGCTTTTGATATGGACTTATAAATAACAATTTCTGAAGATAAATGTTCATAGATTACATTTCTTTGTTATTTCAGGTGTTTACATTAAATGTTATACATCTTTATGCCTTACTTTCTGTTTTTGAACTCACCGAGATGTCTTTTTTCCCCCAGCTGCATCTTTGTCGATAGGATCAAATCGGACTGCATCATCTAAATGAAGTTACCCAGCCATGCAATGTTCCTGGAAGGCTGTGATTCTGCTTGCATTGGTGTCCATAGCGATCCAATACACAGCAATCAGGACTTTCACAGCTAAGCCTTTTCATTTGTGCCCTGTTCCTAACCCTCTGAACTGTGGTTTGGGACAGGATGTGGAGTCCTTCGATCGGATGTGTGATGAGTACCCGTATTTTAATTACAATTCCTCCAGGAAGACTCACATCCTCATCTTGGCAACCACCCGTAGCGGCTCCTCTTTCGTTGGACAGTTGTTCAACCAGCACTCAGATGTGTTCTATCTTTTTGAGCCACTCTATCATGTCCAAACGACCTTAATCCCTCACCTTTCTCCCAGCAGATATGCTGTTGAGCGCAGAGTGATGCTGGGAGCCAGTCGTGACCTTCTTAGAAGCTTGTACAACTGCGACTTGTATTTCTTAGAGAGTTACATCAAACCGCAGCCGGCAAACCATACCACGGATAAACTCTTTCGCAGAGGAGCCAGCAAAGCCCTCTGCTCTATGCCGGTCTGTGATGCCTTCAGCCCTAATGATGGCAATATAGAAGAGGGGGATTGTGTTCGAAAGTGTGCCTCCCTTAACTTGACCCTAGCAACCGAATCATGTCGGGAAAGACGCCACGTGGCCATTAAAACAGTGCGTATTCCAGAGGTCAATGATCTTAAGGCACTGATTGAGGACCCTCGGCTTAATCTGAAAGTTATCCAGCTGGTGAGGGACCCGCGTGGAATATTATCTTCGAGGATTGAAACCTTTCGGGACACATACCGCCTATGGCGGATCTGGAGAGCCACCGGCCGTAAACCCTACAACCTGGATTTGACTCAGCTAACAACAGTGTGCGACGACTTTCTAAACTCAGTGTCCACGGGCTTAAGCCGGCCGCCATGGCTCAGAGGACGGTACATGCTAGTGAGATACGAGGACCTAGCCAGGAATCCGCTGCAAAAAACCAAGGAGGTTTATGAATTCCTTGGTCTTTCTTTAGAAAAAAACGTGGTGGACTGGATACATAACAACACAAGAGGCAATAACGATGTGTCAGCAAAGCATAAGTACGGCACGTTGAGGGACTCGGCGGCCAACGCAGAGAGCTGGAGGTTGAAATTGTCTCATGACATAGTTGATTACACACAAACCGTTTGTCAGCACATTTTAGATGAGCTCGGCTACAAAGCTGTCAACTCCCCCGAGGAGCTGAAAAACATGTCGCTCTCTCTCATCGAGGACAAAACCTTCATACCTTTTTTGTAACAAAGGTAAACATGTGCACGCACAACTATTTTTCTACGTTTATATTCTTGCCTTAATGTGATTGACATTTGCACTATGAACTTTTTTTTTTTTACTTCGGAGACTCCCTTGCAGTCACCCTATGATTTTCGGAACAGCACAAGAACCAAAACACTTTAGCTGTAAAGAGATCTGAACTTCACCTTGATCGCAGCGATTGCATTGCGATGGTAATGTTCATTATTTATATATTAGAGCAGAGCACCACACTACTGATAAAGAAATTCTGTATGCTGGTCATTGCTTTGACAACAGTGAATGTGAATATTTTGTATGTCATAGAACCCAGACTATTCTCAAGAAAAGCATTCTTTAATGTGGGACTGAAATGCTGTCATGTATAATAACAGCCGTGCAATAAAATTGTGAATGTCACAGTCAGGCTATTTCTCAGGTGTGTCTCAGTGTAAAGTCTTGTCTGCCACAGAGTTTTGGGGGTTTATTTTGGTTTGCTTTATGCATTGGTGCTGGTTAAAAAGAAAATCTAAAGTAAATGAATGCACTTCAGTCTGCTTGCTTTAGGTTGTCATGATTTACAAATACATTGTAAAAGTCAATTATTGCTGTTGGTATAAGGGTTTTGTTATATTTTGCTAAATGCCATGATACTTCAGAAAAATCCAATGCAATCCAAGTTTTTAGAGTGGACAGTTTGGTAGTTTAATGTAATTTAGAGATTTTCATATGAAATGCATGAAATGATTCATTCTTTAGTTGCTGTCCTCATCATCATACCACTAATTTTCATTGATTCAGCTCATAGATTTGTATTTAGTGTCCATGGAAAAACAAATGTTTGGCTCATTGTATGTGAAAGAGACTTTTGCTATTTTTGAAATCTTAATAAATGTAGAGAAACCACTTTTTTTTCCATTTATAGATGGAACATCTTTTTTGTTGTTGCACAGCTTAAAGGACAGTTGTGTATGACTCTTGCTTGGTTGTCACAATGGCCTTAATTTGTTTTAATCCTTCATGGATTTTTACATAATCTAGATAATCTGGATCCACGTTCAGGTTATTAAACCAGATATATTAATCTCATGATTGTCTCAATTGCTAACCCTCATTCAGTTTTAAATGGGGAATATTAATGGTCAATCTTCCATTTTAGATTTGCGTCAGCAGCATTAGAGAGCGCGAAGAGTGCGCAAGGACGAATTCTCTTTCATTCCACGAGATTGTCATCAGAAATACATGCTTCACAGTCATAGAAATGAATGTCATACAAGATACCATTGTTTAGTCTTTCCTCGTTTGATCTTTCAAGACATCCAGAAGAAATGGCCCCCCCTTGTGGTCTGAAAAAAATAGCTAATCATGTCTACTTGTCTAATTGGGATGCATTGTCAAGTCAAGCCACTTTTGTCATTTAGAAATTGTGTTTCTCCATACATAAGACTGATGAAGACTACCGTAAACACAGCACATTATAGGACAATACAGCATGTACAAGTACAATACATTCATAACCGTGAGTGAGGTGAGGTGCATATAAACTCAAATAATAAAGCGTCTGTGTTCAAAGTACTACGTTTGTATTCAAGTGGAGCTACTTCAGGAACTAAGGATTGTGCACTAAAGTTGTAACTTGAGATGGAGGAAACACTAATTAATCAGCCTTGATGTTTACAAAGCAGTTGAAAAGAATGAACCCTATGAACAGTGGGGCGATTATCAATTATGCAAGCTTTAAGTAATGTCATGGAAATCTTATGCATAAGCTTAGCTATGCTGCACAGTTTAGTTTGGATAATTACTGCTCCCAAGCCAGTAATAGTAATGGCAGAAATATAGCCATAAAAATTTCACGTTACTTTGAAGCCCCAACCTTGTAGCTATGAGTTCCGGTTTGTCATTTGCCAGTCCCATTTTCCACGAATCATTTCCAGTCATCCCTGTCAATAAAAAAAAAAAGTCCCAGTAAAAAAGTTTCAGTGTGGTATTTGTAATTCATTAAAATTTTAGATTTTAAGACACTTACACATACACACACTTTCTTGGCAGGTGGCTTATTTTGAGGTTTGTATGTATCACAATTTTCTATCCACATTTAAGGCCATTTGTTTAATGAACTTTTAACTTTTTTTCCCATCAACCATACAAAAGTGCACAAGTAATTGGCTTTCTGGGCCATCTCGCATTATCCTTTGCCAAAAAAAGCCACCAATAATTTGGCAGCACCAGTGGACAGATCAGCTAAAAAATATGCCAGCTAGAAACTAAAGTTTTTTTTAAAAAAAAGGTTACTTAAAAGCAGATATTATTGTGTAAATGACCCACTTAAATTTGACTGTATGCTGAGGAAGCAATTTTTTCTCAACCCATACAGTGAAGAGTGTGAATCTGTGAAAGTTTCGCTTTGTTGAATTTGAAGCGCTCTTCAGATAACAATTTATCATGCTCCTCACTTAAGATCTCAACCTGCTTGAGATCTTTAGCTGTCGTTCATTTAACACTTATTGTGATTAAGAAAACCATTGAAATCTCTTATTGCGATTAAGAGACTCCAGGACGCAAACATTGTGTATAGAATCAAAGTAATTGCTTTTCAATAGCTGTCGTATGCACTGCACCAGAGAGTTATTTGACCTTTAATGGCAGTAGTGGCATTATACAGTTTGTAAATATCTATCAGACCATTCCACTATTTAATAGGCTATAGAGTTTATTATATATAATTTGTTTTAATATATTCATTTGTTTTGGTTCAATAATAATGATAAATAAAAGATAATTGAATTGATCAGAAACCAGACTAATGAGATGTCACTGTGAGCGGTGCTGTCACTCAGATCAGGTATGCTTCACGTAGGCCGCTTAAGAACACAGGCCTACTGCGTCCAATTTACCGGTAATAGCCTACTACAAATGCAGCGGCCTTATTAATGAGACAATAAGAGAGGGGTAGAGTTATTAGATGTTCATCATAATAATTCACAGTTCTGAATTCAAATCTAGGCTGGTTACTTTGGTCCGAATAGCCGGAATGTTCTTTCATGCCTTCCCAGGTAATCTACATCTAAAATGTTATCAATAGAATAATAGATGTTATTTTCAAACTTTTATAAGCTATTGATATCATGAGAAAAAAAAAGTCTTACCTCAGAAATTCATCAGTTTAATGTGGTTTTTTTTCTCCCGAGTGAGAAATGTATGACTCGTGCGCCCATTCATTTTTCATTCACAAAGTTGAAATTATATGAATAAATAACTTATGTAAGCAAAATGTTTGGCAATTGTGGGCAAGTCTTTTGTTGCCAAACAACTGTTTGTCATTTGTTTTCGTTGTAACAATATGCTCTGTTGCTTTATATGTTACAATATGCAATATATTGTGGTCATGGGCATGGCTGGTTAGGATAGTAGTTTGAATCCTGGTCCTGGGGAGCACTCCACATTTGTATATATCATCTTTATTTAAAGGGACAGTTCACCCAAAAATGAAAATTCTGTCATACTCACCCTCATGTCGTTCCAAACCTTTCGTTCATCAGAACACAAATGAAGATTTTTTTTGATGAAATCTGAGAGCTTTCTGTCCCTTCAGAGACAGCTATGCAACTACCACTTGACGCTTAAAAAAGTTAATAAAGAGATCGTAAAACTATATGAATTGAGCGGTTTAGTCCAAATTTCGATTGCTTTAGATGATGAACAGATTGAATTTCACACATCAGTTGTGGTAAACGGAAGCTCAAGCAGGTTCGCTTGTGCGAGAACCAATGAGGTTAATTCTCGTGTTACGCAGCGCGTTTGAGCTTCCACAAGAACCAATGAGGTTTATTCTCGTGTTACGCAGCGCGTTTGAGCTTCCGCAAGAACCAATGAGGTTCATTCTCATGTTACGAGGTACGTTTGAGCTTCCGCAAGAACCAATGAGGTTCATTCTCGTGTTAGGCAGCGCGTTTAAATTCCACAAGAACCAATGAGGTTCATTCTTGTGTTACGCAGCGCGTTTGAGCTTCCACAAGAACCAATGAGGTTTGTTCTCGTGTTACGCAGCGCGTTTGAGCTTCCGCAAGAACCAATGAGGTTTGTTCTCAACACATCAAGCATGTTCGGTTGAGCATTTGTTTTTGTCCTGTTATTTAAAGCGATCAAGTCTCTTTAGAAAATTTGGACTAAACCACTCTAAACAATTCATATGGATTAGTTTTACGATCTCTTTGTGAACTTTTTGAAGTTTCAAAGTAGTAGTTGCGTAGCTGTCAATGGAGGGACAGAATGGTCTAAGATTTCATCAAAAAGATCTTACATTTTGTTCCAAAGATGAACGAAAGTCTTACGGGTTTGGAACGATATGAGGGTGAGTAATTAATGACGAAATTATTAATTTTTTAGGTGAACCATCCCTTTAACACACCTGATTTAGATCATCAGCTGGTTAGCAGAGAAGTTTTTGTTTTTGTTTTTATTGAACATATAAAGATTACAGGGGATACATATATCATAAAGAATAAAGAACAGGATAAGAAACTTAAAAGTGAAGCAAGACAATAGAATACATTTTCAAGCAAGATACAACAAACAGGGATAGTCTATTAGATAAAGTGATTAACAGAAACATCTAAAGCAGTAAATAGCCTAATTGGCCACTTTGAGGCAACGGTCGTAGGCTATACATGACGTCAAACTCTGCGTCTGTTTTTAAAAACATTCAGCGTATAATACATCCAAAATAGAAAAATATGCAGTCTACTCAACATTACTGCAATCCTGCAGACTTGTGCAATAACTTGGATGGGTTAAATGCAGAGGACAAATTCCGAGTATGGGTTACCATACTTGGCCTCACACGTCATGTCACCTTCACTTTCTTAAAGTTTGCGTTCTTTGAATTCAGCTAAAAGGTCGTGTCGTGATGTATCAGTCTTCTAGTTGTCACATGTCTTCATGTGAAACAAAAGTGCAGGGAAGAGTTCACCAAACTTACATTTTGGAATGTGGCGAAATTCACATGAACTTGAATTTCCTGTCTTCTGCATTTGCATGAGTATGAAAGGAAGGCAATGGAATGAAGAGTGTAGTGTGCCTGGCCCCTTAAGAGAGTCCAGCAGTGCTGTGGGCAGGGGGGGCCCAAAGCAATATACAGTACAAGGGGCCCAAAAACCAGACGGCACTGGCTGTGGGTTAGGACAAAAACGATTGGCTTTCGTCCTTCACAGCTAGCTTTTATCGCTTTATTGTGTTTCGCCTGGTTACGACACGGTGTGAGGTTAAAAAGCCACAAAACAACTTTCCCTTTTATGGTGCATTTACTACTTGATACTAAAATCACTAATGTCCATGGTTAATAATGTGGAACAATGATGTTGTTGAGCCATGCAATTGTTTTTGAAGACTAAACCCCTGACTGGCTCAATAAATTTTTGTGCTGATTCAGTATGCCATGAAAAGACAAAGGTTTATGAGCACCTGGTTCTGCCTATACCAGACACCTGACATCTAATCTAAAGATGCGATTTCCCCCCCTTTCTGATAGAAACATAACCTCTAACCCATTTTATGATGAAAAACCATATCATCTTATGAATACAAGTGGATGCCATTTAAAAGTTTACCTCTCAGCCTTAATAAAACAGTGATTTTATCATGTGATTTGAATTATGGGGTCACTTACTTTTATAAACTGCTTATGTAATCCAGATCTGGACTGTCAGTGCATATTAGTGCATTCAGTGTTACATAAATGATTAAAGCTAAAATGAATAATAGATCAATGGTATTAAAATATCTCCACCTATTCCAGCAGGGGATCATTGCAGGATAGTATTTCTTCTCTTTGCTCACATTCTTTTGATGGTAAATAAGTGAAATGCATCAAATAAAAAAACAACAACAGCAGCAACAACAACAAAATACAAAGAACTCATGCATTTCTAAAATACAGAATGCTTTATTTGTAGAATACAGCATCAATTTAGCAAAAATAGTTCTATTATAGACAAAATCTACTTGGTCTTAAAAGTCCAGTTTATAGTAACAGCATCTTCAAGACATGGGTACCTAACAGAAAGTGTGTAGATAGCAAAAACTGAAAGAAACATGAAAAAAAGTGAAATACATACTCACAATTAACAGCATGTTGTACAAAGAACTAGAGCTTCAAGCATGCATTGCAGCAATATAATAATAATAATAATATGCCATATGTTGTTTTTACATAAATAAAAAAGGAGACAAACATTTAAGCAGTAGGGGAGAAAAAAAGACAAAAACATGAACATTTTTCAATTGTGCTGCTTCTATGATGTAAACGGCTGTAAAACGGTCACAGGAAATACATCTGTGGTTATTTTGCACTGTTCTGAAACACTAAACACTCCACAGTGAGCTTTTAGAACTCCCAAGACATTCAGGCACATGTACAGCCAGTAAAACATCATCTCAAGCGAACCACGAGTGATGCTTCGCAAAGAGAAAATGAAGCGGGCTTGCTAAAAAGCCTTTTTAAATGGACTGAAGACAATGTGGTGTAGTTTCCCTGCATCCTTTTTAGATGCGAATCATTTCTTTTCTTAACTCCAGGCACTGGTTTCCTGGAGACGGATTGAATTTCAACGGCTTGAACATCGTCTTACAAAATGGAGTGTTTACACTGGAGACTCACCATTAATGTAATCTACGCCAATGATGTGCGAACTGCCGTTCAGAGGACCTCTACACTTACCAGGACTGACGTAAACGAGAACGTGATGATAATCAAACAGCTCACTGTGAAAACAGCATATGTTGATATTACTCTGAAATCGGCATCAAAGAAAAGACACGATTTCTGACACTAAATCGAAGAACATTTGAGAGTATGTAGTCTAAACCCCACATTATTGGATGATCAGGGTCATTTAGTGTCACATTTATTCATTTAATTAAATAATACTTTCACTGACTTCCAAGTTCTCACATTATTTTGTTCAAAGATGAGCTTGAAACAAGACCAGCATATTCAAGGAATAATTCTGCGCTTGAACTTTTTAAGGGACGTTTTAGAGAGAAAATCCTCATTAGGGCTAATTATGTGTACGAGGACTGATATTACAAAAAATTATTTACACCAAGTTTTAATTTTAAGTAAACCTGCTGGCATATTAGAGTTCCCTTTATGATGGAGCCAGTTTCATTAAGTTGTTAAAGAATATGTTATGATATTGCCATTTGATCCCGAAGCGAGTCTTCCCAGCATTAATAATACCGACCAACATTTCAGCCAATAGTCAAAAATACACAAATACACAAACAAATTAGCAAACAAAAGGCATAAGATACCAATTATCTCATGTCCCTTGTAGCTCATGTAGCTTTCTAATGTTGGTAGAAGTGTGTTTATATAGCGTATTGCAGTTCTTTATGTTAACTTAGGTAGGATTGTATTTGGTGAATGCGAAACAGTAATTTTCCCATGGGCTAAATGAACTAGCCACCTGTTTTCCAACCCCCATGAAAGTGAGAACACACCACCCAGACATCCATAGACACACCGAATCGAACAAAGGCTGGGAGCGAGTCAGCCAGTCTAATCTGACTTGTCTTTTTTCTTTGGTGTAACTTTACCGGCCACTGCAGACCCCACTGCCCCGACCCCTCCCGTTACCACGGAGACACCGCCTTTGACCAATCCCACTCCAGCTGCAGGAACGCTCGTCACGGCCGTCTTGGTCAGCTCGAAGCTCTTGCAGCCTACCCAGGCCACCCCCCCGAGGGTGGCACCCACCGCTCCTTTGGTGAAGTTGAACAGCCCGCCGGTCACTCTCCACACCACGCCTGCTTCATTCTTAGGGTGGTCTTTCTCCAAGTCTGAAAAACATTAGATTTAATAAACAAAAGTGTAAACATTCAGGGCCAGATTTACTAAACAGGGCAAAATAGTGTGAGCGCAATCCCATAAAAGATGGAAGCCGGATCTTTTCCATAATGACCAACGCAAGCTACCAATAGCAGCGCAAATTAGCGCCTGGTTTAAGACATGCTTTTTTTTTGGGCGGTAAATAAACGGCACACATACCAGTAAATTGACTAGCGCAAACCTAGTAAATCACCTTGCGTGATTAATTTAAATACTCTCCTCCCATAAATTTTGCGTCTGAAATGGAATCCTGACAGTTGTTTTTTAACGCCAGGGTTTGAGCTGGCGCAAGCTGTTAATAAATCTGGCCCAAAAAATGTTACAATTATTTGTCATTGTCATTTGAGTTCGCCATGAAATCACAATTGACAATTCTTCTCTGATGACGCGTTTACTGGCGCAAGGACGGGACAAGCTGTCACTCACGTGAGATCGACCAACTGCAAACAACAACCATCCAATCAATTCCTGATGGGAAAATTAAGTCCCGCCTTCATTTATTTTCTTGTTCGAGAAGCCGTTTCACTTATACGTCACAATAGGAAAGAAAAGACTAGCGCAACTTCTGTTTCATGCTGAATTTAAGTGTCCAATAATTGATTTGCTAAAACACAATAAGTGTTAAATTATTAAACGACAACAATACAACATAATATCCACTTTGTTAAATTATTGTCATTTAGTTTAGGGTCCAATTCTCATATACTAACTATTAACTACGGCTTTTGTCTCAATTAACTACTAATTGCAGCTTATTAATAGTTAGTAATGTAGTTGTTAGGTTTAGATATTGGGTAGGATTAAGGATGTAGAATATGGTCATGCAATATAAGGCATTAATATATGTGCTTATAAGTACTAAACATACAATATACTAATATGCTAATATGCAACTAGTTAAAGTTGAGAATTGGACCCTAAACTGTTACCTTAATTATTTGTATTATTATTAATATAAGGGGAAAAGAAATTGAAGGAGGATCCTGAGCCATACATAGGGACCTTAATCTTTTTTGTCTTGGCCCAGGAAGCAACCATCTAGTAACCAACCAGAAACCACTGAACAATGTATGTTTAAAACTAGTATATTCAAATCCAGCTCCATTTTGCCGTTCCTGGTTCTTTCTGTTGCCAACAAAACACCTTATATGAATCATCAAACCATGGCAAATATAATAATCTCCATTACATTTTTCAGGTAAGATCACTTGGTTCCTAAAAAGCCATGATTTTGAAATCATGTGTGTCAGGACACTCCCCAAAATAATAATATTATTTATGTAAGTATAGCTTATTTTCCTCTTTGTGATGGTCATGTGAGACTTAAAGCTTCAGGGCAGCATTGTGAAATCACCTCACATCTACAGACCTGAGTAATACACTGAGCAGATGTGGTCTTCTAAACACACACACACACACACACACACACACACACACACACACACACACACACACACACACACACACACACACACACACACACACACACACACACACAGTCCAAATAGCATAATCTTTCCCCTTTGTTCCTTTGGCAGAATACAAAAAAAAGAAAGAAAAGAGACTCTTTTCCTTCCACTGGACAACTAGCATTTACACACCCCACAATACTCTGTGGACTGTGAACAGAAATTATATCTTTTACATTCAATCAATACTGTCAAGGACCGCATGTCTGGGCTGCACGATGAGCTCCCCGGTGAATCGATGTGCCACAGAGAGAGCCGTGTGAATGACAAGCAGCGCATCTTCAGATGAGTCTCGTGGGACGGTGGAGGGAAAACTTCATGGAGCAGTCAAGGTCGGCCCACATGCAGTTCATATAAGTGCGCAGATGTGCACGTGCACAAACAACAACAGACACACTGAGATAAACAGAACCAGCCTCGATGTAAAACATTTTTTGTAATGTAAAACATGAACGAAATTCATTAATAAGTATGAAACATGCCTATGCTTCTTCTAACACCATGTGAGTCTCATGTTCAGTTTAGACTAGCGATCGACTGATGTTTATGACGAATTTTGAGTGTCCCATAACTGATATGAAGAACCAGAATTTGTATCTGATTTATTTCTGATTTGAACAAAATTATTAGACAAGACGGTAACCAGTTAAGGAGTTCAACGATAATGGTGGTAAAACGGCAGGCAGAGACAATGTTGGTGGATCCGAAACTCGTTCCTCTAGATTCCCATTCGCACATGCAATATAGACTAACTCGAGTCATCTGGGCCTGGGGAGATGTAATTACACTTTCCACGCTACCAAACCTCAAAGCATTGCGGCACTTAGAAATCTTCAATTTTCACATGAGCAAAGTAGTGAGGCATGTTTCAAAAAAGGAATGAGATTATTTCTGAATTTACATTTTCATACATTATTTCCAATGATAGAAGGATAGACCAATGATGATCGTGTTTCTTTTCCAGAATCTGCACATCTGTGCCTCATGAAACTCAAGCAAAATTTGTGTGAATCATTCATACATTTTCCCTTGCAAAAATACATTCACACGACGAGCAATTTTCATGTAAATTGTTCATAAATCCATTAAACAGTTATGAATTTGATGACGAGCAATTTTAGAATAGATTGTTTGTAAAGCACTTCGAACCTAAAATGTATTATTTGTATGACAAACAATTTTCATGTAAATTGTTTGCAACTCCATTCTTATTTGAAGCATCACATTCATATGACAAGCAATTTTCATGTAAATTGTTTGCAACTCCATTCTTATTTGAAGCATCACATTCATATGACAAGCAATTTTCATGTAAATTGTTTGCAAATCCATTCTTACGCAAGCTCAAATGTACACGAATAGCAAAAATGTGATACATTTTAAACTAAAATGTGACATTCGATTTCATACTAATTGTTTGTAAATGCACTCTAAACTCATAATCATATGAGCAAATGTAATTTTCAAGTGCAAATTTCTCTTGAACTACCGGTAACTATAAGTGTAAATATGCTTTTGGCCATGTGTCTTAATGTGTACTTGTCTTGGGTAATATATGTGAAACAAATATTCGCCTTTGGACACTGCATGCAAATAACAGTCATCAACAGCATAGCGTGACAATGTGTCGTTTGCAATTTAATTCAATTTCTTTAAATGTCAATCTAACACGACATGAGAATAGAATATGGCAGGCAAATATTACAAATATTACTATTAATCACACCGATAACAAATGAACATCATGAGTGATTTCTGTTGAACACAGTGAGGAAAGACCTTGCTTCATAAAACTCGAGCAAAATTAATTTGTTTATCGTTTGTAAATTAATTTATTTTTCGTAAATTCTTACATTTTATTTTCATACAAATGGTTTGTAAAGCCATTCCAATGTAAACTTGCATTCATATAACAAGCAATTTTCATATAAATTGTTCTTAAAGCCATTCTAACATAAAATGTGACAACACGGCACACAATTTTCGTATAAATTGTTTGTTATTGTTTACTAATGTAAACTCATGTTCATACGATGTCGATGAGTATGTCAAATGAGTATGATGATGTCACGAGTAAATTGTTCGTAAATCCATTCTTACGTAAACTGTCACTTCATATAAGCAATTTGTCATGTAAATTGCTTGTAAATCAATTCTAAACAGTCACATTCAAATGACAAGCAAAATATTCTTAAATCCATTCAAACACAAACTGTCTGTAAAGCTGTTTGGTAACAATGTATTGTGAAAAGCACTATAAAAATAAATGTGAATCGAATGGAACATTCGATATGACGAGATTTTTATGTAAATTGCTCGTAAATATTGTAATGTAAAGCGCTGCAATGCATTCATTTTACAAGCAATTGTAATGTAAATTCCAAAATTGAAACTTAAATTGTTGCATTCATATGACAATCAATGTGGTGTATATTCATAAAACTGTTCTTATGCACAATGCTGCACAATTTGTGTAACAACCACACTTAAAAAAAAAAAATGAAGTACATGATTCACGAATGAGGCCACAGTTTGTGAGGTTCACGCACGCATTTGAATCAACCTTGTTATAGACAGCCATTGTCATTCAGTTGAATTCAGTGCAATAACTGCAGATAACCAGTCAAAACACACAATGCAGATAACCAGTCAAAACACACAATGCTACTATGTCATGAATTAGAAGTTCCACTGAACTAACAGAATATAAATATGGTTTTGGCTATGTGCCCATGGGTACTTGGGTAACAAGTGAAATAAACATTAACCTAGAATTAGGACACTGCATGCAAATAACAGAATAATCATATTGTGACAACAACGCGTTATTTGCAATATAATGAAGTTCTGTTAATCCAACACAGAATAAAATATATGACAGCCAAATAATCGTGCAACTGATAAGTCACTCACAACATGCAAATAACGGGCAAACAATACATGTCACAAACTGCTGTTCTGGTTAAACATTATATTCAGCATATTAATCACACAGACAACAAACACATGTGCACATCATGAATGATTTCTGTTGAGCACAGGGAGGGAAAGACCTCATCCTAATCTGGCTTAACTGACTACTGACCTAAAAGAATGGGATAATGCTGCTGGTAGGATCTGATTGAAGAGGGGGAGCGAGACGAGAGAGTGTTTGTGGTGTGTAAAGAGCAATTTACAGTAAGATTCATTAGTTAACATTAGTTACCCAAGTTAACATGAACTAAGTATAAACAATACTTCAGCATTTATTCATTTTAGTTAATATGAATTTCAACATTTACTAATGCGTTATTAAAATCAAAGGTTGTATTTGTTAACATTAATGCACTGTGGACTAACATGAACAAACAATGAACAGCTGTATTTTTATTGACTAACATTAACAAAGATGAATAAATACTGTAACAAATGTATTGCTCTTTGCCAGTTCGTGTTAGTTACTACATTAACTAATGAACCTTATTGTAAAGTGTTACCGAAAAATTATTTATCCCTGATGTGCAGTTCGAAACTTCAAAAATGAGTAAAGTGCTTAAAATTCTTTCATATAAACATGTTATTTGAACTGTAAAGTTTTCTGAATAGTGTTATAAATGAGGAGTGACTAAACTAATGAATAAACATCTAGGTATTAGATGAGGATTATTATGGTTTAAAATCACATAATTTAAACATTCAACAACATATTAAATATATTAATTAAAAGTCTTGAGCAAAGTTAAAAATAGTAAAACCTAAAAATAGTACAACAAACCACATCGGAAAATGCAATCCTTAAAGCTTTTCTTTAGCGCGAGAACAAGTCTGATCGAGGTCAAAGGAACACGAAACAAAATAATTTGACAGAACTTCCTTAAGACTGTGTAGTCTACTAGTTGTTCAGGCCACAAACCGACTAATCAATTTTGAAAAATATGCAGTTTTGCATGGTTTTACACACTGTAAAACTGGTAATTGACAACATCATGTAACCTTTCACATAGACTGAGCCCTAATTTTTATCTTCTTCATAATAATCAAACATTCGCTAGAATTTGCTGAGCAAATACCCTCGAACTTGTTAGCAAATGCACTAATCTTCCTAACTGCTTACCCTTGTTTGATCAATAGAAAAACAATTATCACCACATACAATTCATCAAAGCATGCTGCTATAACTGCAAAACACGAAACAGCTTTCTTGCTTTGGAAGAATGACCAAGTTATTCTTTTTTTGACAGGAACCTTCAAGATCAATCAAATTCTATAGCAAATAGAAAATGTCAATTTGTCTTCAGATGCAGGGAAGAGAACAGTGGCATTTGAAGGCTTAGATGGAAAGGTTAAGATATTCTGAGGCGTCTTTCGAGAGACGGCCCGAGTTCTGTGGAGGGTGAGCATCAGTAGCTAAAAACCCACTCAACAAGCCCCGTACAAAGGTTACCGTGTTGGTCTCGACAGTTAAATAAACATTCACAAAGAAACTGGATGGAGTATTTCACATGTCCTTCTAAGCGCTAAAGCTTTCAAAAGAAGGTTCGTCCCAAAGTCTTGTTGTCCCTAACTGACAGAAAACCGAATAAGAAGATTGAATCTTGTAGAGTAGGTTGTAGAACTGAACAAGGAATCACTGACTCATATTGCTCGGATGCCTCTAAGGCAATCTAAACATCAATTGGAGCAAGAAGCCTGCAGCAATCATGGATGAATATAGTTTTAGGTTGTGACAGAATCCAAAAGCCCCAACTAAAGCAAGATAAGTGGTCCCCTTGGTGCCCAGAATGAGCTGAGAAAATGATCTGGGCACACTTGAACATTCTGGTGCCTGAACCCTGGCCTCAACTCTATAATATGTTCCTGTCGAGGACAGCCACAAGTAAGACCTTTAGATAACACCAACAATGCTGCATTCATAAACCGAAGGGAGGAAAACAGAGATAAAGTCTGAGAAAGAACAGAAGAAACAGATACAAAGCATTTTCCTCCAGGAACCCGCTTGGACGGGAACATTTTGTAAAGAGAAGACGAACAAATAAGGCCCTACTGAGGATGAAGGGGCCATCTGCGGCATTTATAATTAAAACAATCGTGAAGGAAACACTAAGGCCACATCTCCTGGAAAAGATATCGTCCAATGGTATACAAAAACAAAAGTCAACAAAAGGATCTATTTTCAATGATGCCTCTTAATAATCAATTCATACTACTACTGTTCAATGCTTAGCATGTTAATTTGTGAATTAAAACGGAATTTGGAGGGGACTAAAATAAATATTATATAATTGTACAATTGTACTTGTATCGATAAAGAAAAAAGTATTGAAAAGTAGTTTGGCATAGTTTTATTTATTATATTTTACAAAAAAATGTATTACAAAATGGACAAACACGTTATTCACCAAATGGATACAAGTAGAAATATTAAACTTAGTTTTTACCTCATTAAATGATGAGGCAAAGGTTCAGGTAGTAAAATGTAATAACTCCCCCAAAGTGTATGATATTCATGAATTAATTTCAATTTTTTTTGTTAAAATAAAAATACCTTGAAAAAGGTGTAAGAAAAATTTGTTACATTTTACTTGACGAGTGACGACATGACATTTTAGAGTAGTAAATTGAAACTTGAATCTTTGAAACATTTAAACTTAAGACAGTAGAACAGTGAGTACTAAGCAGTGAAATGCGAAAAACAAAAATACAAACAAATTAATTAATTTTGTGCGGTTTGTCGTAACGGAGGTTATGCAGAAGGACGCAGATCCAGAAGAGGAGACATATGACTATAGTATTGAGCTTACTGTATGTACCAAACTGCATCTCTATAAAAACCAGTGATATAGTCCTCTTGATTTAGACCTGCCTGACCTAAGCTGAATTGGATAGCCAAGAATCCATTCCCAACCAATCAAAGCCGAACATGTTCCTGAACGAGAGGTGGGCTGCCAGCCTCCGGCGTAAATCTGTCGCCTCTGTAAATTTATGAGTCTATATCAATACCCACATCATCTCTCTGTAGTGCAGAGAAATAATGGTGAAAATATTGTTCTCCTCACTTGGCACTGAGATTTACAGTGTGCGAGAGAGCGAGAAAGAGAGAGAGAGAAATAAGAAAAGGAGTAGTAAGAGAAGGGAGGGGGTAATCGGACCTTCCCCAGTGATAAAAACCCCCAGCGGGATTCAGCTCTCCGCCGCTCCACTCTCACCAACAAGAACCATGTCAACTCCATCCCTGCTGAGGTCTCTATTTTTAATCCCTGTGCCCGAGTTGCCTGAGGCATAACACAATGAAGGGTCAAGTTAAAATGAGGTTTCGAGAAAACGGCCTGGAAGGGAATTTACTGAATTACCGTTGGACCTTGCTGGACATGGTGTTAGTACAAGAGATGCTAGGGGAAAAAAGGGCAAACAAGGAAATTTTTTAAAATAGATCATACAAACATGGACACAACTGTACGTTAGGCATTTTGACACACACATACGCATTTAAAATTCATAAAAAGCCCAAAGAAGTGTTCGCATGGCAAACTCTACGGCAGCCAGTTTTGCAGACCATACACTTGCGTGGACATAAACACTGCTATGATTAGAAGCTCCATTCGATGTCGAGCATTGGCAATTATGGGACTGACAAGAACTCTGCTGAAATGGAGTCTGAATGTGGCCTTTTTCCCCGCTGGCCTGATACAGCTGCATTAAATAAATAAATAACTACTGGTGAACCACTTATGTAAAAGGTCAATGTTTCCACTGGGTGCGCAAGCTTGCTAGCATCTGACCTATCGGGAGAGACATGTATGACACTTGAACCTTTGTGCTTACTCATCCCAGTCCTCCCAATGTAGGTTTGTTGACTTCAATAAGCAGAAAAAGACCTTTTCCCGCCAATCCCGCGGCGCCAGGATCTGATAATGTGTGCAAATGAGTCACTCGTGCCATTCGCCTTCAATATTTATATCGATGACAGGGCCCATTGTGTGATTTTAAATGCCAGCGTAGTTGCTTCACAGGCTTTCAATGGAAGCCCATGGCCGCCGCCTTGAAAATTCAACAAAGCTTTTAAAAGATGCACAAGCATGCCCTTTTCGAAAAAACAAAAGCTGAGTTATGAAAACATGTCTTAGACACGTTCTACGATATTCACCGCCTCGCTATAAGCTTATATCTAAGTGATTCTGTGCTGTGAAAGATGGCACACACTAGAGCTGCACGATGAATCTCTATTCAAACACCATTGCGTTCATATTCCTAAATGACAACGATTCGGCTATGGCTATTAAACAAGTACGATCACAGCGAACATTCAGCTTTGTGCTGCCGCTGAGCCAGACAGAGCAGTTGACATGTATAGATATGACAAAGAGTCTTTTCAACCACACAGTATCATTATTGCGGTGTTAAAATCAAAGAAGTACAGGGATAAAAGTTCAGATATAAACACTGATAGCTAGGGTAGCGATCAAAATACAGTAAATTACATTTTGAAAGTAACTTAATGCTTCAAATAAAGATTGCATCAATTACATAGTTACACCAGGAGGTGGCATGACTGTTAGAAATGTATGTTATTGAATAATTTAATTATTTTTTAATTTAATTAAATATTTAAAAAATAGACCGCACAACTAAAATTTGTCAAAACATCTGGTAAATATATTTTTTTAGTTGTTTATTCAAAATCGTGGGAGAAAAGTGACTTATTTGAAACTAATAAATCGAAAATTTATCCAGAATCGTGCAGCTACAGCATACAATAAACTTCTATTGTCTGATTTCAAATGCTAACATAGTTGCTTTACAAGCTTACTGAAAATCCAAACCAATCTATTACAAATTTGTCCTGAAGCTCAATTGTCCATTATTAACCTATAAGTTGCTACTATATCCATTATTTTTAGCCTAGCTCATGCTAATATCATCAACCTATATATCATGTCATCTACATTACTCCATTAGTCTAGCTTACTAGTATCTTCATTACTTATTAACAAAGGTCATGCTAGCATCATCAACCTATATCTCACATCATGTTACCATAAATCCTACCCAAATATTTATTAGCCTAGCTCATGCTATGTTCTATAACCTATAGCTCACACCAACTTCATAAGAATCTTAACCTACTTTACGATTAACTTATTAACTTATGGTTGTATCTCAATCAGCTCTTTAGTTCAGTAGTCAGGGCACTGATCAGGGAGTCGGCCATTTTAAGCAAAATCCTTCCAGTGCACTGAAACTTTGGGTGCTTCTCAATACTCAAATTGATGCCTTCTCGTCCTCCAGCCTGTGACCTTGAAACCGATCAAAGTTAGCCATCTTGAAGGGCATCCAAATTCTCTAATTGCACCGCGAGAGGACGAGAAACGAGGAAGCCATGAGCGAGGATGCACAGGTGTGTCCTATGCCGAAGTCTTTCATGTCAAAAACCTGATGCACATGTCAATTCTCCTTCCCCTTCACCTCTGTCACAATCATTTTAATTTATGCTTTATCCTTGTAGTTTAAATAAACAACACATCTAACATATTTCAACAGGGCATCTTGCTTTTATTAGTATTTATTATGAATTTCTTAAATAACCGAACTTCAGCAACATAAGGGTAGATCCCTTCAGCACTGCTGATGATGCGTTATAGTGATGCTCGAGTGATCAAGAATATTCCAATATACAAATTAGCTTTCCTTTGATTCCTCTATCTTCATATTCCTCTGACTACACATAATGACACGCGATAGGTGTTTTTTAAACAGCATAAACATACATCATTACACAGGTAATGAATAAATTGAAGTTACATTTATAATTTATTTACAGCTGAAATGTTGCACATATAGCCTATGTAGTAACAAGCAAAGTATTATATAACATAAAAAATATAATAAAGATATCAGTTCTGCTTTTGTTCATAAATACCAATACAGGTATGTTGTACAATGAGGGCGTTGTCATGTCACAGCGAATAGAGTCATCAGTCATCGTTCCCAATGTGTAGTGAGCCAGGATCCCGGATTGGTGTACACAATATTGGTTTAAGACCTAGGAAGCTGATTGAGACGCAGCCTATATCTCACATCATTTTCATTACCATATAAACATATAGCCTGTCATATTCATTAGCGTATTAGCCTAGCTCACAATATATTCTATAACCTATATATGGCAATATCTTCAGTAGCTTATCGAAATATCTTCAATAGCTTATTAGCCTTCCTTATATCTTATAGCATATACTGTAACTGACATCTTTAAACTTCATTAGCCTACTCATGCCATGTTCTATAACTTATCGCTCACAATAACTTCAATAGCTAATTTGCCTTTTTTATATCTTCATTAGCCTATTAGCATATATCCCACAACATCTTCATGAATATTAACCTATAGCTCACGCCTTCTCTATAAGCCCACGGCTCACACGATCTTCATTGACATGTATTGACAATTGTCACTGGATGTAATTCTGTTTTGTAGAATATGAAAAGTTCTGTGAAATGTCTAATTGGCAACTGCAGATTTGGTAAATAAATAAAAAAATTCCATCTCTGTGAATGCGAGTCATCAACTCAACTAGGAGAGGCTGTTTAGTAAACACGTTCCATCAAAGTCAATCACGACTACGACTTTTGGGACTTCCTAATGGTGCAAGAGATCCAAGCGTTTCTATAGGGAGTACGGAGGAATGCGCTTTTACAGCAACCATGAAAACTGAACCAAGAGATACATCAAATCAGTTATAACGGAGACTAAATAACTTGCATGAATGAGACAAGCAAAAATGTATTCGCAAATAAACACACCGGAAAGGACAAGTGAATGTAACGACTCTCTTCAAGGATACGTTGCTAATGTCACTGCTAATTCACAAATCCAGTGAAGCTAAAGAAAGCAAATGTTATTCTTTCCCGAACAGACTGCAAGTCATTCAGCTCTAAATTACTTTCAATTCAAAACATTTAAATGTGCCACAATCAATAAGACGTCTGAGAACGTACTGTACTTCAAATCTAGAGTAACACATCATGGGCTGCTATTAGAAATGAGAGAAGCAGAAAAAAGAAGCAGATAGCATTATATAATCATTTAAATCACAGAGAGAATATATACACATACATAAATACTATAAATAATAAAATAATGCATAATAAATAACTACAAACAATCAGACAAATCTTCAACGTTAAACCTAGCATAAAGTGTTGCTATTTCAATACAAAAACAGAAGGGAGATTAATATGAATTTTTATTTTTTGTCCCTCACACAAAACTACTGTATGCGTTCAAACAACTATAATACAGTATACAGTATAATTTACCATCGTTGTAAAGAGCAGCTCTGACATTCTACCAAATACCTCCTTTCGTATTCCACGGAAGAAAGAAACAATATGAGTTTGGAACGACATGAGGGTGAGTAATGATGACAATGGGCCCTATCTTGCACCCAGCGCAATTGACTTTGAACACCGACGCATGTATCATTCCTATTTTGCACCCGCGCACAGCGGACTTTTCCCTCCACAGACGCACGTCGGTAAATTAGGAAATGAACTTGCGCTCGCGGGGGCGGTTCAGCGCAAAGAGGAGGCGTGTTTCGGCGCAAAACTTCCATGGTGCTATTTTCCAGTTTTAGAAAGCAATTGCGCCACTGACCAGAAAAAACCTAGTCTAAAGTCAGTGGCGCGTTGCGCGTTGTTCATTATGCTATTTTAAGGGCGCGTGCTTGACCATAAACGCGCGTACACTTTGCTCATGTAATCTACACAGATGCAACAGTTATTTTTGCAAATCATAAATTGTTACAATAAAAAATATTAACACATGAGATGACGGAAATCATTGTAGTGTGCACGAAGATGTGAAAAAAATAGGCATAAATCTAGCTTACCAATTTTTCAGGCTAATTGTAGTAATTAAGGATCAGACCTGTTTGCCCAATAGTGCCAAGCCATATACATATATAAGAACATCTGACAATTTGGTTTGTGCGTCAAGAACCAGGAAAAAAAAATCGGAAGACTGTGAAATCACCTTTACCATAATGTAAGTAGGCTACATTAAAAACCTTAGTCTTCAACTTACCAGTTAAGTTGAGCTTGCTCATATTTTTTCTTTTGCACAGTGAGATGGAGTATGTCTTGGGACAAAGAATAAGACGCCGGAGGGAGAGGGTATACCGGCCCAGACAGACCTATCTCTCCCTCAGTGAGGAGGAATGCATACATAAGTTACGCCTGACCCGCCAGGCTGTGACAGACATCTGCCATCTCCTGGCAGATGAGCTGGGGACTGATGCACCCTGTCCCTATGCCTTCCCAGTTGCCGTAAAGGTTACAGCGGCATTGTATTTCTATGCATCTGGGTCGTTCCAGCACCCCCTTAGCTCCATTGGAGGCATTTCACAATCTGCCATAAGTTCGGCTATACATGCAGTTACATCAGGTCTAGTCCGACATGCTGGGGAATACATCAAATTCCCCGTCACACCTGACAGCCAGGAAAGAGCAAAGCAGGCATTTTGTGCGAAGTATGGGTTCCCTGGTGTCCTTGGTGTTATAGACTGCACCCATGTGCAGCTACGTGCCCCATCAGAAAACGCACTTGTATACATCAACCGCAAGGGAACCTATTCAATCAACGTACAAGTCATTTGCGATGCTTACAGTAAAATCACCCATGTCTTTGCGAATTATCCTGGCTCGAGCCACGACTCATTCATACTGGCAAACTCTGCCATTCCTGCCATCTTCGAGGGTAATCCCCCGTTGGATGGGTGGCTGTTAGGGGACAACGGGTATCCGTTAAAGACATGGCTGATGACACCATTTTTGATGCCAGCAACAATTCGTCAAATGCAGTTTAATCGAAAACACACACAAACACGCTGTGTAATTGAACGAACGTTCGGCATACTGAAAATGCGCTTCAGGTGTTTGGATAGATCAGGAGGCACTTTACAGTACAGTCCTCTAAAAGTCGCAGCATTCTTTGTGGCGTGTTGTGTTTTACACAACATTTCCATCAATCAAGGTTGTGTTGTTGACATAGATGAGGAAATATTAGAGGACTTAAGGAGACGTGATGGTGAACTGCATGTGCCGATGCCACTTAATCCAAATGCCCCAGAAGCAGCACGGGAGAGGAGAGCTTATTTGGCAGAAGAGCTGCTGCATCGTCCATAGTGAGGTAAGCAAAGTTATCTCGGTCTAATGTTATAGCCTACTACATTGAAAAAATATAACCATACTCGTGATTCAGAGAGAACGAGTCCAAAACATTCAAAAGTATTTATTTGTGACATTTCTTTATATTTTGTCAAAAAGAAAAATCAATAGCAAACAGTAATTGATTAAAAAAAAATACAAATGGAAAATGAGGTAAAAAATATTTAAACAGAAAAACTTTATTTCTTTTTCCCCCCTCTGGTAGTTTTGCGACGCGCGCCACGGCGGGATTGGACACCTGAGGGTCCGGGAATGGCATTGTGCGATGTGCGCCTGGTGGAACGGGTGGACGGATATGGAGTCGGGGAAGGAGGAAGAGGCACAACAGGAGGAGGAAGAGGCACAACAGGAGGAGGAAGAGGCACAACAGGAGGAGGAAGAGGCACAACAGGAGGAGGAAGAGGCACAACAGGAGGTGGTGGTGCGCTTGAAGGGCCACGCTCCATGGCTGCAGCAATCCTCTCCAGGCTTGAGGAGATGCGCCCGAGAGGCCGCAGCAACATCGCCATCCGGTCAAGACGGCCATTTACACTTTGCCGCATCCCAGACAGCTCCCGCTCCAGCATTTCAAATCCAGTTTGCTGGAGCTGCAGGAATGGGTGGTCCTCCGGTCTAGCGATGCTGCCACGGCGAGTAGTGCGTCTGGAGCTTGATGGTTGCGCTGTTCCCTCCTCAGATGGCCCGTGCGCACGGCTCGCGAGGCCAGGGTCTTCCTGCGAAGCTGTTACATTGTTTTTGTTTATTGTGTGGCTGCGTTAATTTTTTTTTCATGTAAATAACGATTAAAATATTTTCATAAGAAACCTTAATGTGTGTGAACTTGTGTACCTTGGGGTTGGACTGCTTGCGTTTCTGGTTGGGTGCCGATTTCAAAGCCACCAAATCCTTCAACGCTTTCAGCGGTGAGGGTGGACGCAGCGATGTCCTCTGCTGGCGTCAGGTCCTGAGTAGATGCAGATCCACCTCCCGTTACACGGCGTGCCCGATTGATGCTGGCAAGCTTGGACTTCCCCCGTCTTCTGATGTCATTGTACCGCTTGCGGCACTGGTGCGACGTCCTGGGGATGCCAGTTGATGAAACAATTGTGGCTATTTCCTCCCACGCCTGTTTAACCGACGCTGATTTGGGTGGGTTTCTCCCATCCCCATACAAAATAACTTCTCTGTCTTTCACTGCTCTTACAAGAACATCAGTGTCCTCGGCTGTGAACCGCTCCTGGCGTGCGCCTGGTAAATCCGCCATAATAATAGCAATCCGTAATGGAACTTGCGCACCTGCTCTTAAAGGGAATGTGAGATGACGCTCTGATTGGTTTATTTCACGTTACGCCCAAACCACACCTATGAATAATGAAGCTACTTCAGACCAACCCCTTTTAGATTTGCGTCGGGCGCAAGAGTCATTTATCGCGCTGGGAAAATAGCAACAGCGCCGGGATCCGCCCACAAAGTTACTTGCGCTTTGCACTTTGACACTTGCGTTTCAGATCGTTAAAATAGGGCCCATAGTCTTTAATGTCATCAATCCATTTTCGAAAACAGCGTTGAAAACAATCCATCTTACAGTACAACAACCTTCACTTCAGATTCCCCCTGAGAGGTTTCAATTCACAGCCTACAACAGCGGATCGAAATGAAGCAGATTCTTACTCCTTCAAAGACAAAACCATTCGATCTCGGTTATATAATAAAAAGCCAGCACGAGGCTAAAATTGTGATTCTGATTCTCACACCAAGGCCCACCTTTTTGTCTTAGATTTGTGACACTGATCTCGAAGCTGTCCCTTTATCGTAAGAAATTAGAGTCAGAGGATTGCAAAAACAGTACTGATCTAGATTCAGCACTCCAACACTAATAATTCAAACGGTTTCTATTTTCCCCAGATGGATTTCTCTGCTATACAGTGTGTGATTGACAGACGGATGACACACGCTTGCACTTCAGCAGCTACAGATGGAGAGAGGAAAAAACTTGCCTGCTCCCGCTGAGCTCACTGAAGGAGAACCTGGCTTGCGGTTCCTGCCCTGTCCTGCTTTTCATGTCAGACTCAGTGCTTTGGGGATTTAGAACGACACGTCAATCCGCAGAAAAAGTCTCAGAGTGTGCCAAAAAAAGGCATGTACATTGGACCTTGCTATCCTAAGATGAAACGGCAAGTGCAACTGGAATGTGCGGTGCAGACTCTGAAATATATATCAAAGAGTGAAGCTTTTAAAAGTGGAGATCTCTCGTATCACACACATCAAAGAATTTAGGCTACATAATGTTTGGACCCGCAACACTGTGACCATTCAATGCAGAGCGCTTCATTCAAGGCATCCCACCCTAAGCATGTCTCTTGAATTATACATCAAGCAGATGGTGTGCAGAATCGTCAAGGTAAAAATCTTAAATAATTCAATGCAGGCAAACCCCCAGATCACCCCCGCCGCATTTTTGTTTACTGTTGGTTTTGCCAAGCAGGGATTTGCAATGATAGCAGTGTGCAGCAACACGGCAATGAGAGATTCTGCTGACCAGGGACGAGACGTGCACAACATAACTTTATTATACTTTCATATTTGAGGACAGATGTTCCGCCGCATTTTTTCTTCCCTGGCTTATGCCAGGAGTCTCAATATCAAAAGCAGCTTAGATTGAAGCGCCAACATGATTGCATGGAAATAAAAGAATTGCATCGATACAGATCTAACTCGTCCTTTGCTGAATGTACATTTCGATCTATAAAGTAAAACAAATGATAAAATATTGAATTATTAATTATTGAAACATTTATAAATGTATATTATAGTTATCATACGTTTATATATATATGTGCATATTATATATACATAAATGCAATTTATTAATTTACATTTATTAATATTAAACTTTTTTCACAAGTGTTTATACATATAGCACAAGTTTTAAAAATAGAATACATTTACACTAGTAAAAAATTATTTAAAAAAATACATGAAAAAAATAATAATAAATTGATAAATGTGTGTATGTATATGTATATAATATGAAGGACATAACATAAAAAATGATACTGGGACCAGGATATCATAGAGACTTGTGGATAGGCTCCTTTGGCTTAGGAGAGCAACTAACAACCTAGCAATTGACACTGAACTGAACGAAACACATATTAATGACCGTGTTCTTGTCAGAAAATGGGCGCTGAATTGACCCATGAGCTTTGTGGTGTCCCAATTTACCACAAGCAACACAGGGCTGAGTATAGGTGTCAGAGAGAGACTGGGGGAGCAAGACAGAGAGAATGAGTAAAAACCACAAAGACAGAGAGGCAGTTAGTGAGGAAAAGAACAGGGAAAGTGAGAAAGAGACATAGAGAGAGGGAAGGAGAGATATAGAGAGAGAGGAAGAGGAAGCTGTAATGAAGTGTCATAATTTACCAGTCATACTACAGATGGCAAGTCGGCTCCTTGCTGCTTTTCATTGTTCTATGCCAAAGAGTTGGTGGAGAGCAACTGTCAGTCCTTTGAAAACAGCCGTGGAGAGAGATGCATTCACTCAACCTGTCATTTCACCCACCATTATGTTCCCTTTCTAAAAAAAATTGTTTCTGCTCGTCATGGCAGAGGAAATAATTGGATGTGAAAAGCATGGTCACATTTGGGTCAGAGACAGCCTTTGCCTTTCTTAAATTAAATTCAAACTGTTTGAATGTTGTAAATGTCTGCCTTTCCCTTTCTCATTCCTTCTCTATTGCTAAATATTCTCTAAACATTTTTATGACTATTATGATTTTTATAAAAGGTCTGTTCCTTCCAGCCACAATTTCAAAGGACAATTTCTCAACATATCACTACTGACATACACACATACACACATACATACATACATACATACTACTGGTCAACGAATGTTTTTGCAGGTTAGTTGGTATGAATGGCCTTATTGGACTGTGTAAATATATTTACATAGTATTAGACTGAACTTCTATTTAAAAATAGGAAACAAAATCCTGTTTTCTCAGATTACACTGTAAAAAAAAGGAAAAAAAAGAAAAGGTTTTCCTAGGAGCAGTCATAAATCCTTTAAGGCTATGGAGCAAAAAGTTCAGAGGGAAGCTCCAGGTTGGGCTGGGACAGATTTGACTGTGTCTGAAATCGCCCCCTATAACCTCACTCATGATTCTCTACATTATAGTTCACTTGAAGGAGTGAATGAATGAAAACGAGAGAGCATTTTGACACTGAGTGTGCTAGAAGCTTGTGCGTGTGCCTTGCGGTTTAATAATCATTTGAAATTTAGCAAACTGGCTGCTCCAGATGAAAATATTTATCTTGAAACCTGTCATGGAAACTACATATAAACCTTAATTAAAAAATTTAACATTCGATTAAAAAAGGTATTTATACCTGTATGATATTACATTGTAGCCGTCATATCAACTGCGGGCGTCATCTTCTGGCGAGACGAGGGAATTAATTCGGCGCTTGACTCAGTGCATTATGGGTATTCTCTAGCCGCTGAGCGTACATCGGTTGTACACTCGTTATTGCGGTGCATTGTGGGATTGAATGAGTATACTCGATAACGTCCACTATGGTTTTGGACACCACTTCAAATGGCTATCCCCTCAAATAATGCCGTATTGGGGGCGATTTCGGGCACAGCCAATGAAATGAACTGTAAAGCCAGCTGATGCGCATCAGTCCTGATAGCTTTTGAGTTTCGCTCTTGAGTGTGCGAGATGGCCCAGCATGAGTGTGCATTTAATGAGCAGAAAGCTTCCCTTTTCCTTTGGTTTGTGACAAAGCATTCAAGTGACAAATGTCTCCCTGTGATCAGACAAGCATGGAGAGCCGACATTCACAGATGCTGTCCACAGCCACTGTCCAAAAGTAAATTGACAATATCTATTTGCTTGTGTTGTTGTTACCTAGTTGGTATGCATTTCTGGCTTGTTATACTGGACAGGTTCCATTCATCTCTGGCCATGAAGCTCAGAGGCTGAGGGGCAGGAGCTTAGAGCGCATGGCAAGGAAGAAAAAAAAAAAGCAAAATAAAAATGAATAAAGCACATATCTTTAAAAGTGTGTGTAATTTGACAGAATTGTCATTTTTGGGTGAACTATCCCTTTGATACACAAAAAAAACATTAAGTATGCCATTAATAGGTAGTGTTATTATGATATTGTGGTTCAAACTAAAACAAACATTTTCATTCACAAAAAAAAAAAAAACATAACTGAGGATTTAAAAAAAAACTAAAATATATATATTTATAACTCCTAAACTAAAACAAAGAAAAAATGACAACACGACAAACTGAAAATAAAGTGGAAATAAAAAAAATATATTTTTAAACTGATAATAAATGCCCATTCACTCAAGGACCTTAACTATGACGATAAAGACATATTGTTAACACTTTACAATAAGGTTTCTTTTATCAACATTGGTTAATTACATTAGTTAACGAACAAAACATCTAACATTTATTCATATTATTTAATGTTAATATCATAAAATTTACAAATACATTATTATAATCAAAAGTTGTATTGGTTAACATTAGTTAATGCACAAACAATGAACAAACTGAACAGTTATATTTTTATTAACTAATGTTAACAAATGTATTGCTCATTGAGCACGAATGAGATCTTATTGTAGTGATACAGACATTTTTAAAATGTATTCTAAATTTAAAACAATTGCACATTTTTTCCCACCTCATAAATAAAAACATGCTAATCAGAATCCATTCTGCTTCAAAGAGCTAAAGCATTTATATGCACATCAATGTATTCACTCGTCCATAAACATTATTAGATCCTTCGGCATGACGACAAGTTATTCCGCATGTGCGTCATCAACCTATGCCTTTGTTATTGTAAGAGGTTAGCGACCCCTAGCGGCAATTTTTTTTTACATATTGTAGCTTTAAAGCGGCAGACATCAAAACTGCAGCACGTGCTTATAATAAACAGAACGCTAGTTATCTTTTAAGTCATCTCTTGGTGTGAACACCAAGTTCACAGGTTTATTTCCCTGAAAACTGACTGTGATGCTATCAAAACTTTGCCCAACATGGTCACATGGACTATGGCGTGAGTTTGGGGGTGGGGCTACCTGCTGGCCAACCAGGAAGAAAACCTTACGTCATTACATTGAATTTCCATTTGGTGATGCTATTGGCACACAAACCACCCACTCTAGCTTTCAGCCTATGATGGAAAGCAGGTTCACTTACATAAATGGGCGATAGAATAAAAGTTATTCCATAGAATCTGTTTTAACAATAACTAGACACATTATAAAATCTACACCCAATTACCAAGAATTCAATTTATCTTCAAAGCTAGGCTGTAATTCTTTTTGCGCCACACCATCTGATAATTCTAGAGTAATCCTTCTACACCACACTATTTTTAATTAAACACATTACTTAAAATGAAAAACAAGTCGTAAGAGCGAACACGAAACCACAGGCTTCTTTCTGCACTCGAACCGATCCATCATCCCGTTCAGGGCTCTTTGATCAGCGCATATGTTGATCTGTGTTTTCGGCTATGGGGACCTAATGAAAACGGCGAGGCAGAACCGCAGGTGGACGACGCACCGCGAGCCTCGTGCGGCTGATGGTCCATCCATCATCCTTTTACACAACATCAGATTGAGCCCCTCATGCGCACTGGATCTGTCAGGATGATGGAACAGCAGCGCGGCTCCAAGCAAACAGGACAGAAGTGCACAAACTCAATAAAACATCATTTTTAGCCATTATTAACTTGATTCTGTCTTGTCGGCGGAAAGGCTCGATTGGTTTAATTTCGGCTGCTCTCGTAGGTAAATGCACACCTTGAGCTGTAATTGCACAGGATGGTTTGAAAGATTGCTGGTGTGTGGTTGTGAGTTCACAGCTGATTTGAGGAGCTGCGCATTAAGGCTACGTGTGGTTACACACATCAGCAAAATACAGGCTGTCGGTTCTGGAGTGCTAAATACTGGTGTGTTCGTAGACAGTTTGGTGACAATTGTGGTCTATTTCCAAAGCTGGGAAATCAAAACCAAATTTTGACAGCAAGCTTGGTTGATGTGTGCTGTACGAATAGAACTACAGTAGTTGTCAGTCACAACTGTGAAATATAAGCACAGACTTTGCACATTATTCTTTTCTGCTAATCCCAAACAGAAGGTCTACAGAAGCACCGTGACTAATAAAAATATGCCATTCAAACTCACATTGCTCGCCACAGACAACAACAAAATGTGTTGCTAAATTAATATACCGGTATGTACTTTTGTTCTTTGTTTTAAATGGCCTTCTTATTTGTCTGATCTGTTAAACTTGAATAAGCCAGTCAGATGTTTGCGATCCACAGATAATAATACTCTGTCCCATGCATTCAAGATCAAGACTGAAGATGAGAGGTGACCGTCTTCGTAGATCTGTATCCTCTGTATATGAGTATAAATCGAAGTTAAAGTCATATATTTTTACCCTAGCATTAAAGTCATCATAAATGATGTATATATTTTAATTATTATGTATATATATATATATATATATATATATATACAGTATATATCTCAACAAGGTAATGGAAATGATTGTAATTGTGAGAGAAAACAAAACAAGACTGAATTGGACCAAACTGGCCTAATGTCTCTGAGGATGAAATACAAATTAAATCCTTAAAGAAGCAATTCAGTGTTTAGGGACATCTACAGTTACTGGTTGCTATGGTTACAGGTATTACAAGACAATTTGAGACTCACAATAAATCACTAATAAATGCACTTGTCAATCCTCAACAGTGACTTTGTGAACCTAACCAATCATATGCTAAAAACAGGCTATGAAAGTCGAAGTAGTACTGTAATTACTCTGTCAAAAATGTCATTTAGCGGATATTTTACGCATTTGGGTAAACGACAGGAACAATGACATACATAAACATCACTTAGACAGGGTATTGATGTCTAAATGAATGCCTCAACAAGTATGTGCTTCAGATATACAGTAGTAACAGAAGCTCAAAATAGCTGACAGAATTTCTGGCATATTGTGTTTCTCAGGTGTGCGTCAGTTCCAGCCTGTTCACTCACAAAATAAAGTGCAATCACACCGATAGGGCCTGACAATCTAACCTTGATTGAATTTTGCCGCCGCTTGCTCGCACTAAAACACACAAAGGACATAATTGTGAAACTACTACGTCCGCTACTAGTAATTTGCTCAAAACTACCATCCTGCCTTTCATTCTGTCCTCACATGTGACATTTACAGACGAGGTAACAGTACAAGCTTGAGAAGAAAAATCAGGTGCAAATGTTGCATCAACAGAAGAAACGGTCTGTAAACTGTACACTGTCTGCAGCAGCGCGAGCGAACGCCTCAGGGAGGAGAGCTCCATTTTGCCTGTATTTTTCCACATGAATATTAGCATGTGGGCTAGCCTGTCTGGTTCCGCTCCAAATCCTCTGTGACTATGTCTGACCTCAGACGACCATACGCCCTGAAGGGACTCATTCTGTGTGTCTACAACATCAGGGACACATCAGGAAATAAAACTTACTGGCTTGATACAACATATACCTGGTTCAGGCAGGTTATGCTATGATATCACGATGACTAGCGAGCAAGAAATGGGTTTTGACGCTTCCCACTCCCGAACTCTTTTCACAAAGTACTTTTGGGTCGAACCACGTTAATAAAGAAGTGAAAAAAAAGATCACATTGCTTTATCTGCTTCCATAAAACATCAATATATCGCAATGTTTCGAGCATATTCAGAAAGTAAACCCTCACACTTGATAAAAGACACGGACAATCAAAAAAACTAAAACAATTATCCAATAAGCAATAAGAAGAAAAGCTATTATCAATGCAAGTACTAGTGGCTGTTTACCACAGCTTCATCATTTTATTTATGTTTTATTCACACTGGACTTTACAGAAAAGCACCTGCAAAAGATGCGAAGAATGTGAGCTGCTCTCCCAAGACAATTCATTTAGAACTATGGAAAATGAATAATAAGGGTGACCAGGAGTCACACGTCATGAATTTCAGTTCACTTTTGCGATTATCCCAACAATTGAATCTGCTTGGAGGGGTATCTGCTTGTAATGCCTAAAAACACATCATACATATGAACATAATACATGTAAATAAACATTTGTTTAAGGTATCGGCTAAAAGTATGCTAAGCTAATATGCTTTGCAGTTAGCTTGCAAAAAATAAACTACCTAAAACAGGGTTTGGTAAAAAATTTTTTTTTTTTTTTTTTTTTTAATTTACCAACAACTGACTCTTAAACCAGTTCTTTTTAGTGAATCAAAAACATCCAGTGGAAGCAGTAGGCTATAGTCTCAATCACAGAAAAATTACTCTTGAGAGCCAGTTCTTTTAATAAATCATTCAAAAACACCTCGGACTTGTAGTTTGAATCAATCTGATGGAACCTACTCACTGAATTATTTCACTGAATCTGTCAGAGAAATTTCTTAATCAACAAAGTTATCATTACCAATTTGATTATCGATTAATCATGTCTACCCGCTGTGCACGGAAAACATCCAGTCACATCACTTTACAGTTGTACAAGTTATCCAAAACGTGAGAATGATTTATATTATGTCCCCGATTAACCGATTAAAAAAGCGAAATTTGATCAAATGTGGCTTTTTTAAAATTCTATTAATCGAGGACATAATCGATAGATTGATTACCAAAATAGCATATAAAAATATAGGCTAATAATCATTATTTGCACATCTATATTGAAGCGGTACATTAAAGGGGTGGTAAAATGCCATTTTCACAAGATGTAAAATAAATCTCTGATGTCCACAGAGTGTGTGTGTGAAGTTTTAGCACAAAATACCCCACAGATATTTTTATATAGCATGTTAAAAGTTGTCACTTTTTGAGGGTTTGCAAAAACGCACCGTTTTGTGAACTCACCGTTCAAGAGCTCATGTGTGTTAGCAGCTGCGATTACCTCACGCAGACACACTAAAATGACAGAAACTGTTCTGCCTTTAATGTTAAAATGGAGTCAGACAAAGATGGAGAGACTCAAGAAGAAGTGACAACATGTAGAATGCAACAAGACGTCTCTGAATGGTTAGTTGATGAATTTATGTTGCTAATGTGGAGTTAACTATCTTCAATTAGCATATTCTGTCATGGTAATCTATAAATCGCTCGTATAGGAACTGTTGTGAGATGCACACAGAGGGCCCTATTTTAACGATCTGAAACGCAAGTGTCAAAGCGCAAAGCGCAAGTAACTTTGTGGGCGGATCCCGGCGCTGTTGCTATTTTCCCGGCGGGATAAATTACTATTGCGCCTGGCGCAAATCTAAAAGGGGTTGGTCTGAAGTAGCTTCATTACTCATAGGTGTGGTTTGGGCGTAACGTGAAATAAACCAATCAGAGCGTCCTCTCACATTCCCTTTAAGAGCCGGCGCGCTTGTTCCATGGCGGATTGCTATTATAACGGCGGATTTGCCGGCGCACACCAGGAGCGGTTCACAGCCAAAGAGAACGACGTTCTCGTCAGGGCCGTAAAACACAGAGAAGTGACATTGGGGATGATGGGAGAAACCCACCCAAATTAGCTTCGGTTAAACAGGCGTATAATTTGGGTAAATGTGTAGCCTAATCTAGATTTTTTTTTTTTTAAATCTAGATAGATCTTTTTCCACATCTTCACGGACACAACAATGATTTCCCTCGTGTGTTAATATTTTTCCTTGTAATAATGTATGATTTGCAAAAATGAAAACTGCTACGTCTGTTTATATTAGAGAATCAAAGTGGATGCGCGTTAACATGCTACATTATGGCCAAGCACGCGCCCTTAAAATACCATATCACTAACGCGCAATGCGCCACTGTCTTTAGACTGTTTTTTCCCTGGTCAGTGGCGCAATTGCTTTCTAAAACTGGAAAATAGCACCAGGGGAGTTTTGCGCCGGAACACACTCCTCTTTGCGCTGAACCACCCCCGCGAGCGCAAGTTCATTCCCTAATTTACCGACGTGCGTCTGTGGAAGGAAAAGTCCGCTGTGCGCGGGTGCAAAATAGGAATGATGCATGCGTCGGTGTACAAAGTCAATTGCGCTGGGTGCAAGATAGGGCCCAGAGTGACTTTATATTGAATGTGAAAAGATGGATGCTAAAGTTTGAGCTGACTCACAAATGTACTCTTATACAACAACTTTTCCTCTTCACAACATGGACTGCGTGTTCCCGGGGGCGGGGTTTATGTACATTTTAGGGTTGCTGATGTCATTAACCCGGGAGGAATGTCGTGTAGTCCCTACCAGCCGTTTGTTGTAGTCCTTTTCTTTAAAAGCAAATATCTTCCTTTGATTTGAACTTTGAGCGTTGTAACTTTGCAGATGTTGTGTATGCTCAAACAGCAACATTACACACTAACTAAAGTTAGAAAAGTGAAATCATACTTTACCACCCCTTTAATGTCATAAACCGATCGGTCTGCGCAGCACCGCTTCAAGTCAAACACACCTATTCTTAATTTCTTAGAAATCACTGAAGGTTCTTGCCAATGGAATCACTTTGTGGTCCTAGACAGACTCGATTGAGTGAATGGACTGAATTGTTCATAACACAGGGGTTCACATGAGCAAAGTGGGTGCAGTCCGCTTTCACACCAACCAAACGGATTCCAGTCTGCGCCCTGACAGAACGCGGTATTCTGAGCTTTGAAACCCTAAGCAGATCTTTGTGAAGTCACTGAGATACTGAACTAGGATCATTCTGGTTGTACTTCAATCCCTTCTGCTATTTACTCAGTTAGATTAAGCCGGGTTCAAACAATTCCCCTCCCTCTGAACAGGCTCAATTCACTTGTGTACTCAAGCTCAAAACTAATTTCTTATAAAACGCCAGTTATCGTGATGGCCAATTTCACTAAAATAGACAGTTTGATTCACCCAAAATAGCTCTGTATACGTCAACAAAATCAACACACACTAAATCAGAACAAACAGCTCAATATGCACAGCCCATATCTGAGAGAATCCAGAATCCATGCAAGTTCTCAGCAACAAAGATGGAGAAAATCTCAGCGTTATTATAAACTATTTCAGGATCCGCACCGAGGCAGCAGCCAAAAAGCCAGAGGGCAGGCATTTGCTGTTACGCAATCACCTGTGATGCACTGGTGGGCAGCAGGCAACGAGGATCCCAAAGCAATTTATAGACACATAATGCTGCCATTTAAACTAAAGAGATTGTTTCTGGGAAAGCAGCAGCATCAGAGCCTTCGCCCCGAATAGACTTTTTATAAAGAGACAAGACAAGAGAGCTTTGTTTCTTTGTGCCGTCCCTGGACGTAAAGATCAAATAGCACAGAGAACAAAGGGAGGACATTGATCACGGTGTGGGCACAAAAGCCCAATTTAACTTAAACATGTTCAGTCACTGAAAGATCTTTAGCTCTTAATGAAAGGCATTAATATAGTGTACGTGCCTGTTATTAACTACAGATGCAGCCCCCGTGTGTATCAGAGGACACCTGCAGGGCTTTCTGGGAAGCGGTTTGGAAAGATGAATGGATCCGGGAATTAGCCTAAGTTTACTTAAACCTTTGTACAATTTGACACTCCGCACAGCATTTTTTCACTGCTGAAATCTTCCTGTGTTAAGTTGATCAGTGTGGCCCTCTGCAGATCACTGTACTTTACTACAACATTACAAAGGTAACAGATGGCTGGATTGGCTTTGACAAAAATGAACCAGATTTAATTTCAGGAAAAAAGTTAGGAAACCCGTCGCCTTAAAATTATTAAGTACAAAAACTTAATGCGTAATTGAACATATTTAGTCATGTGGAATTGTCAAGTTCCATTCTTAAGTTTATCACTTAATCATTTTAAGGCAACGGGTTTCCTCATTTCTTTTAAGTTAAGCCAACTGATCACTTTTTACAGTGTATGTGTTTTTAATCTAAATTCTCTATTCTAAAATATCTCTATTTTACGAAGTTTTCCAAAAACAAATATACACTACCGTTTAAAACTTTGGGTCAGTAATTAATTAATACATTTATTCAGCAAGAATGCATTAAATTGATCAAGTGACAGTATAGGACTTTTACTTTGTTACAAAAGATTTCTATTTCAAAGTAGCACAAATACAAAGTTATGTCATGAAACCTCTAGGTGGCGCAGGCTGATCGGTCCTTAACTCAATCTGTTTGCAATCACATCTTTCTCTATAGGGCGCAGCTGATTGGTTCCTGCTGTATCAGTAGCCAATGAGCTCGCTGCTCAACCTTTAAAAATACTTGGTCAGCATTTGCTGTAGCATTTGCTTCAGAAACCCTCCTCCTTCCCCAACTCCACCTGCATAGATCTTCCATGTGTAATTCATGTATGCTATATTGTACAGCAGCAGCATGTCTGACTTGCTCACAGCAGTGTGTCGTGTGTGTATTGGCAATAGCAAGTCCCGTACTTGCTCTGCAGCAGCAGCAATAATTAACAGTAACAGCAATAACATCTAACATCTAAAAACAATAATCTATTCTGCCAACACCAAACATATTAACATTGTTGTATCCATTACCAACACTCCAGCCGAATACTCCGTTGTGATGACAGGACTGCTTTTAACATAAGATAATAAGAAGACATTTTTTCTTGAGCAGCAAATCAGCATGATTTCTAATGGTCATGTGACACTGACGACTGGAGTAATGATGCTGAAAATTCAGCTTTGCATTAAATTTTAAAATATCTTAAAATAGAAAACAGTTATTTTGCATTCTAATAATATTTTACAATATTGCAGTTTTTACTTGATTTTGATCAAATAAATGCAACATTGGTGGGTATAAGAAACTTCTTTCAAAAACCCTGTATACCATTAATAAACTTTTGTATGGTATTATAGATTTAATTTTTTTTAGTTGTTCTTTATTGTAAATACATTTGATTTCCTTTAGAAATTGTAAAATAAAGAATGCATTTTTAGATATTTTCACTTTTGAAATGCCATTTGTTACACCACAAAGCGAAAATGAACCAGCGAAGTCAAAAAGGTGACTAAAATTATCAAAAAAGGGAAGACGACCTATAATAAATATACATAATGGAAATACATTTTCCATTGGACATTCATGTGAAGTGACCTAAATAAAAAAAATAATAAAAAAAAAAAATTGCCATATCAGCACTAAATGCTAAATAAATAATATATATATATTATTTTATTTTTTTACTAAAACCTTGTTTGTTGGTTAAAAAAAAGTTTATGGACATGTTGCACACATCAAAATTAATTTCATTACATATGTGGATTTATATTTAAGAACAAAACAAAGAAATAATCAGGCTGAACTTACCCTCAGGTGGTTCTTCACGCAGGTAAGGTGGAAGTTCTTCATTATTAGGATCAGCAGGTGCTTCCTCGATCACCTCAGTCTCTGCACTGGGGCCCTTGAATTAATAAGATTGTACCGTTCATACAGACATACAAACGTGACAATGTAAACAACAACACATTCATTCATGTTGTGCAGTACATTTGCATGTTCTCATCAAGTATATATAAATCAATATACAATGTAATTTCCACAATTCCATAATTCCATGTGAGCTGTGTTAAATTGAGGCAAGTTGCTATATAAGGAAAAAATTACATCACTTAGCAGTAAGTCAATTCATCATTTCAGTAAGAAAACAGCAGCACAAGGTTATCATCAAATAATCATAAGGTTATTTGATGATATCTATTATGTTTTTTGGTATTATATGGTTTATTTCTGAAAGTCTGCTATAGACATATATATAAATACTTCCTTAAATTATAAAGTATATTTATATCTGAAAAATTATAGAGTGCAAAAGGTACTGCATGACATGAACGACCCAATTACAACAACAACTATCATTATCATCATCATCGTCATCATCATAATCTCTTCCCTGACAACCCTTTTACACCCTCTTATACAGCTAAAATCATAAACTTTATGTTTGCAAAAATAAATAAAAGTGATACTGCATAACGTTAGCTTATACAGTGTTTTTTGCATTATCATGCTGATGAAATATTATACCCTATTTAGGCATCGACTCATTGTCAGCTGCCCCGTTTATCTATTATCAGAACAAGATAACACAACATTTATCAGACTAAATTGCATTTAATTGCAAAGTAACAATAAAAAGCCCGCATGCAAATACTTCTGATGTTAAAAATTCAACAGTTTGTGCTCGTGCAGAATCAGGTAAGAACAGGTTTGGCTTTAATACTGTCACGCAAAACAAACAAAATCCTCTACTCACCTTCATAACTGACGCTATTAATACAGTTATAGAAAGGACGTCTCTGCACTTCAATATTGATAGAGATGCACAAGACTATAGAATAGAAATAGCGCTTAATACGAAATAAATACAGCGTTTGCTATGTTTTTCAATGCAAGCGGAAGTGACGTTGGGGGATGTTTACGGAATTTGGGGATGCAGGTGAGCTGTTGATCGACAGGGGGCAGCAGCGCGTTGATTTTGATTATACTCACTGACTGAAGAGCTGCGGTTAATGCTATTTTGACTGAATATACCACAGTAAATGTTTGATTAGGGACTAAAACAACATTTTTATGTCTGATTTTACCATCATAGATAAACCACAAGTGTACGATATAGCCTATGTGTGCCATATTTGACCTTTGTGTGGCCTTTTTCTATTTGGATGATTACAAAACTGCAAAAACAGTGTTTACATGTGAAAAACTGTAGGCCTATTAGTTTTTATAGATTAAGGCTTCCTTTTTGCGATTTTGTCAAATTTATCCAGACCATAACCACTATACAGTAGGCTATATAGTTAGCATAGTATAGCACATTTGTTCAGACCCAAATTCGTTTTTTTTTTTTTTTACCCCATGCCACATATTAGCTAACGTTACACTTCTTTATTTATGTTAGCCTACATAAAAATGTTAAGAACGTGTGGGATTGTGATTCAAAGAGGAGGATTACGCTGACAGTAAGGACAGTTGAGAAAAGGTGAGAAACCTTCCACTCTCAGTTATGACAAACATCTCTTACATGCTTCTCAATAATATATCACCTCATCAAAAAGAAGACGAGAGGTGAAACGGGGGTGGATTTGGGTTTTATTGACCGGAAGGGAAATTGATGTGATTCTCCATTTAGGCCAAAGTTCACCAGCGGAAAGGTATTAAGCGTTGCTAAACAGTGTTCATAAATATTGTGGAAAGAGGGCATAAATGGACTTGACCTGTTCAGCAAATACTACATTATAATGTTACTCTTACCATATGGCGTATGATAATATAATACCAGTCTTAAAAAAAAAAAAAAAATTCTTGCTTATTTCTCAATGCTGATTAAAAGAAAAAGAAAAATCAATATAATTTCAAGAGCAACAATACTCCAAATATACATTTATTTATTTATTTAAATTCATTCTGACACTGACACATAATTTTTCTTTCAAAGTATGCATAATTCTTTGTAGATCATGCATTAAAGTAGCTTAATCCTAATAATTCATTCATGATGTCAACAGTAAAGTCCTTTTCCAGTTTTAATGCAATGTTAATGTAAAAAACACAAACGTCTTCCCTCTCGTCTGAACGCAGCTATGAACTGAGAAACTCAGCTTAACCTGTTAAAGGCTGTATTTATAGACCGCTGTAATTAAAAGGTCCTGTTAGGACAGTGGATTCAGAAAGTGGAAAGGTAAGAATGGTGAGAATGGTTTGGCCCTTTAAAACCCCCAGTGAAACCTTATGTTTTACAGAAAGGCAATCTAGAAGAGTGAGGTTATAGGTCAGGGTTTAACTTTAGTCATGCAAGGCATTTTGCGACACTGGTGTATTTGAGTGTAATGGCCCTCCTATTTAATCAGCCATGACTTCATGAAAAATCAATCATTTAAGAGAATTTATTAATCATTTAGAAAGACTTAGACGAGAGGCTTAGAGATGGTAGCTTGATTTATTTTTTACTTCTTTTGTGCTGCCAACTGCACAGAAGTACATAAAAGTTTCAGTGCTGGGTAGATGGATGCAAGTCACAAAGGATGTAAAAACAAATTATGTAATGCAACAAGAATTAGAATTATATGAGATATCTAATATATCGAGTCAGTTCTAAATTGCTTAAACTAATATGTGACCCTGGACCACAAAACCAGTCACATGTCGCACGGGTATATTTGTGGCAATAGCCAACAATACATTGTATGGGTCAAAATTATTGATTTTTCTTTTATGCCAAAAATCATCAGGATATTAAGTAAAGATCATGTTCCATGAAGATATTTTGTAAATTTCCTACCGTAAATGTATATAAAAATTTATTTTTGTGAGTGAATGCAGCACAATCGCGATCATAAATGCTCAACTTTAAAGGCACAACTTTTTTAAATTTCTCAATGTTTCAATTTTTTTGCACCCTCAGATTCCAGATTTTTCAAATAGGTGTATCTTGGCCAACTATTGTCCTATCATAACTAACCATACATCAATGTTAAGCTTATTTATTCAGCTTTCAAGTTATGTATAAATCTCAACTTCAAAAAAATGACCCATGTGACCCATTGTGGTCCAGGGTCACTGGTTTTGTGGTCCAGGGTCACACACACACACACACACACACACACACACACACACACAAATACACACACATATATATATATATATATATATATATATATATTAGTTTTAAGGCATTTAGAACTGACTCTGAACTGATTAGATTTTCATATATTAGATAGTGAACTTTCACCCTGAGGATTCTGCACGTCAGATCAAAGAGCAAATGAGATTTAGTCCTTCTAAAAATACCAGTACGTTTATAGTAAGACAACACAATTCTGGTTGTAAGTGGATTATGTCAGTTTAGCTGTGAGGGGAATGCAGCGCGGCACTTTCGCTTCGGTTATCGTGGCTATTTTCAGATGATCAACATTTTGGACAAAGACTGGACTTCAGTATGGGTCAAATACAAAGTGATGAAGATAAAGAAGTGGAGCTATCAGATATCCAGCCTCTTTATACCAGATTCATGAAAGAGTGCCCAAGTGGAGCCCTGCATCTTCATGAGTTCCGCAAGATCTTCGGAGTTCAGAGCACATCGGAAGATGAGGCTTTGTACATGGAAACGCTCTTCAAATCTTTTGACACAAACAGGGTAAGCGCAAGTGTTTAAAAGGTCAAGTATTTTTTACATCATTTAAAACTTTTAAAATGCAAGTGCACATTTACTTTAAAAATTGAATAGTGATTGCAAAGCAGCAATTTCTATGTATAAGCTGTGATTATGTGCATATGTGATCAGCTCATCAGCCGAGAATCATTTGTGTCCATTTGCAGGATGATGTTATAGACTTTATGGAATTTGTAGCAGCTGTCCACCTGGTTCTGAGAGGAAACCTAGAGGACAGATTGAAATGGTCTTTTAAAGTCTATGACAGAGATGACAGTGGAAAGTTGGACAAACAAGAGGTCAAACGTATTATAAGGGTGAGAGTGGTCTTGATTCTCACCATTGTCATCTTTGTATTTCCATGCCTAAAACGTGTCTCGCTTTTTCCTTCTAGATCATTTGTCAACTTAAGAAAAACAATATCAGCATGACACCCAGTGAAATTTGTGACAGGATATTCGACCTTTTGGACGAAAACAAAGATGGTAAGTGGATTTTTTTTCCTTCCTCAAATATATATTTAAATATGTATATGACCCCCTGTGGTTAAAATCAAGTTTTTAAATGTTGTTTATATGTCTATGGTGTTTTAATATGCTTTAAAGAAATAGTTCCCTATGGGCATTGCTTCAAGCAATTAAAAAATTAAAGTTTCAATTAGATTGTTGCTTATCAAACCAATAACCTTTAACCTTGTTATCTTCAACTATGAGTACTTTTATGTCCTGGGAGTTGTTTTTACTTACTTTGTCCTTTTTTTTAAATGAAGATTTTACAATGGTCAGGGAAATTTAATTAAGAAATCATTATGTATATAAAGAAAAAAAATGCTGTATACTTCAAGTAAAACATTGAATTAAAAGTGAAATTGTAAATAGTAATGGTACAAAAAGTAGTTTCTTGTAAAACATTTATTTACGGCTTTGATAAATATTTTTTTACACACTATTTATATAATTTCATATATCTTATATACATATATATGTGTCGTTTATATCACAGAATACACCCAATAGGCCTACATCAGTTGAGTTGTGGTGTAAATTATATTTGTTGCTTGAGGAAAATGACTGTTATCTCCTGTGATAATACTATTTGGACACAGATACAACTTGACAAATGAAACTCATGAGTGTGTGAAAATGATGTTTACTTTCTAAAAATCCACAGGAGTACATAGATGAATAAACAGCCTTATATAATAATCCCGTGTGTGGCAGCCTAAATATGTGTAGGCTTAGACTGTTGCTAAAATAAGCCTGTCAGTGGACAGGGAGAGAGGGAGCGGATGATGAAAGAATGAATTAAAAACAGTCTTTCTCTTCATCCACAGGTCACATATCCTTATCAGAGTTCATGGAAGGGGCACAAAAAGATGCCTGGATTATGGACCTCCTAAAACTGGACACTAATGCACGGGGTTGGTTCAGGGAAAACTGGGGGAAAGATTCATGAGTTTTCAATCTAAGGTCAAGGCCCATGGGCCAAAACCTGCTTGCCCTTTTACAATCTTTCAAATGTTGGGGCCTGCAAATGGGAGAGACCTGGTGTAGAGGTCAGAAAATATTTGCCTTTTGTCACGAGCGAATACGTGCCTCATGATACATTGATCACATTGATGTTCAACCAGTCTGCATGTGTAAGGCGGGATCCGTCACATTTTCTTCTGAGTGTGGTGATGATGCTGTGGTATTCTTATGGAGGATGGATATAATTACCCAAAAATTAGTTTAAGGAGCATGAATCGTCTATTCATAGATGGAACTATAACTAGGTTCCATAGTCAATTTTACTATTTAAACCAATTATTTTTTTGATGTAATAAGAATATATATACAGGCAGAATTATTGGCACCACTGGTAAATATGATAAAAAATTTCTGTAAAAATAAATCTGCATTGTTTATCCTTTTGATCTTTCATTCAAAATATTAGCAAAAATCGAACTTTTCATTGAAGTAAAAGATTTGAAAGTGGGGGGTAAATCACATTGTGAAATAAATGCTTTTCTCCAAAACACGTTGGCCATAATTATTGGCACCCTTTTATTAAATACTTTTTGCCTCCTCCTTTTGCCAAGATAACAGCTCTGAGTTTTCTCCTATAAAGCCTGATGAGTTTGGAGAACACAAGAGATCAGAGACCATTCCTCCATACAGAATCTCTCCAGATTCCCAGATCCATGTTGGTGCTTCTTCTCTTCAGTTCAGCCCACTCATAGGGTTAAGTTCAGGGGACTGGGATGGTCATAGCAGAAGCTTCATTTTGTGCTCAGTGACCCATTTATGTGTTGATTTTGATGTTTGTTTTGGATCGTTGACCTGATGGAAGATCCAACCATGGTCCGTTATAAGATTTCTAGCAGAAATCTGTTAAGCTGTTAAGTTTTGTTTTTTTATCTGTTGGTGTTTGCTAGAATCCATGATGCCATGTATCTGAACAAGATGTTCTGGACCTCCAGAAAAAAAATTTAGTCCCACAACCTTAAAGATCTAGCAGTATATTTAACCGTGTTATAGGGTACTTTTTATCCATGTGTGACCCAAACCCATCTGGTGGGTTTGCTGCCAAAAATCAATTGACCCCAGTCCCTTTTGAAGTTCCAGACATTTCTGACAACTGAATATGCTGGAGTTTGTATTTGGATGAGCGAGGAGGATTTTTCTTGAAAACCTCCCAAATACTCCCAAATAATATATGGTGATGTAGGGATTGTTTGATTTTTTTTCTGGGACTTTCTGATCCCAAGACTCAACTAATCTCTGCAATTTACATCTGTGATCCTTGAAGACTCTTTGGCCACTCAAACTTTCCTCCTCACCGTCCAATATTGTCCATTAAGGCAATATAGACACACGTCCTCTTCCAGGCAGATTCGTAACATCTTTAATTGATTGGACCTTAATTATTGCCCTAATGGTGGAAATGCGAATTGTCAATTCTTTAGCTATTTTAACAGCCACTTTCTATTTTGTGAAGCTCAACAGTCTTTTGCTGCACCAGAACTATATTCTTTGGTTTTACTCATTGTGATGGATTATGGATGATTAAGGGAATTTGACTTTTGTGTTTCCTCATATTTAAACTCCTGTGAAACACGAAGTCATAGCTAGACAATTTCATGTTCCTAGTCACCCTGGTGAGCAAAAAAAACAACAACAAAAAACATATTACTGGGAATATATACTTCAGAGATATTTTACTCATACAAAATTCTAGGGGTGCCAATAATTGTGGCCACCATTTTGGAGAAAAACAATTATTTCATAATGTGACACATTACACATTTTTATTATTATTTTTACAGCCATCTTTGATCATATGTACCAGGGTAGCCAATCATTTTGACCACAACTGTACAGTGTATAAAGATTTTGCAAATGAGTGTTCCCTGATTGTTTGATTCTTTGAACAATGAGTGCTTTTACATGCAGGATCTTACACCGATTACAGTGTGTAAGGTCATGTAGATGCCTTAAAGTCTTCTTTTATCAGGTACATGTAATAAACTGCTTATTCAATGTGCAAATGTCTTGTGTGTATTCTGAGGAGCTTAACCTTGCAATATTGACCATTTTGGGCTGGATTATCTGTTTGAGTAAAAGATGGAACAAATTGCTTGAATGCCTCAAGCTTATTATTCATGACTGTTGAAGTTGTGAAAGAATCTACAGTATGTGCACCAATAAGAGCTGCATTCAAACGAATTCTGTAGGAAACCCAGCATGGAGCCAGAAGCGCATTTATCATTCATGTCTGCATGAGTTCACATATGCCGATTTTACAGGACATGTGAGATGTGACACACAGGACATGCATGCGTGTGCATGCATCTTTTATACACATAAATAAACCTGTTTTTTCTATGATTTATTGACCTGAATTGGAAGACAGATTTACGCCATGGTGCCTCCCAGTATGCATGTGTTCACACATGGTGCTTAGCAATGGACTATTCTTAACAGTGACATAATTCAAACCATGCAATATTTTTTACCCTTAAGCCTAAATGGAGCTCATCCTCTGACTGAACCACACTTAACCCCTATAAATCATCTAGGTATGGTGTGTGTGTGAGAGATTTAATATTTACTGCTAGAAAAAGTATAAAGTTTTGTATAGAATTTCAGGCCCTGTTTTGTATTCAGGGAAAGTGTAATTTAAAATTGTTCAAATAGTTTTCTATTAAACTAATCATCAATATAATAAACCCATTAAATGAATTATGCTGCATATTAAGTTACTCATTTACAAGTTCAGAGGTGATTTGTTGCCGCTTCTAATAGAAATCAAGTCACTGAATTGAATTGTTGAACTTTTGACTTGTGAATTTAGCAGTTTTGCATATCACTACAAAATAACTCTAGCTTGTTGCATCTCATTTTCTGTAACTGGGGTTCGGTATTCCTGAAGGATTAAAGCAATTTTAATCTAATTTCAGAAGCAGTTCTGTTGCATCGAAGAGCTTAAAACAGATCTGTTTTAGCATATCTTTTTAACAGCCTTCTGAAGCAGTTCCTGGCAGTTTATTCAAAATTCATGTGGCTTCCTGGCCCACCATAACAAGCACATTAAAATTCTCTCTGACATACTGTAGCTCTCCCAGTCACAAGGAAGATGCTAAATGCTTTGCAGAGACATGGTCAGAGTATTACAGACACTGATGTTCAACAAAACAGGAAACAATTGTAATCAATCAAGATCTATCTCTCTTTATATCTATACAGTACATACACATATATATATATAGATTCAACAAGGTGTTGGAGATTTTGGTCCATGTTGACATGATAGCATCACGCAGTTGCTGCAGATTTGTCGGCTGCACATCCATGGTGTGAATCTTCTCTTCCACCACATCCCAAAGGTGCTCTATTGGATTGAGATTTGGTGACTGTAGAGGCCATTAAAGTTTAGTGAACTCATTGTCATTTTCAAGAAACCAGTTTGAGATGATTTGAGCTGCGTTATCCTGCTGGAAGTATCCCTCAGAAGATGGGTCCACTGTGGTCATAAAGGACATGGTCAGCAACAATACTCAGGTAGGCTGTCATTTAAACGATGCTCAATTGATACAAAGGGGCCCAAAGTGTGCCAAGAAAATATAAAACGCACCATTACACCACCAGCAGCCTGAACCGTTGATTCAAGGCAGGATGGATTCATCCTGTTTACACCGAATTCTGACCTGACCATTCTGTTGCAGCAGAAATCGAGACTCATCAGACCAGGCAATGACTTCCAATCTTCTATATTGTCCAATTTTGGTGAGACCATGTGAATTGTATCCTCAGTTTCCTGTTCTCACTGGTGTGTCTTCTGCTGCTGCTCATCTGCTTCAAAGATTGACATATTGTGCATTCAGAGATGCTCTTCTGCAAACTTTGGTTGTAACGAGTGAGATACTGTTGCCTTTCTATCAGCTCGAACCAGTCTAGCCATTGTCCTCTGGCATCAATAAGGCATTTTCGCCCACAGAACTGCCTCTCACTGGATATTTTCTCTTTTTCAGACCATTCTCTGTAAACCCTAGAGATGGTGGTGCATGAAAAGACCAGCCCTTCTTGCACCAACTACCATGCCAAGTTCAAAGTCACTTAAAGTGACCAAGACTGGTTGCCCACTGAAGCTAAACAGGGTTGAGCCTGGTCAGTGCCAGGATGGAAGTCTTCCTGGAAAAACCATGTTGCTGCTGGAAGAGATGTTAGTGAGGCCAGCAGGGGGAGCTCACCTTAATGCCCCTGTGTAGTGATGGGGACACTGTAACAGCACCTTCATAAATTTGGTTTGTAGCATGTTAATGTTACAAACTGTGCTCCATTTTGTGTGAGCAAAAGTCAGCGATTTTAAAAAGAAATTCCCTCAAATTTACTCCATAGTCTTACTGTATGTTAACAATTGCATAACTGTGCAAACCTTTAAACAATAAAATATTCTTCAAAGATATCATTGTGTAACTCAATCTGAACTCCATTGCCCCATTGAGAACGGATGCATCTATGTTTAGTGAGGAGGAATGTCAGCTATGAGACAAAGGCAGTGGCAGCAGAAGAGCAGAGGGCTGGTCACATGATCCAACAGCGACAGAAGCTCTTGAATGTGGAACCATAAAATGATGTTTATTCACTAGAGAAACCCTGGCTCTTGTGTGAGTAAACACAGGTGTGTGGCTTTACTTTGGGGTCAAATCCTCAGAAGTTAGACGTGACAAAACCTTTTGTCGGAACCATGTGTGTGTGTGTGCATGCGTGAAGTACTGTATGTGTAAAGTCTGTGTTGCTAGGAAGGCTGACTCTCTAATCCGATGTGAAACGGTCATGTGACGGCTCTAAAGTAAAGTGTCAGTCATTTGGGAACACAGCAGTTTTATCAATAGCAGTTCTTTTTTATTGTTGAATATTGCATGCAATCCTGCAGCGAGTGTCTTTATTTAACTTGCTGTTGGCATATTTGCACATTTGTTTGGGTATAAACATATGTACCAACATTCTTGCTGTCTACTGTTGTCCCTTTAGGGCCATTTGGACTTAGAAACAGCATACAGTCAAGGTTTATTTATACAGTGACTAGAATAGCAATACTCTTAACATTTCTGCTGTGTAATTGAATGTACATGTAATTTGTGGACAATATGCAAATATATATAAAATTTTAAATAGAATATCTGAATGACATTTTCCAAAATGAGCATGCAACCATTTATTTATTTAAATCTCTATCGTGACTTATGATTTTTGCCTATTATTTTTTTAGTTTTATTTATTTATTCATTCAGTCATTCATTATTTAGTTTGACTCATAATTTGTTCTAACGGACAAATGTTCAGATATTCTTTTTTTAAATTTTTTATTCCAAAATATCTGGACGACATTCATTAAATTAAACATGATAAATGTGAGGAAAAAAAACAATTATTAATATTTTTTTTATTGCATAATACCAATTATTGGTTTAATAATTTATTGGTGCATACTGCATAATGTGTAGTTTCGCATTCTGGTTTTAAAAATAGCAGGCAGTACACAATATATATACAATATATAGCTCCAGTCAGTATGTAAATGTATGTTTCAGGTTATAAGTTGAGCTTCATTGACAGCATCTGCAGTGTGTAAAACAAACAGATGCGTTTAGTAAAAAATGCGTTTACAGTGTACTTACAATGGAAGTCTATGAGGCAACCATTGTGTGTTTCTGCTTTTTCACTGGCATGCCATTGATGATATAAATATGCAACTATTTAACCTTGAATACTCCTTTAAAATAATAGCATAAGAGAAAATAGTATCATGAGCATATGTTTGTGTGTGTGTGTGCGTACATGTGTGTGTGGTTCAGGTATACCCTATGTTATGGCGACAAAATTTGCCAATATCTGAAATTTTTTGGTCCCCTTATAAATGTGTGTGTGCGCATGTATGTGCGAGTGGCTGTTTTACCATCTACAGTCAATGCTGGTGGGTCTGTCAGTGTGTCACTAGCAGAATGTAAGGCCAGGTGGCAGACTGTCGCTACTGTGCGTTACTGGGTGGCCTCCAACTGACACGTGGCCAAACTTCAGGCCTCGGGAGAGTCGAACGAGAGAGACTGTGGATTATCTCAGTGTGAGCTAAAGAATGCAAATGGCCGGCTGCCCTTGAAAATGTAAACTTTGGCTAACATTTGACCTTAAGACACAATACAAGTGATCCAATGATTGTGTTATTGTTATGACCTCAAATAAAAGCCATTTTGGCATAAGAAATATACTTAGTGGTATAGGCCCATGTACTAGGTTCAGGCCCTGTCAGACCCATATAATATATATATGCAAATTTGGGACCAAATGTTGGTTTGTAGTAGTCACCAATACATGTGTATTGACATAAATATTATATATATGTAATATTTTATATATTATATAATATATATTAAATATAATGTAGACATTTAACATAATTTAAAGCACAATGTATCATTTTCTAAAAATATCTTTAATAACAGGGTTGAAGTTTGACAAAAAATAATGAGAAAATGGAATAGAAAACATTTGCTTTTCTCTCCACCAACTGAAGTCAATTGTTGAGTCTTTTAACCCAATAGTGTTATTTTTGTTTTTATATTATTATATATTTATTAATAATTTGATTTAGCTTTTATTTTAATATTTTCATGAACTTGTCTCTATGTACATATATATAATTACTATTATTTAAAAAAAAATTAAACAGTGAAAGTTTTAGTAATTTTAACACTTGTGATGTGTTTAAAACTAGTTATTATTGAATATTAATAGACAATAGTTGATCAAACATGCCTAAGACATAAAAAATGGGATTTGTGGAGTTAAAAAAGTCAACATACCATGTGCCATTGTCAATAGCACAATACCGTTTTCTTAACACTATGCAATCAAGTCGCTTTTGTGTCCATGTAATTGTTAGACCTCCCACACAAACAACAGCCTTACAAACATCAAAGTGTGGCACATTGACAGTTTCCTAGGCCATGACTTTCTTTTAGGAAGAGACACTGATAATCATTCCTCATTTGGTAGGCTTTGGTTCCCGGTGTAACGTCCACACCCATATGGGGCGACAATCCGCATTTCCTTTGAAGGCCAGCTAGAAGTTCCTCACAACTGACAGATAACAGACAACAGACAAATGGCCGTTCGTCCATTATGACCAATGCACGGCGTCTTATTTATAACGGCCGCTGGGATGCCATTCTCTCCCAGTGAACTGGCCACCTCTCTTTCCAACAATAGTCCACGCTGTCCTCGAGAGCCATAAATTATCTTCTAATATTAAATGCAACTGTCTGTCGACAGTATCCATTGTGAGACCCGATCCAATACCCCATCTTCACATGGGACGGCCCACCTTTGAGTGATGTAGGTTTGTAATGTGTCCTAAAAAGGCTTGAGGTTCTGAAGCCCTGGTGACACGGCTCCTATATAAATATGGGAGCAGGTGAACTGGACGCTCACTCTCTTATTTTCTACCGCTCTTGAGGGAGCAAGTTTTCCAGGCCTCTTGTGCAAGCTCTCCTGGGTGAGTGTATTTCAATGGATTTTTATGTTAAATGGTTTGTTGGACTACAGCAGATAGTGTAGCGAAGCTTGGTTTTTGGATAGTTTTCTTATAGTTCACCCAAAACTGAACATTCTAATCATCTACCAAATCTCGTGCATCTCGCACTCAAAATCTGCATGACTTTGTGGAGCACAAAATAATATATTTTGAAGAACTGTTTTTGTCTCTATTGTTAAAAGTTTGGGGTCAGAAAGCTTCTTTAAAAAAATAAATAAAAATAAATTAATACTTTGTAATAATAAAAATTCATACTTTTAAACTAATATTTAGCAAGGATGCATTACATTGGTCAACAGTGACAGTAAAAACATGTATAATGTTACATAAGGTTTCTATTTCAAATACATGCTGTTCTTTTGCTGTTCATCAAATGAATTTGGGGGGGAAAACAGAAGTTATCACTGTTTCCATGAAACTATTAAGCAGGACATCTGTTTTTGACATTAATAATAATAAGAAATGTTTCTTGAGCATAAAACCAGCATATTAGAATGATTTCTGAAGGATCACGTGACTGGATTAATGATGCTGAAAATTCAGCTTTGCATCACAGGAATAAAATACATCTTAAAATATATTAAAATAGAAAACAGTTATTTTACATTGTAATAATATTTCACAATATTAGGTCTTACTGTATTTTTTATCTAATAAAATCAGTATTGGTGAGCATAAAATACTTTTTTCTAAAACATTTAAAAGATCTTGCCAACCCTAAACTTTTGAACGTGTATATTGAAAGTATATTGAATTGCCCAAAAGACACTTCAAATATCTTCTTTTGTGTTCTGCAGAAGAAATATAGTCATACAGTATAATAATTAATCATTTAATTAATTATTTGTGCAGTGAACATTTAGCGTCTTAGTAACAACAGAAGTAGCACGATAAAAATATTACATGCATATAAACTAAAGCTTTTTTATGTTCAACTCAAGATATCAAATAATAATAAAATATGTATTATTTATAGCACATTGCGAGTCTGCCGAAGGGAGGGTAGGACTGAATAACACAAGTTGTCAGAAATCTCTTTTTAAGCACAGAAGATGAATCATTTACGTTTAGCTTCAAGTGCTACATAAATTCAACAAGCAAAGACAAGCGTTTAATAGGCAAGAGAAAATCCTTCTGCTTTCTAACGGGCGTCATGTGTTTGCTCCCCGTGCCATTGGTGTTCAAACACCAGCTGTCTAAGCAAACATGTGTGACGAGGAAGAGACCACCGCTCTGGTGTGCGACAATGGCTCAGGTCTGGTGAAGGCTGGCTTTGCCGGTGACGACGCTCCCAGGGCCGTGTTTCCCTCCATTGTAGGCCGACCCCGCCATCAGGTGAGACCACCACGTTCACTGACGCCATCTGGGGCTTAGCCTTACTTTGATCCACTCAGTAAAGCACCTCTTAAGTCACAGTACTTACACTTTGACCCTTGACCTGTAAAGACGACACTCTGCTAGCATCAGTCTTTATTTCTCATGTTTATTATCAAACATGCACTCTAGAAATGGAATGCAAGTGCTTATTTTAATCAAACGTATTGACAATTTTTAAGTTAAGGAGAAAAGGTCACCCTGAATGTGTAGATTTTGACGGATTGTTTTATGGTCTCTTCCTTTAGGGTGTCATGGTCGGTATGGGTCAGAAAGACAGCTATGTAGGAGACGAGGCCCAGAGCAAGAGAGGCATCCTCACCCTTAAATACCCCATTGAGCATGGCATCATCACCAACTGGGACGACATGGAGAAGGTAGACCTTAGAATTATTCACTTTTAAGGAATAAAAGTGCAGTAAGATAACGAAATTTCGGCAAAATTAATTTTCTATTGTCAATAGCATAGAGATGTATCAAGCAAACAAAGTGGCGTTCTGTTGGTCACCACCGCAAATTCGTTAGAACAGCTTGAATTCCAGAAAAAGCTCAGTTTTATGATTTTTAAGTTCTAAATGAAGGTCCTGCAATGCATATTACAGATACGCTGTAAAAAAAAAGATATTTTCAAGATTTATCAAAAAAAAATGTTGTCAAATCAAATTAATTTTTTAATTGCAATGAAGTGTAAATTTTAAGGCAACCAGGTTACTTACTTTTTAAGTTAAACCAACAGTTTTTTTTTAAGTGTACAAATAGGATGTTTAGTGATAGAATAATGAGTTTTATAAAAACCTTTAGATGCATTTATTTTATGTTCTATAAACAAATAAATCTATTGTCCAAAGGTATACATCTTTGTCAGAATATTCATTAAGAAAAAAAATCGAAACGTTCTATCGTTCACTGAGAGCAGTGCCAGGGAGAATGACAAATAAAACAACAGCAATAACAGTAGCATAGACAAATGTAGTGTACAAAATGTTTTTTTAAAAATTGGCACAAATGGAACATAATTTTTGGAAGATGGCAGAACAAGATGAAACAAAAAAGAACATGCCTATCAGCAAATAGTCTACACTTAAAACAATTAACCAGTTTAAGTTACAGCGACGTGATTGAACTGAGTTGGTTGGACATAACTATTTTACATTATTTTCTTCCTCAGTCAGTTGTGTTGTCACAACACAAGGATTTTGCATTCAAAATAAATCTTTAATGTTGATAAAAACTAAGTTTGTTGCGTGGAACTGGAACCACTGTCCATTTTAGAGTATCGTTTTTTTTTAGTGTACAGACTTATCTTAATAAGTAGGCTAGAAATAACTGTATACATGAACAAATGTATGGTACAAAGCAGTCGATTGCTTTTTGGCACAAATAGAACCTCATAGATTTTGCCCACGACAAAATCTGCCGAACAACAGTAAAAGTGACTGCATCTTAAAATCGTATAAACTGAAAATATATTGTGTTTCGCATATGTAATGAAAAATACAATATTATGTCTTAGATCTGGCACCACACTTTCTACAATGAGCTCCGTGTGGCCCCTGAGGAACACCCCGTCCTCTTGACTGAGGCTCCTCTGAATCCTAAGGCCAACAGGGAGAAGATGACCCAGGCAAGCCCTTTTAAAGATTTTAAAATCTTGGCATTAATAGTATTATGTCCATAATACTTGGTAATAATTGGTTTATATCTGTATTTCAGATCATGTTTGAGACGTTCAACGTTCCGGCTATGTACGTGGCCATCCAGGCTGTGCTCTCCCTGTACGCCTCTGGCCGTACCACAGGTTTGCATTGTATACATTGACTATAATAGTTGTTTTTAAACTACATCTGTTTGGTTTTTCATGCTTTTTTTATTTGTTCCAGGTATTGTACTGGACGCTGGTGATGGTGTGACCCACAATGTGCCCGTGTATGAGGGTTACGCACTTCCACATGCCATCATGAGACTGGATTTGGCCGGCAGAGACTTGACTGACTACCTGATGAAAATCCTGACTGAGAGAGGCTATTCGTTCGTCACCACTGGTAATTTAACGCTTTCTGCCGTTTTCACATAAATTATAATTGATAGACGGATAAATTTGAATGTATTAATGTAGCCTAATAGATAATAATAATACAATTTTGCTTATTTTATACGTATCGTATAACTTCTTAACGTCCCGTTTACGCTGTAGTGATATCTTCATTAGCTAAACAGCACCACCTTATGGTCAACACTAGTAACTGCAAAAAAAAAGAAAAGAAATGTAGCTACCAGCTGCTGTACTACTTTAACACTTAGTTTAAATGAATGTTAATACCTTTCTAACTCGCTGTTACAGCCGAGAGGGAGATTGTTCGTGACATTAAGGAAAAGTTGTGCTACGTGGCTCTTGATTTTGAGAATGAGATGGCCACCGCCGCCTCCTCCTCATCCCTGGAGAAGTCCTACGAGTTGCCCGACGGTCAGGTCATCACCATTGGTAACGAGAGGTTCCGCTGTCCCGAAACCCTCTTCCAGCCATCTTTCATCGGTCAGTTTCTTATTAGTCCGTTTGAATAATTGCTTCCTTTTTTTGTAGCCTACTTCTTGGTTCTGGGTGTTTTCTTTGCCTATTCAAAAATACTATCGGAATGAATTCTAGAAACTTTAGGCTACGGGATATAATTGAAACAAAAATGTTTTAGGTTTGTTCCTAATATCTCTTAACAGTCAAATCAAATAAAAATAAAAATAAATAAAGAGTAGCAATTTCACTTTTTTCCAGTAGTAAATAGTAGGTTTAGATGATTCTTACTTTATTCAATTAGGATTAGATCTAAATGATACAAATAAAATAAAATATTTTAAAATAAAAATAGACTAAAATTGTCACGGTTTCCATTAGAAAATAATGATTATTTAGATGTTTCTTACACTGTAAAAAAAAAAAAAAAGATCAATAGCCCCTGTTGACAACATAACAAAAATAAGTGAATCAATTTTTTTAGGCTAAGTTATACAAGATTAAACTATTTTTTTCAAGCCAGTTCAATGTAATTTAAGTTGAAATGACTTAAACATCCAAGTTTATTTTATTACAAATTTAATGCAGCAACTTGTTTACAGTGTATTTTATTTATTTAGGTTTAGACAAACCTAGTTATTAGGTAAACCTATAATTATTTCCAGTATGAAATAATTATTTTTCAATTACATTTTATTTTATTTTTTAGAGAATTCTTATTTGGTTTATGTAGGATTTGATCTACATTATAATGTTCATATAGTAACCCAATGGTTACTTTCCCATCAGCACGACTTAATTTTCTCCTAAGAAAAAAATAAGTTGTTCATTATTTTTCTGGTCAGCCAAGAACTATTAAATCGGCATAATCAAGCTCTTGAGAAAACAAGGGCTTCCATAGAATCATGTTCACATTCCTTTAGGATTTTAGACTTGGTTTCTTCGTAATGATAGACAAGCTTTGAATATCCCTACATTATGCCTTGTTTTTTAATCAATTATTCATGCAAGTTTCTAGCCATTCTAAAAACGGGGCCTACAATGAACCACTAAGCCCACACTCGAAATATATTCTCCCTTTTGAGCCATCGCCAAGCCTAGATTCCCATTGATGAAAAATTCATGTTATTAATAATTCTCAATCATTTGCATCAGTCTATGTGCAGCAACACAATTAAACCCACCTTCCACAGACACAGCAAAGCGGTCAAGATTCCCACAGGGAAAAATTCAAACAGCTGCATTTTGAAGCGATATCTCTTACAATACAGTGCACTTTTAGGAGAGGTGACACAGTGACGGATCACCTTTTGTCAGGAACTAATTAGGAGTGTTTCAGTGTATGGCCAGAGGCTGACGGGCTATTTATGGTGTACAGGGTTCTTAGTCTTGACATTGTACATCAATCACTGTTTCCTTATCCAATAGAGCTGATAGGACGGTTGCTCACCAGCCGTTCTTCCCTTAATGAAATCAGCGCTATTATGTATCTGCACTTGAATTAGCATGTGGAATGTATTTCAATGTAAGTATGTATAATGCATTCCCATTCATCATCTAAATGACATTGTCTGTAGGTATGGAGTCTGCTGGTATCCATGAGACCACTTACAACGGCATTATGAAGTGCGACATTGACATTCGTAAGGATCTGTACGCCAACAATGTACTGTCCGGTGGCACCACCATGTACCCTGGTATCGGTGACAGGATGCAGAAAGAGATCACAGCTTTGGCTCCCAGCACCATGAAGATCAAGGTACAGTTTAGGACTAGTTCATTTTGGACTTTTTTTTAACGACTAAAGGCCCGTTCACATCAAGAACGATAACGATAACTGTATTAGCGTCCAGAGCAGCGGACAATATCGTTCTGCGCGCTTTGTTTTTTGTCGTCTGCCACTTTAAATGCTTGAGCTCTTTAAAGCAGGATGGATTCTGATTGGCTCTCATTGTTTTTATCGTTCATCAGCGGGAACAAAACTATATATGATCCCAACTATATCGTTTCTCTGTGCTGTATTAATGTACGATATTTCGGTTTTACTTTTTCTTACTTTTTTAGATTACTTTTTCCATGTCATCTCAATGGCAAAAAGTGTCTGATATGAATATGCAGTATATGTTTAATTATTCATCTATTTCTGTTTGTGACACAATAGTAAATAAATAATAATTTCACTACAACAATAATGAATGAGATAAAATAAATATCTTAATTCATATTATCACTAATATTTATTATTAGTTGTTTTGCAATTTAATAATTTTTCTTAACATATATAGATTATTTTTATGTTTAAGTGTCCAATAACATGCTGAACCAATGTTTAATTATTGTTCAATTTCTAGATACAAAAGTAAATAATAATCATTAGACTACAATAAAACAAACAAATGTTCATTATGGCTATTCAATTTATATATATATATATATATATATATATATATATATATATATATATATATATATATATATATATATGAACGATATATCAGTCACTATATCGATATCAGCCGAAATATACTAGTTTTTAAAGTTATCGTTATCTGCCCGATAAGAAAATTTGTCAGATACATTAAAGCCGATGAATAATGGATTATTTCCTTCCGCTGACAAACTTCAGATGCGCACTGTTCGCCATGATGCTTTTGAATTGCTTGAAATATGATTGGAATCACTTTAAAAAAGGAAAATACAGTTAAGTACAACATGTACAGCACTACCTAAAATGATAATGAGAACATTACAATCGTGTGCTTGGGAAATGGATTTTAATGGTGAGACTTTTGTTTTTGTAATCAGGCTCTCAAAAATCAAAGAAAGATTTGGATTTAGATTTATTGGCCAATATATCGGGTTATCGGCTTTCAAAAGAATTATTGGTTATCGGTATTGGACAACATTTTCATATCGGTGCATGATGTGCATCCCTAATACATATATATACAATAAAATACAGGCAGACAATAACGTACAGAAATTTTGTCAGAATTTAATTCAATGTGTCACTTGCCGTTTCTTTATAATTAATTGTGAAATTTCTGAGTGAAAATTATTTCTACACCAGATTTGTTTTTCCAGCGTACAATGTGCACTATGGATGAATAATAATGATAATATTGTGATTGATAATATTATATTATTAATAATAATAACTATTAACAATTAATTAATCATGGATGATTGATATTTTAATAATAATAATGTAAACAATAATAATAATTATTATTATTATTAAAATATATATCATATTATTTATAATAATCATTTGTGCTGTGCCAAGTTGAAAGTTGGTTAGGAGTTTTGAAGTATTGAGAAATGTGTTTCAAACTGTATTATGATTATTATTATTTATAATGGCAATTAAATGTTCCTCCGTCCACTACAGATGATTGCCCCTCCTGAGCGTAAGTACTCTGTCTGGATCGGTGGCTCCATCCTGGCTTCCCTCTCCACCTTCCAGCAGATGTGGATCAGCAAAGACGAGTACGAGGAGGCCGGACCCTCCATTGTCCACAGGAAGTGCTTCTAAACCCCTCCTCTTCTCATTCTCCTCTGTCCTGGACTCTCCTTGTAGTCTTTGCACCATGTCACGTCTTGTGTTTGTACTGCAGACGTTTGTTTCAAGCCCCCCTGTACAACAATTCAAGTCCACAGCCACAATAAATTGTTCAATAAATACATTTACATATTTTCAATACATTTCTCTTTGTATATAAAGCACTTTCTTGCACTAAAAGCTCTCCAGATTTCAAGTTTGAGATCATTCCTCACCGAGGCCACCGGATGGCAGACTTGCTGCTGTGATATTACCCATGAAACACCCTTGAGAGCAGTGTACTAACTTGCCTAAGAATTTATGCAAAATAACTTGCGTCAAACCTGCCTAAACCACATTATAATGTAATTTGATCGCCAATAGGTGTATGAAACATAACTCTTGCTTAATGCTGACTTGAGGGCTTTCGCAGTGATCATCAATAGCCCTAAATATACGATGATGACGATAAGAAAACAGGTCAGTTTAATGTAGGCCAGAGGCACAGCTGATACTCTCCGGCTGAGCAACAGAACACTGTGTCTCACAGCAGAAACCCAACAATCTAGGGCAAAATGATGTGAGGTAAAGAATACTATTGCAGTTGTTTCTATTATTGACTCAGTATAATACAGTTTGTTTTAGAACTTTGTATAAATAACCTTGAAATCCCTCATGAAGCATCCCGTTACATATTATTCACACATTTGTAATCTGCTATTGAGGGAAAAAAAAGATTCAAACTCTGTATGTACTCTTAAAAGCACAGTTCAGCTCAAAACAATTTGCTCACTCTCATGTCATTCCAAACTTGCTTTACTTCTTTTTTTTTGTGTGGAACCTAAAATATTTTTTAAACGATATTTGAATAATATTCATAAATGGCGTCCAAAACAACAATGGACCCCCAACATTCTTCAAAATATCTTCTTTTGTGTTCTGCAGAAGAAAGAGGTTCGTAGAGGTTGGGAATTAGTGAATGTCTTCACTCCCCAGCTTCCAATTATATCACAGAGACCCAGTTTTGTGGGTTCTGGACGATGTGGGTTGTAAAGGGTGTACAGTAGGAGAGAGTTAAGAAGCCAGACTTATTACTGCAGACGCTGCCCCACTTCTGACTGACGGAGAAATCAAAGACAAATGAAGGTGGAGACATCTAGGAGGTTACAGTGATTAATGCATCTCTAGACAACAAGAGAAAGAGAGAGAAAATAGAGAGATTGGGCCAGGGAGGTGACGAAAGAGAAAAAGAGAGGAGGCTCAGATCCATTATGAAATCTATTCATGCTTATTAAAATCTTATTTTGCTTCTCCTTTATTTCGCACACAATGCAGCACAGCACGTTCATTGTTAGTGCAGAACATTGCAATCTTCTCGAGTTTGGCTCAGTTCGGATGTGGTGCTCAATAACACACAGTTTAACAGCAGCCACACACACCAAACATTCTCAATCAACTTATTGATTAACCTCAATAATCTTTACTAATGAGAAGACTGATGTGTCAATCAATCAATCAATCAATCAATCAATCAATCAATCTATCTATCTATCTATCTATCTATCTATCTATCTATCTATCTATCTATCTATCTATCTATCTATCTATCTATCTATCTATCTATCTATCTGTCTGTCTATCTCTCTGTCTGTCTGTCTGTCTGTCTGTCCGTCATCCATCCATCCATCCATCCATCCATCCATCCATCCATCCATCCATCCATCCATCCATCCATCCGTCCGTCCGTCCGTCCGTCCGTCCGTCCGTCCGTCCGTCCGTCCATCCATCCATCTATCTATCTATCTATCTATCTATCTATCTATCTATCTATCTATCTATCTATCTATCTATCTATCTATCTATCTATCTATCTATCTATCTATCTATCTATCTACAGTATCTATCTTATCTGTCTGTCTGTCTAAGTTCATTAGACTCACAGCTGTCTAGAGGGAATGTGCAAAATTACTTAAGGTCTATTTTAAGTACAAGCCTGAAACATTTACACGAACCAACATGAAATAGTAATTTTAAAACAAACGTATAATTTATTTAAATTATTTTTTAAAACTCGTAAATGCTCAAAAATAAATAAATATTAAAACGTGTTTGCCCTAGATGCAGGTGTTTTAGTTGGTGGACAGTGGCTCCGCCTTCATTTGTGAACCCCGTGTTAGAAGAGCCCCTGAATCCAGCGCAAATATTTCCTGCCTCCCCTGCGCGCTCGGGTCGATGCTGCGCATTTAACACTGTCCACACATGCGGAATACACAGTCCTCTTCCCCTGAAGAAGTGCTAAAGGGGTCACTCCCTTCTCTGTTTGGACTACTCGACAAACCCGAGCGATTCTACGGAGAATTATATCCTTTTGGACAAAGGATAAAGAACCAAAGAAAGGAAAAAGTGCGCCGGATACTGTAAGTACGCACCATTGTTTTATCTCCAGTACGCGTCCGTTTTTGTCCCTATAGCTTCCTCATTACAAAATACAGTTTTCATTATAAGTTTTTTGACTTTAAAGGCAAAAAAAAGGAACTCCGAAGTTTGTATAGCCGGACAGAGCCCACACTTGAGCTGTGATGCTGGAGATGTGAGGCTGCTGACGGACAAGCTCGTGGCAACTTCTCCTGTTTCTCAGTATACTGATCGGAAACGCTTCTATATGCTTCTTTAGGCAAAGCTTGGGATGTGTAGAATCTGAATGATGTTTAGACATAAATATAAATTTGGACTTGGAATTTTTTGTTTCTTTTTTCTGTGAGGTCGATCATTTAAACGTTGGCTTAATGATGTCTGTAGATGGGAAGCACAAACGATGCCCAAAGTTAAAGAGACCTCAGTAGTCTATACAACAAGAAGAAAGGAAATAACACCTCATCACAATTTGTATGTGTGATGTGAACACTATCCAATCAGTAAAATTAGTTTAAAATCTTATCATTTGAAAAAAAAAAAAAAAAAAACTTTTTAAGGTTCAGACTGAGATGCAGATTATAGTGGTCATCCAACACGGGGTTTTAAAGGGTTAAACCGATATCTAGAGCAGAGTGGCTGATATATATATATATATATATATATATATATATATATATATATATATATATATATATATATATATATATATATATATATATATGACAAGTAGGGATAATGTATAAAGTCAGGGATAATTAACATGTTGAAGAGGTTTATTTTGCGACAAAGGCCATCTTGACTATAGTACTCCTTGTTAGATACTTAAAATTTAAATACTGCAAATACTGTGATGATATGAAATATTGATTTGCTTTTCTTTTATCATATTACTTAAGGAACACATGCAGCTAGGAAACATACTCACTTATGCAGTGTTGCTATGGGCAACGGCTATTATTCAGAAATATATGACCACTGAACGACCAAGAATCAATTATTTAGAGAACCAATAAAGTTATAGTAATTTAGATGTAGCTACACACATGGAAATCAATTTTCCCTACTAAAAAATTTTTTGCACAAATTATCCATTATCAATTAACATTATTATTGGTAGATGTTGATCGTCAAACTGGCCAAATAGTGGCTGATTTATCAGTTTAGCGAATATATCAGTCTTTAACATAGACAAGCATATTTTAAGAAAGAGTAGTGATACAAAGTGATATCAAAATGGTCAAATATGGCCAATTTATTGGTTTATCCAATGTATCAGTCTACTAATAAAAATTAATACTTTTTAAAGAAGACAAGTGATGCAAAATGGAAAATAGGTGACTGTTTATTTATCTGCATGAGATAGAAACATCATGTTTATTAAAGAAAACAACCTCCCCCCCCCCCCCCCCCTCCCCCCAAAAAGATGTTTGTAAAATTCAAAGCTAAATTGACTCCATCATCTCTTGGGAACTTAAAATCCTCTAGGAGTTTTGACAATAATTTATGTGCCTCTTAAAAGAGTTTTTAGGTCAGCATTATTCAGACACGCCACATTATGCGCAGATTCAGGTTTTCTCCCATCCACTGCTTGGATAGCGATGGTCTCATGGGCTTTCCAACCTGCAACTCCATAGCAACAGAACAGACCGATTTCACTAGTGACACTTCTCAGGGCCGCCGGAGCCACAACCCATTGTATCTTCCTTGATATGTATCAGGAGACTTTTAAAAGACATCTTGCCCGAACCCAACCACTGCATCGTCCAGTGGCTTTATCAGTATACGTTCAGCGATTGTTCCGGTTTCAAAATGTTTTCTGCTTTGTGTCCTGATGTTTTGATATGAAACTGTATCTCATGATGACAATTTCTCTTCGGTTTTCTTCAGAAACTGTATAGCAAAGGCTAAGTTTAGGAGATGTCAAGAGACAGGAAATCCACCTCAGCTTTCAACATGATGTTCACCGACAGCTCCGTTCAGCAAATTCTGCCTTTGCTGCTACCATACTGTACTTCAGCAACATGTCAAGATGTGATTTTCTCAGTCCTAATAAATACATCAGAGCGCTCTTTTCATTTCAGAAGCATTTAGGGGGGCTTTTGACCAACGTGCGACATTCAAAACACAAAGCGGTTGATTGCTGTTGTGATTGTGCATAAAAGATCTCAGTCAAATTGCCTCCAGAAAACTGTAATTAGGAGACAAACAACATTATCAGTATTGTAAGGCATCTTCAGCGTGCCGGTCAAGGATTTTTTGCTTGTATAGCAAATAGGAGCTGCAGCTGTGAGGCTGTGGTGATCTATCCATTACGGGGATGGGGATGGAAGCTCTCTGTTATCCTGTGTCCCACAGAGATAAGAAGCGGAGAGGAGGATTTTAGCAGACTGGATTTGCAGCCACACACTGTCCACTTCAGGCTTCTAAGCGATTTATGTACACAAGCAGGCCCAGTAGGTGATTCCAGGACTCAGTTTCTCTGATTCATAGTAGCTGCAGTGTTGGTGAGTAACTAAATAAAAAGTAGTAGGCTACTACCCAGATAGCAGACCGATGTCGATTCAACGTTGATTTTTAGTTGTAAAGGTTAGTATCAATCATCAATCAAATTTCAACGTTGAATCAACGTTCAATATTTGGTCGGTATATCAGAACGTTATTACACCGAAAATAAAACATCGATTCAACATTGAAATGCGGTTGAATGGCGTGTCTGATGTTGATTCAACGTTAATTCGATGAGCAAAACGATGTTGTTTCAATGTCACGAGAAACGTCGTTTCCACATTGATTCGATGTCAGTTGCTATCTGGGTACTTTCAAATGCACTTAAACAGTTCTTTCTCACTTAGCCTACCAACTCACACTGTATTCAGCATTTGGAAGTGAAATTCATTCTAGAGAATCTGTTCAAACAATCATATAAAGCGTTTGAAAGTTCAATTTATTCTAGTGAATCAGTTCATAAGCTCACCACGTGAAGAGTTTGAAAGTTTGATTCATTTCTACTGATCCTCTCTTTCATGTAGCCTAGCGTTTGAAATCCAATTCATTCTATTGAATCATTCTTCCTTACGGCACCTTTTCTCATTTTGAAAGACAAATTTAAAGTACTGAATCGGATAATTCTAAAGGGTCATATGTTGGGTTGAATAGTCTGATTCATTCTAGTGAATCGGTTCAGTGGTTCAGTGGCTTTTTGTCAGAAGAAGAGACAGTGGGAAACTGAGCAGATCCAGAAACTGATTAAGTTAACATTTTTATCAGTTTACCAACTAAAGTGCATATATCAGATGCATATTGTAAATATATTTACTTTTATTTTTATTTTATACGCGGGAGCCATACATTAGACGAGAAGACCCCCCCCCCCCATTCCAAACGCCAAACGGACCAATCAGAATCGATATTAAAATGACGCAGCGTCGTTTGCCTCTGTCCAAAATGCGGCCGAAAAAGTATCAACGCTAAAAGATAGTTACCTCTTTCCGCATAAATATCAAATCAGAACCAGATTCAAGCCAAACAGCGTTTAGTAGTACATCAAACATTAGGTGCAGAGAAACTTTCAAAGTTTTCCAAAATAATGCAGCTGAAATACAAATGAATGAAGGGTCTTATTGAAGAGCATGTTCTGCGCATGGGTGAGTTTGGAATAGGGCTGCCTATGCATACAGCATTTAAAGATATGAGTTGAGTTACTATACTGATATAAGTTCGTGTTGTGTTGGTGATCGAAGGGATTATATAACGAGACAGTGTTATCAAAGTACGGTAGCACCGGAATGTTCGATTAATTCAGTTCGTAAAGACGGTTCATGAAAAGCGATGCACAGGGTGTTTGATATTCCTTGAGTTATTCTAAAACCCTCATTGTTTTTGTGCCAAAAATGTCTCTGATTAAATATTATTTAGTATTTTAGTTTAATAACAGTCAAATAGAGAACACTAAAAACAACAATAATAATACAGAAAATAATACAAAGTATTATAAAATGTTGCTCTCTTAACTAAACCCTAAAACAACTTTTTTTTAGTTAATGATCTGTACGAATGGGGCTTCATAAATGCATTTTTTGACATTTGGGTATAAAGTGTTTTAATTTTAAAATACATAAAACATAGTTAGTGTTGTCAGTATGGTTAGAAGCATAGTTAGTTAGTACTATAGCATAGTATTGCATCAGGTAGGATAGTGTAGATTTTTACACTATAAATATTTTTTTTTGTTTTTCTGCTCTGCTGCTTGGAGAGTAGGTTAGTTACCCAACACTGAGCATCCATTTATCAAATTAATACACATAAGTGCACTTCATTAAGATCTGATGGCTTCATCATTATATTATATGCTCTTCAGTTAAGGACTGTGGTGTAATTGACAATTCGTGTAGTGAAAGAATCATTAAATGGAGCCTCAAAATTGATAAAATTTTCCCTAGAGAGTGAGCGGTTGAATGGATTGATGAATAAAAAGATGAAAACCTATTTGAGAAACAATATACTGCCATTGTTTGTAGTCTACTTATATGGTGTAGGCTAGATCCTCCGGGGGCAATAATTGTCCCGCGTATTGACGTGCGGATTCCTCGATGAGCTCAGATTGAACCCAGTCTGTGGATTGAACGCAGGCAGCCCATGGGAGGGGTTAGATGACATGTTGTGATAGAACTGGGCCTTGCTTCTCATTTATTTTTCATCAGCTTCACCTCGCTTTTTTACAACACTGATGTTCAGACTGTGATTTGTTCTGCTCGTCTTTCACCAGCGTATATGCAAGCCCTAGTCTTGCCCTATTTTACAGCTGTGCGGTGTTGCTGTTGAGTCACCAGGGGTAAGGCGAGCGGACACAGATCCAGGCCAGCCCGTCCCCCTTTCGCTCTCCCTCTCTATTCACCTCTGTATGCCACTTTCCCCTCCCCGTCTATCCCTCCGTCTCACTCTATTGCTCCTTTGAGTCCCACAGGTCTGTTTCTTTCCGCTCTTCTCTGTGGTTTACTCGTTGGCCCCGATGAAACCCATACTTTAGTTACCCTTCTACTTTCAGGCAGTTCACAGAAGCTTCTCTTCTATTGCTCAGTCAAATGTGGCATCTAACGCAACGGGTATAGACATGAATGATTGCACACCGTGCGGTTTGTTGGCGAGAGCTGTCCTATTTCTTTTCTAAGAGATTGGACTTAGGACCGTCGCCTGGCGGATGATAAAATGGCTGAGAAATCTCTTTGAAGGAGGGAATCAGCCATATTTGCAGACCAGCTTGTCAAACTCTGTAAAAAGAGGTTGTAAAGGAGCAATTTTTAATATTTACAATAACATTCAATAGTTTGGGTTGATAAGATTTTTTTTTTTTTTTGAAAGATGTCTAATAAATGAAGCTTTTGTGAGCATAAGATGATTAAATACAGTAAAGAAAAAACAGTAATATTGTGAAATATTTTTACTATTTAAAATAACCAATTTATATTTGAATATATTTTAAAATATAATTAATTCCTGTGATGCAAAGCTGAATTTTCAGCATCATTAATCCAGTCTTCAGTGTCATATGATCCTTCAGAAATGATTCTAATATGCTGATTTGCTACTCAAGAGATATTTCTTGTTAAAGACAGCTTCATATTTTTGTAAATAGAAAAAACCCAGCATTTATTTGAAGTGGTTTATCACTTTTGATCAATCTAATGCATCCTTTCTGAATAAAAGTATGAATTTCTTTTTTTTTTTAAATACCGTAATTAAAAAAAATTCCCACTGACCCCAAACTTTTTGAATGGTATATTATCACTTTATTTAGGTTAGCATGTTTTTCAGTATACCGATTTGAGCGCAGGCTCTTTTGATCACCTAGCAATCGACTAGAACACCCTAGCAACGCCCTAGAAACTATCTAGAACACCATAGCGACACCCTGGCAACCATCCTCCTAGCATTATGGTGGTGAGGTTTGCATGAGCAAGCACAAAAAATGTTATTGCTCTTTTTGTTTTATGAGGATGGGATTGGAGTTTTAGAGTTGCTATGTTGCAAAAAAATATAAACCCAAGAGCTTTTGATGCAACATCCACAGCACTTTTTGATGAAAAATAAATTGGTTGTGAAATATTAATGTTTGTGCATTTGGTTTAATGAAGGGTGCAGTATTAGATGCTTCTCAAATACAGTATATATGTTTATGGGAAGGTTGAGCTCTCGGAGAGCTGTCAGTTCCTGCTACTGTCCGTGTTTCTGAAATGGCAAGTTTGACTGCCCTCAGGCAGGCTTTTGGAATAGAGCAACCCTGTGTAAAATGATACAGTGACTACGCAGAAGTGAACCAACCTTCATATGAGATGTTCCTCGACAAATCTCAGGAAGAAAAATATTACTTCTGTTGTTTTTCAGGATATTAGGGTGAGCTTAATTCTCTCCAGAATCCTTCTTATGCTCCTTGATGAGCGTAGGATATTAAGTTACGTTTTAAGCCTCCTAATACATTATGACAGTTTAGACCAAACCAGCCATAAAAAAAAAAAAAGCTTAATGCATCACTCCCATTAACTATAACAATGCAAATGTGTTTAGTAGTCGTCGTGGCAACAGTGGCAGACATTCAGAGTGAATATTTTGGCAGTACTTTTAATAAATAATTGCCGTAATGAAAAAGCATCGGTGTGCGTTTTTGAAGCTAACGGGGAAAGTAAACTTTAACTTATTAAATGCAGTAAATTATGCTTCTAGGAGCTTGTTTCTTATGCTTCTCTGCTGCCATATATATAAGCATCTTGTATAATCGAGTGTAATAAATAAATACCCAAAATAGTCAGAAAACACAAGTGACTGAACTAATAATGAATTCTGGAAATTAAATGTATGATTTTGTAATCTAATGTATAATTCTAATGCATCCAAAATATGAAATCTAATGTATAATGTATGAATTATGATTGCACAAGCTGCATTCGAAGCCATCATAAACGGACAATAAACGCACACCTGTGACCACATATTCTTTATTAATGCAACTTCTTGCTACGTTTTATTTTCCAGAAAATTAGTTAATATTTTATTTTATGTAATTTAATATACATTTCATAGATTATTTTCCAATGTATACTCCAGTTATTGTTTTGTTTTGTTGTGTTTTTTTATCGCTGCCTTTTTATAAAATCAATAGGTCACTCAAGGTGATTTGAAGTGGGTTTTGGGAATTAGAATATAATAATTCATATGCATCCGCTTAAAGTGTGTGCTCATCTTTACATTATAAATTGTATCTACATTTGAGTTAATCTGCAAGGTTTTTTTCACTTTCATATATATATATATATATATTTTTTTTTAATCACTTATCATATTCATATTATGTTTTTTACAGTTAGGCTATTTTTTGTTTTATTTTTGATGTGTTTGGTTTTTATCCCTGCCATTTTACAAAAACAATAGGCCAGTCAAGGTGATTTTTCCAGTAATTTTGGGAATTAAAATGATATTAATTCAATATTGCTGATTGTATCTTCTGCAAGGTTATTACGCTTAGTGTTGCTTTGAACTTCTTACAAGCAAATAATATCTAATTAATTCAGCAAGATGAAAGCATGTACTGTGTAATTTATTTAAATGCCCACAACTGGATAATATTCACTTCACAGGAAACCAATATATCATCGAGCGCACAATAACACGACTGTGAAAGGACTTCAGTGGTGTCTTTGTGTTTATCTGCCAACACTGAAGTTGTGTTAAATCTGCTGGCAGCTTCTTAGCACTAAAGTGCATGATGTGGGTGCAATTTCCTCTCCACCCTGCAAGGTTTTAATTGGTGGCACCCTTCAAGCGATAGTCTACAAATGCTTCCTGCCTCTTGAATCCCGTCTTGGTGGCGGGCGATTGTAAAGGTCGAGTGAGAAAACCAACACTGACAGCCCTGATGAATGACAGGGCCTTCTGACTGAGCCACTGGGGAGAGAGACACAAGAACGCCTGGTTTTCACCAGCGCATTTAGCGTATCAGTTTCGCTAACAAGCATGGTCACACTCAATAGTATAATGTTTGAACATTACTTCCACACACTACATAAGCGGATTGTTCGCTTCTAGGTTGTGTAACAACATCTCATAAAAGCATATTCTTACACCGAAGCCTCCTTAATCGTCGTACCGTGGTGTTTTATTCAATAGCAGTCATTTGACCACCTACACACGGTAGTTTAGCATTATCAAGATGCGCTAGCACGGAAAGGTCAATTTTATTATTCTCGAACTTTTCACAGGGTAAAATGCACAGGGAATGTGATGAGCGCTTCTAATTAATCTTCAGCTGTCTCGCTTCGTCTCGTTTGCACATGCCGTGATGATTTAGGCTTTAGCGGAGTGCCGTTAGTCAGATATTTCACCTGACCTCTTTGCTTTAGTTACTGTCTGAGCCTCTCTCTCTTTTTCTGCGTCTCTGTCATTGTCTGATATTGCTTGCCGTCTCTCCAGTCCCCCCCCCCCCCCCCCAAACACCAAGATTTGTTTGCCATTCAAAAGGCTTGTTGTGATTTCAAACGCGTGTGTACACTTCAGAAATATGGCGTGTGCTAACCCAAGACACAGAAAACAGCTCCATCTGTCCATTTTGGAAACCTTTAATCCAATGTAATGAATAACAGCCAATAAAATATACAATAAGGGTCCAAATGTCTGTGAGCCGCATGATGTGGGATTTAAAATGTAGCTACAAATAAACAGTTTTAGGATGCAAGACCTCATCAAATATTTTTATTTTATTTTATGATGTATTTCTTTTATTTAAATTTAGTGGAGTAAAACGTGAAGGAATGAAGTAAAAGTTTCCCAAAATAAAAAAATACTCTGATAAAGTAAATTAAAAATGTACTTAAAGGAACCACTCCACTTTTTTGGGAAATAGACTCATTTTCCAACTCCCCTAGAGTTAAACAGTTGAGTTTTACCGGTTTCGAATCCATTCAGCCGATCTCCGGGTCTGGCGGTAGCACTTTTAGCTTAGCATAGATCATTGAATCTGATTAGACCGTTAGCATCTCTCTAAAAAAAGTTACCAAAGAGTTTCGATATTTTTCCTATTTAAAACTTGACTCTTCTGTAGTTACATCGTGCACTAAAACCGACGGAAAATGAAAAGTTGTGACTTTCTAGGACAATATGACTAGGAACTATACTCTCATAATAATTGTATATTATATATAATAACTATACTCTGCGTAAGAATCAAGGAACTGTGCTGCCGTACCAGCAGGCGCAATGATATTACAAACTTAGTGCCGGTCACGTTGGAAGTTACCGAGCTGGGGACTATTTCCAGGTAAAACTCAACTGTTTAACTCTAGGGGAGTTGGAAAATGAGCCTATTTCCAAAAAAGAAATTTCCTTTAAGTACAGTATCACAATACATAAAAATACATATGTTCACCACAGAAATATATTAATATGCTTAATCTTAAAGTGTATGCCAATCTTTACATACCGGTAATAAATTATTATTGATTGTATCTGTATGTAATCTGTGTATGCTACATTACGTTATAATTCTGATTTGAACGACTTATATAATGAAATATGAAAACAAACAAAGATTTATTATTACTGTATTTGAAATGAACCATGGCTGATTTGTTAATTCATCAAAAGTTTGTGATAAACAAGGCCTTTTTCATTTTCAGGTGAGTGTCAGTTCAATTATCCCTGCAAGGTAGTGCAGACCCAAAAGATGTAGAGAAGAAATATTAAAATGACGTGATATACAGTCTGACATTTCAGTGTACTTGCTGTGCTCCTAAAGTCATCCACAGATGAAATATAAACACACTCAGTCTTGGCAGACAGGGACTGTTCAGAAACATTTGGTGAACCCAGTGAATTCACAAAAGGCCACAGAGAGATAAGCAAGTGGAGCTAAATGAACAGATAGCAATATAAAAATATTATGTATGGGAATAATAAGCACTCAAGTCAACAGGAAATCAAAATTGCCCCTCTTTACTTTATTATTATGCTCCTGGTCTTTGTGCTGATTGTGATTCATCGGTGCACATTATTTTAATTCAAATTAAAAACAAGATTGTCTTGGCAATCTTTTGTCAAGTTCTAATAACTTACTTCACCTCTGAAATGACTTCGCCTTGACTGGACAATAGGCTGATCCATCAAATGACCCTCTTCAGGGACCATTTTAACCACTCTTTGAGTTGGCTATGTGGTTTGTGAAATAGGTTATTAATCATATTTTAATTTTAGTTTATTTTTCACTTTATATTATTATCCCACATTTTTTTGTTTATTTTTCAGCATTTTATTTTTAGTTAATATTTTATTTTCTAAATTATATTCCAGTATTTTATTTTATTATTATTTGTATAATTTTTTTTTAATTCCAGTTATTATCCAGTATTTTATTTTCCAGTTTTTATTTTTGGTTAATATGTTATTTTATTTTCCAAGTTATATTCCAGTTAATTCCAGTATTTTATTTTCCAGTCATTTTTTAAAATAGTTTTCACTGCCTTTATATTAAAACAAATAGGTTATTTTTTGGTGTATTTTTGGAATTAGAATTATATTCATATGGTGCAGTTTAAAGTGCATGCTAATCTTTACATTACAGATCATTGTTGATTTTATCTGCATATAATCTTTACATGGTCATTTTAAACTAGAATGTTGTTATGAAATACTTACAAGCAAATCATTTTGATTCTCCAGCATATTGGGTATTTATTTATTCATTGGTTAATATTTTTGTGTAATTTATTTGAATTTAGTTATTTTACTTAAGTTTTTAATTTATGCATTATGCACGCTTGAATTTATTGTCATATTTGCTCTCTCTCTCTATCCACAGTGTTGATCATGCCGCGGAGCCCCATGTCTAGCGAGGAGGAAATGGCTCAGAGTTTCTCGGACTCGGTCAGTTCGGAATCAGACAGTTCCCGAGATGAGCCTCCCAGGCTGGATCGACCTCCCAGTGGCCGACTGGACAACAGCCTGCGGGACACAACGCTCATCTGTGTGGTCATCCCTGACCTGCAGCAGTCTGTGCGTTCACACACACATACAAACACTCGTGTTGCACCTCGGGCTGTTGGGCCATGTGGACCTTTCTAAATTATATTATTATAGTAAATTGCTTCCCTCTTACAGTTTCAGCCTTCTCTTTAGAGCTGTTTGGGTTTTAGTGGACAAAAAAATGGAAACGGATGCAACAAGGCAACAAGTTTTTGACCTATTTTACACTCGTAAAGAAGAAAATTACATTGTCATGCATTAAATGAAGAAAGTTCAGAAAGGCAATATCATGTAGAGACGGGCCTTTTCCAAATGTGAAAGTAATCGTTTTATAAATTTGAAAATGTGACACACAAGCAAGCACAACAAATAGGTTAATATGGAAAATATAGATAAAAAAATTAACTTTAAGTGTCACAAAATTACACTTAAAAAAAAAAATCCATAACAACGTCACAACAACAAAAATCCATAACAATGTCACTACAACAATAGTTTAAAATCTACTAAAATATTAAAATGTAGGACAAATGTATAATGTGTGGCCAAACTTTCTGCCCAATTTATTGTAATATTGCAACCAAACCAGGCTTAAAATGTTGTAGAATTTGATTTATTGTAAATGAAAATCACTAATAGAAACCATTTTTACTGCTCATGCTCCAAACATGTTCTTTAAAAAGATCTGTGCCTGGCATTACTGAAAATGTTATTGTGATAAGGTTATGGTTAGTATATTGTGTTATTTCCAGTGTCATATTTATTGAGCATTACAATTAGGTTTCCATACTCTGCGTTTACATGTCAATAATAGCATCTCAGTCACAGTAACTGAATAAGGAGTAGGATAGAGTTTATTATTTCTTAACACAAAAAAGCAAAAACCGCTATTTTTCTGATGAGTATTCTTTCAAGTTCAGCTGGGACATAACGTCACTTTTTGGTGCTAATGGTTTTCATTGGTGTGAAGGACATTCTGAGCATTTGATTGGACAAAAATCTGTGCAGTGCAGGATGAGTCATAAATTTGTATGGTTTGTTTTACCTGAATGAAAATACTACATTTAAATGCATACATCTGAATTTTGTCAATATTTAAGAGTTCATTAGCATAACTAATGATCCCAAAACATACATGGACACAAATCTAAATATGTTTTTTTGTGCCTTTAAAGGTACAGTTAAGGTGCTGTCACATTTATGATTGTTTAGCGAATTTTCAAGGATGGGCAAATCTAATTGATTCTATAGGAATCCTTGCGATAGGATCTATAGGATTTTCGCATGAGGGTGAATTTTTTTCCAGGCTGATTTCGCAACGGGTTAAAAATGAGCTGCGTTTACCGACAGAAAGCTGAAAGTGACTTTGTATGCTGTTTCATACACCGCAACACTTTTTTTTGCCCACCATTTTTTGCCAAAATGTGGCTAATGTGACTGCACCTTTACAGTTATGACCGTTTAATTATTAACGCCCTGATTAATTATTAACGCTTCCTAAACGCTTCCTTAACGTTGACTAAAATTTCCAGCTTTCCGTGTTTTCACTGTTATACAGTAGGGGGCGCTATTACGCATCTTCTGAAAGAGTACTGAATCTCCTGATCAAAATACAGGCGAAGAAGAAGCAGAAACAAGCAACAAGCGATTTCATATTATGTAAGCATATGCATGCATATTTTAAATAATGCGATCGATCACCAACATTAAACGGCATATAAATCAAAACTGCCTAATGTTACTGAGTGAAATGTCTACCCAGGACGAGTTATAGGACAGTGAAAGCATTAGCGGTGTTGATGAACTCAATCTACTCCCATCTGCGTTTTGATCACCTTTTTCTCATCTTTTTGCTCAAAATGATACTTTTTTATGAAACTTAACCACATTCAAGGAATGCATGAAGCTAGAATAAAACGTGGTTTTGTTTAAAACCAGAAGGTCTGTTCTTTCTTTTGATATTCATACAACAAAATATTCGGGGTGCCATGAAATGTTTGTGAAAATGATCAAAAACACTGGTGGTGGCTGGCAACTTTTAAAAAGACACTGGCGGGGAAAGAGTTAAGGTTGAAGAGAGGGTTAAAAATGTTCATGAAAAATGAAATTACGATCTTAAGGACATACAAAATGCATTTTGTGTTATACTACTACTTCTTTTTATTTATAAAATGTAATTCTGTCAGTCAACCAATACCAAATAATGTCAAAAAGCACAGTTTGTGTTTTCTTCTGTTGTTTTCTCCCTTGGAACACAAATGTTTTCCTCTTGTTAATCTGTACACCTGCTATAGGCTGATAGAGCGTCTCTCTCTGTCTCTCTCTCTCTCTGTGGCTTTGCCAGAAATCCATGAGGTTCAGTCCCGATGCCACAGTATGGGTTGCTAAGCAGCAGATCCTGTGTACACTCACACAGAGTCTGAGGGATGTGCTCAACTACGGGCTCTTCCAGCCGGCCGTGGACGGGAGGGAAAGTGGTTTCCTGGAGGAAGAACGACCCCTCCGAGACTACCCGCTACCCTCCACTAAAGGCGTTCCGACCCTTGAGGTAACACGTCATCTTAAGCTCGATCCATGATGTAACTGTGGCACAATACATGCAAGCATGCCAGAAAGGGACATGAGACATCACTATCTGCAAAGTACTTCCACAAACATCCACAGGAATTATGCTTGTAGATGCTTAACTAGGAGTTAATCTGCCGTGAACAGTAGTCCTGTCCCTAAAAGGAAGATTTAGGAAACTTTAAAGCTCAAATAGCACACATCTTTGTACAAAACAATCCATTTAAGTGGTTTTCCAAAATATGAGCTCAACATTTTGGCTTTTAAAAACTTCAGTATACTTGCCCTATGGACTTTTATTGAAAGTGCATTTTGTAAACACAGCTATTATTGTTTTATTTATTTGGAAACGCTTTACAATAAGGTTTCATTTGTTAAAGGAGAACTCCGGTCAATTTTAACATTGAGCTCTTTTTTTTTGTAAATTTGGAGTGCTGTCAATACAGAGAACAACGACAAAAATCGGTGTTGCCTACACCGTGTTATCCTCTTTTTAAAATTTGCACCCTGTTGATTAACCTCTTAACATCCTTAATGTTTCATTACAAGTGATGTTAGATGATTCCTTCAGAGTGAACACGAGTGAATCTGACTGCAGTAGATGTGAATGATATGAATAAAAATTATGTTATATCAGCCAGCGCAAATGCCTGTATTTACATCCTGTTTTCGGTCGAAGTCCAAAGTAGTCGATTGTCGAGTTCACACGCATAGGTTTAGTTAACATGAACTAATAATGAACAATACCTCTACAGCATTTATTAATCTTAGTTCATTTTAATATCAACATTCACTAATACATTTTTAAAATTAAAAGTTGCATTTGTTAATATTAGTTAATGCACTGAACTAACATGAACAAACAATGGACATCTGTATTTTTATTAACTAACATTGACAAAGATTAATAAATGTTGTAAGAAATATATTGCTCACTGTTAGTTAATACAATAAATAATGTTAACAAAAGACCTTATAGTGAAGTGTTACCCTTTTTTCAATTAAGGATCAAATCAAAATGGTTTTCTGTGGTAATCAACATGAACAATAATTAATATAAGTAATCAAAATAAATTTATTGTGAGTATCATTGACCTTGTATAATATTTATGTCAAGGAGGATCATCTTTTATTTTTGTATTATTTGTATTAAAGGAACATCAGAATTTCTTTCTGTGGTAATCAACATAAACAATAATTAAAATCAGTAATTAAAAATATATTGTGAATATATATGACCACCATGCATATGTATTATTTACATATTTTCCTGTTATCTCTGTAAAGCTGCTTTGAAACAATCTGTATTGTAAAAAGCGCTACATAAATAAATGTGACTCGACTTGACTATTATTTATGTAAAGGATGATTTATATTTTATTTTTATTTATTAAAAATTTTCTTACAAATAAAAGAGCATCAGATTTGTTTTCTTTGCTAATCAACAGAAACAATCATTATGATAATCCAAATAATTTTGTATATTGTGAGCTTAATATACTTGCTTCATAGACTTCCATTACAATATTACTATTATTATTTACAAATTAAAGGAACAGATCGAAAAAGTTTTCTGTGGTAGTCAACATGAAGAACAAACAATATAAGTCATAAATGATTTTATTGGGTGTATGAAATATTATTCATGACAAGGATGATCACAATGACAAAATGGTTTTGACATTGATGATAACTGCTCTAAATTGCTACCAACGCAGCGTTATAAGGCCGGAGTCCTCCTTAAGATGTGCTTTCTGTACAGGAGCATTCTCAGCTCTCTCTGTGAAAAGGCTGATGTCAGGCTGGCGTAACAGGAACCTTTGTAGTTCTCCTGTATGTTCGTTCGAGCCACAGGGCCTGATATAATCATATCACTATCAAGCCAGCAACCAACCAACAACAAAAAAAAAGCTGCAAATGGAGTATAATGAAACATATTTCTATTTTATCATTTGTTTGAGCTAAAGATTATATCTATTATTTAAAAACATTATCAAGATTGTTTATATGCTGTACATTTTAATACAAAAATCTGTTTTCTATTGTACTTTTTGGTTAATGCTATATTATTTGGAGATTATTATAAGTATGTTTTTTTTGTCAAAATGTTTATTATATTGATGGTATTCATTTCTATATTAAACCAATACAGTATAAAAACTGTATTTTTCTCTGATGTAATTTTGCAGTTCCGCTACAAGAGCAGAGTGTACCAGCAGCCAAACGTCAATGAAAAGCAAATCGAAAAACTCCACACACAGGTGAGACTTGCTGTGACACATGTAGATTAGCCTACTATCCATATTTGTCTATTTTTGACATGCAGGCGGTGATTAACTTGTTTTTCTGTTATGATAATTTAATCTTTTACATGCATATCATATGGAAGCTATTTCCTTAATTGCAAGTAGAATGTCGTGGGATACGACTGGAAAAGGAACATTTGAAATCTTGCTTCTTATATTCAGTCTAGGATTGAATATCTAACATACAACATTCATTTTACATTCCGCTGCTGAATAATGCAGCAGGCCGGAGCATTTGCATACATTTGGACTGTTGGGTCGAGACGTTCATTGATGGTGACGTTTTAGTGTTTTGGCCAGTTTTTTTTGCTCTGTGGTCATGATCGTTTTTGCGATCACCGGTGGAGGTTATTCCACGATCCTCGCCCAAAAGCAGCCCTGAAGCTCTGAACCATGTTTTAATTGCTGACTTCTTCCAGCACTGTGTGTCCTGTGCTGTGCTCGGTGTCTTTATTTACAACCTATTTATCTCTCGTCCCCACACTGCTTCCCTCAGCGTTTAAAACTCTCCCTCTCATTGCTCTGAGCTTTCAAGCTCCCTTAATAAGTTATTATATTATAGCTCCGTAAGCCGCCAGGGTTTGCAAAGGATGACGTGGGAACAGCTTTGTGTACGTCCTTGTTTCTGAGGAACAGATACTCATCCCACTTCGATGAATTATAAATGCAACAGTTGGGGTTTGCTGTTAAAAGCTGACTTCATTATGAAAAGTTAAAAGGTGACGATGTTACCTTAAAGGTGCAGTATGTAATATTGACAGAGTGGTTGAAGTCCAAATTCAAGATATTGGAGGGAGTTGTTTCACAAGCCCTCCTCAGACTTGAAGCTCTCGCAGGTTGCCAGATTGAGGAGGAATGAGCGCAATTGACAATGGAAGAAGACAAGCCTCATGCTGTAAGTTTATCCGCGTTTTAATATGCCTCTAGCGATTTTTAGATAGATGCTGAGTTTTTTTAGGTCGGGTAGAATCTGCAATCGCTGACCCAGTTGGTTTGCTGGCTTCCTTAGCTGCAATGCGCCGTGTTTTCCAGCAACTGGCAACCCGGGGTGTTGAAATACTATAATGTAAATTGGCAGATCACACAGACTGAAACAAAAACAGACGTTCCGACACGGAACGCACATTTCAGGCTGTAGCATTGTTTTTCAGAGAAATTATGTGAACTATAAGTATGTGAACTGGCATAGCATATTATAGTATTTTTATGCTTTAGTACAGTTACATACAGCACCTTTATAGAGCTATTTCTACCTGATCTGACCCATACAATTTTATTGTATTGGCTTAATCCATGGAAAACTGTAATAACAGAAGAATCCTGACTCTTCTCATTTAACTCAATTGCAGTTGCTCGGGTGGCACATTAATTCTGCCATCTTTGCTTATAGCTCTCATAACGCATTCAAGTCATGTTGAAAAGATTGTATATATATGACAAAACACGGCAGACGCCGCTATGGATGCATTTGACAGTAAATTTGTTGAAATGTATGAAATTGTCTTTTTTTCACTAACAATAAAATTACCATGTTGCAAGTACAAAATTTGATAGCAGCATTGTACAATATGAAAATAATTGGATAATATACGGTAACCTTCAGTTTAAAACATCTTTATAAATTAAATAAAAGCATAAAAAGCAAAAACACACCTGATGCTCATTCTTTATTCAGCATTTTGTAGAACTATAGTAAAGTCCCTTTAAGGCAAGTCATTTGAAACGCCTTTCGGGCAGCTATTTCAGTCATGCAATTATAGATCCTATCTCTTTGAATGGGAAAATATCAAATTCTCCAAAGCTGCTCACCAATTTTATCAGAATATATGGCTACTTTTGTATGATTCTCAATGCAGAATGCATTTTTCCTCCATAAAAAAGGTGGAAACACTAGATAGTAGATGCTATGCTAACTATGCTAACCATTCAGTCCTTGACCCCTTTGTGTAGCTAACCAAACATTTTCAGGTTGAATTATTCATGAATGAATCATATTTTTGAATGAATAAAACCAGTTTTAGATGATTTTTGTTGGCTAACACTGACAACACTCTTTTTGCAATGTAAGAGGGCCAATGTTGTTCCACTTTGTAATTTAAAGTTGTTAGCTGGCATCAAAGTGTGAATTATTGAAAGCTAGTGTTGGTAGAACGGGATCCAGAAGTTAAATAATGCACACTATAATATTTTGTGCGGGTATGGCAATTACTCTCTCTTCTTGGAGGCCTTTGCGTGCGCGCTTGGTTGTGTGTTAGAGTTGACGCATGTTGATCTGTGTTTGTAGCATGCCGTATCTCTTAGCTATGCCAAATCAGCTGTGCTCCCAAAATGTATCTCTCTCTCTCTCTCTCTCTCTCTCTCTCTGATGTCTCTGTACTGGGAGCTGCTCTCCTATCTATTTTTATCCAGCCTTGTATCGTGGCATGTGTGTCCCAGAGATCTCAACATGAGAGAGGAAGTGAGCAGAGACCTTTCACACTCTCGTCAACTGTTCATTTCCCTCACTTGTTCCTGTTCCTTAACTTCCTCCTCAGTCAATGTTTCTTGTTTCCCCTCACCTGCTCTCTCGTTCTCTCTCACACCTTCTGTAAGGTCAACCTGAGAAAATTTATGGAATACATCCAACATCACCAGGTGGACAAAGTTGACAAGATGTTGGAGAGAGGGTTGGACCCCAACTATCATGACCCGGACACTGGGGGTAGGGGATGCCATATCAGATAACCTCCCAAACTGCCCATAAAGGGCTACTCAGGCCCTATTTAGTTGTTCTCAAACTACTGTTTTACTTACATATTTACTCACTGATTTAATCCAATGGTTATGTCTTATTTTGCATGGCATGTATTGTTAGGAATGCACCAGTACCGTCAGCGATAATTATTATTATTATTTTTTTCCATCCATCCATCCATCCATCCATCCATCCATCCATCCATCCATCCATCCATCCATCCATCCATCCATCCATCCATCAAAGATATTTAAATGGTTTTTAAAGTCTCTTTTGTTCACCAAGGCTCCATTTATTTGTCCAAAAATACAGTAAAAAACCCTGTAATATTGTGTAATATTAATACACTTTAAAGAACTGTTTTCTATTTTTAATATATTTTAAAATGTCATTTATTCCTGTGATGACAAAGCTGAATTTTCAGCATCATTACTCCACTCTTTAGTGTCACACGATCCTTCAGAAATCATTCTATGTTGATTTTATGCTCACGAAAAATGTATTATTATTATAAATGTTGAAAACCGTTGTTCTGCTTAATATTTTTGTGGAAACAAGATACATTTTCAAGGTTCTTTAAAGAATAGAAAGGCTGCCACATGAACTGAATTTATTTGAAATAGAAATCTTTTGTAACATTATAAATGTCTTTACTGATTTTAATCTATTTAATGTCCTTGCTGATTAAAAGTATGAATTCATTAATAAAGTTACAATAAAAGTATTAAAATCTTACTGACCCTAAACTTTTACATGGTAACTATAGATTTACATTGTCTAAAGTCACAAATAAAGTCACAACAGTCTCACGATGTGATTATATCGTACAATTGTTGTTTCTGTGACGGCAAGTATCCAGTATATAGTCCAGTATATTGTACATGTCTAATTATTGTTTTGATAAAACATGTAAATCCCTTGATTCATATCTTGCTTATATTAAAAGAGATTTACATAATACATATTAATAAACTTGTTTTTTTGTGCTTCTGGTCCACAGAGACGCCATTAACCCTTGCTGCCCACCTGGACAATATGGTGGAGATTATCGTTACATTGAAAAACGGCGGCACTCATTTAGATTTCCGCTCTCGGGATGGGATGACTGCCCTGCACAAAGCAGCCAGGGCAAAGAACCAGATAGCTCTCAAGGTAATAAATGACCTCATCCTGAACGGCGGCACGAGTTTATGGCTGTGTTAGACTTGTTAGATCCACTTCTTTGATTGTCATTTTGTTTTTTTGTTTTTTTAAAGAATGACTGCTGCTGATCTAAAACAGAGCAGTACAGTGATGTCTTATGGTGTCAGTGACTCTGCTGAGGGTACATTTATTACCTTGACAGTATACTTTCATTCAAAGCACACTCTGTATTGTTTTTCTTTTAAAGGAATCAGTAATTAAGTTTTTTTTCTCCATTATTTCATTACTTTCTTCTCTTGACTACCACTGGAAATAATACTGCTGATGTACTACTGTTTTGTGCCTTGAATATTGTAAAACAATTTCCTCTCTGCCGTTGCACTTATTGCAGTATATTGTATATACAGTATATTGCTTGCCGGCCGTTTATTTAAAAAGGCTTCATGCAGAATCTTAGTTTATGTCACTTCAATGTGTTACAGCCATAGATTTCCTATTTTCATTACTGGAGAGGCTGGGTTTCGTACTGTTAGTAGGAAAAAAGTGCTTGTTGTCATTTAGTTAGGAACTAGGAATGTACTTTTAGTCATGCAGTTATAAAACTGCTTGGTTGTATAAAATTGAATAAAAACCTAGACATTGTCGTACAAATTGAAAAAAATCAAGCGCATTTGTTAACATACATACTTATATTACGTTTTGCAGAGTATTTAAAGGGATAGTTCACCCAAAAATGAAAATTGTGTCCTCATTTACTCAAGTTGTTCCAAACCGGTATTAATTTCTTTCTTCTTGTGAACACAAACGAAGATATTTTGAAGAATGTTGGTAACCAGAGAGTTAACGGTAGCTATTGACTTCCATAGTAGGAAAAAAATACTATAGAAGTCAACGGCTTCCGTCAACTGTCTAGTTACCAACATTCTTCAAAATATCTTCTTTTGTGTTTTTAATGATTTTTGGGTGAAATATCGCTTTAAATTTGTAGGTTTTACAAGTTCAGATTTGTTATATTTGGCTACTAAGATGTTAAGTGTCTGTTTAATGATTACTTATAATAGTTCAGGGCGCTTCTTCTGATATGCATTATTGTTCAAAAGTTTGGGGTCAGTTTTTATTTATTTATTTAGTTAAATAAATGATATTTTATTCAGCAAGGATGCATTAAATAGATCAAAAGTGACAGTAAAGACATTTATAATATTGCTCTTTTACCCTTTCTATTCATCAAAGAATCTTGAAAAAAATTATCATCATGGTCAACTGTTTTCAACATTAATAATAATAATAAAGAATGTTTCTTGAGCATCAAATCAGCATATTAGAATGATTTCTGAAGGATCATGTGACACTGAAGACTGGATTAATGATGCTGAAAATTCACAGGAATAAAATAGATTTTAAAAATACATTAAAATAGTAAACAGTTATTTTAAATGTTAATAATATTTGACAATATTCCTGTTTTTACTGTATTTTTGATCAAATAAATGTGGCCTTGGTGAGCATTAAAACATTAAAACTTACCGACCCCTAACTTTTGAATGTTAGTGTAAATTAATTGACTTTAATTGAAGTCAAAAATATAATTTAACATCACTGAATCAACCTAAATACAGTAAGTTACAACAACAAAGCTAATGGGTAAGATGACATACAGTAGAAATAGCTCCTTAACAATTGCACAAATTGTATTTTTTAATTTGCCTCGTCACACGTGAACATTAAAAAAGAAATTGAAAAAAGTCCCAGAGCACAGTCTCAAACCCATCACTAGCAGCTATCTTGAGCTGTGACATAAAAGGAAGCAGACAAGAAAAAAGTTCATTTCATGCTTTAAGACCCGTCCAAAAACCTTTCTCTGCTAAAACATAATCATAATAGTGTATTTGATGTATTTTTCCTCTCTAACTGAACCTAATCCTATGTCTCCCTCTGTAGACTATGCTGGATTTGGGAGCGTCTCCAGACTATAAGGACCGTCAGGGTTTGACTCCTCTCTACCATACAGTGACCGTAGGTGGAGACCCGAGCTGTTGCGAGGTCCTGCTGCGTGCCCATGCCAGCGTCGCATGCCATGATGAGAACGGCTGGCACGAGATCCACCAGGTGGCGCTGTCTTTCACATTATAGTTAGCTGGTGTCATTCAATAAAAAGGGTTCTTAAAGCTTTCTTTTGGCTATAAATGTCAAGCTTGGCTGCGTGGGGTAATATATGCATCGTGGAGTGAAGCGGTGGAAGTTCTACTAGAGCTGCAGTTTTATATGACAGCAGCTTTGTTCAATTAATGGACAGGTGATGAGATCAAACTAGTTTAACGTGAGCAAATCATCAAGTCTGTCTGTTGTGACGGCGTACTGACATCTAGTGTTGTGACAGGTGGACTGCAGGATGCCAGTCATATTATTTCTTTGGCGTTTTTGATCGCACTCTACTGGGAAAATGGAAAAGCAGCATGTAGGGTTTACTTTCAGACTCTTTGAAAGATATGAGATGACGGCGTACTGAAGGCTTAATGATGTTTTTATGTTTCAAAAGACTTCTGGATCTGTCGTAGGCTACCGTTTGAATTTTTAAGGCTCACAAATGCTTTTGTTCCAGCAGAAGCTGTTACCAGACTCTTATTTTTCTCAGAAAAATGATGAAAGTTGTTCTCAATTGTTCATCAGGCTTGTCGATACGGACACGTCCAGCACCTGGAGCACCTCTTGTTCTACGGAGCGGACATGAGTGTGGAAAACGCATCTGGGAATACAGCTCTCCATATTTGCGCGCTGTACAAACAGGTATGTACTCAACACAGTACCTTTAATGATTTGAAGTCAGCTTCATTTAACCAGTCAATAAACAGAGGTTATTGGCGTCATACAACAGAATACACTGTCAATAGGAGTGTATATAAAAACCAAAACAATCAATAACGATTCGGGGGAGAAATCAATAGCACCGCAGGACTTGAGAGATGAGATTGAGTGCTGCAGGGAAACTTTCTAGGAGAATCTTTGGGACTGAACTGTTAAAAATAAAGGTTGCAGGATGGGTTTTACAGACAGATGTTATAGGAGAACCTTTCTAAGTTCTGCGTTTCTTTAGAACACTGTGCATGTTAATGGATGATACCTATAACAAATAACTGGACAACTAATAAAATAATAGGCTAATAATAATATTCATTATTAATAGGCTATATAAGTATATTAAATGTATATTATTTACATATATACTTATTTCTTACATTTTATTAAATGGGATGTTATATTTTGTGTATATATTTATTAAAAAAATAAATATATATTTAAACCTGGAAACAAATGCAATTTTAAGATTCTGCACTTTTTCAAGGTCACAAAAAAAAAAAGAAAAAAAAAAAAAGTGGCATTGACCAAAGAAAACATACCAAGTTCAGAAATTAATTTTATCTTTTTAATTAAAATTGTACTGAAGTATTATGCTGATGATAATTGGGAAATTAATTTAGCAAAATGCATATATAATATATATATATATATATATATATATATATATATATATATATATATATATATATATATATTTTAGTATAAATAATACAAATATTCTATTGTTTTTACTTTAACATTTTTATATAAATATTATAATTTTAAAAATATTTGCTGTATATATCTAATCTTTTTTCTCATTCGTCTTATGGGAAGGTTCATGGTGGAAATGATGCCATGTTCATTTGTATAAATGCCAATGACCGATTGCCACTAATTACACTGTTCAGTATTCACTATTGTCTCCCATTCTATCCATGATAAACCCCAAACTGCTGTGGAATGCTCATGACTATTAGCATCAGCATTCAGTGTTTATGAATGGACAACGGCCCATTACGTTCACGACACTAAGCAGCCAGGCATATAATCACCTTATGTTTCCTCTGTGGGAGATCTAGTCTGCTCCGTCAGCTCGGGGTCACAGCATGGGCGCCATTGTCTGCTGGAACTGCTAGCGCTAGCGGTATTCACTGTCGCTCTGTATATAGCATCATATTCCTGCTGTGTCATAGGTCATATTGATCCCACATCCACTGTGTCACTTTGGTTCACACCAAA